>NC_137469.1:150606946-151206946 GCF_964235325.1 Thermobia domestica
GCACCAGAGGTGAACGATCTACCACTGAGCCACCGCGGCCCCGCTTTAGAGGGGCCATGACGTATAGTTGAACTCATTCTCGTAGTATGAAAGGCATTATTTATAATTATGCATGATAGGATCACAAACAAAATTTAAAAATATTATGTGCACTTTCTTTTAACAAACATTATATTGTCTTTTATGGTGTGGAAGGGAATGTTATGTTCGAAAAAAAGTCCTTAACACGATTCTTGTTGCTACACACTGCATGTTCCTAGCCACAGAAAAGATGCAGCGATAGGTAGGCTATTTTTCAATTGCTTTACATTAGCTTGATGTTTCAAGTCTTTTGTGTGTTTCTGAAGTTCACTTTTACCACAAAAGAGCCTAATATTAACACGTCTTACATAGCTTTGGTTCGATTCTCAACACGGACTGCAACTACCCGTTAAATTGCGCATCCGAAAGGCACTCTTTGTTAAACCTCGCTTATCACCGCTCATCTTAATAATATATATAACTTCACCGCGAAGCAAATGTTGCATTTCTCTCTTTCATCCTAACACAAAACAAAACTAACCACAGCTGTGACACGAAGAAGCTATTTCGAAAAGAAACAAGCTGTGCTTCATAGAGATGTATACCAAATGATAGAAGTATAAATTATTGTTTTCTTTCCTGTTTATTGATATCAGTTGGTGTTCTTAATGAGTTTACTCATTAGTTTAGAAAGAGTATATATGGAATTTGGACATATGTTGTACGTATTCTCCTGAGAAATTGATGAGACCAGAAGAATTATAAGGACAGATGGAATAGTTTTAAGTGCATCTACGTGACTTTATCAAATATTTATTCTCCATAATGGTAACACGCGGAAAACTTGGTATAGGCCTACTTTTATCTTTGCCTCCCTCTGTTAGCTGTTTTGTATCATATATATCGGATGGTTTTGATATTTCTTCTGATCATTAAAACAACAATGGTACCTGTGTGCGTGCAGAAATGCAAAAGCACAAGGTAACTTCCTATTTGTTTTGGAAACAACAAACCCATTTCACGTGTGCGAGAGAAATTGAGCACAGCGAGATCGGGTGTTTACTCACGGCCAGTTCGCAGGAGGAGTCCATGGTAAAAGATTTGACTATCTCGAAAACACTCGCAAAACCTTACAAATACAAAAGACTGCGCTTCAAAGAAAGTTTAGACACAGATGTTTCAATTTTCTTTTAGCATCTTTCTTCAGCAAAAGAGTCGGTTCATTATATTCGAAAAAGGGAAGGGAGAAAGGGTGAATTTATATTTTATCTGGGGGGTAACGTTGTAAGTAGTATAAACAATACATACCGCTTCCGACTCTGTACTGAAGCACTTCCTTTAGCGGTATATCACTAGATCTATTCTGACCCTCATCCCACCTCAAGTTGTAAAGTAGAAAGGGACAGAAGTATTCAACATGACTGCGCACTTGAGTTTCAGTTCACAATACTAAAACCAGTGAGCAAGTAAACAGTCTTTTGTAGGATCGTGTTTTACTTCTTGAATTTATTTTTGAACATTTCTGTGAATTCAACAACAGAACGCAGTAGAAATACGGACTAGCTTTTACTCCAACCATTACTTTCGCTCCAACCCAGGGATGCCACATTTATGATTTCGTACTAGATTTAGTGATTTTACTATTGAACTAGTGATCTAGTACGTACTTTGGGTAAATAGGCACATTCTAGTGATTTTTTTGCATTTTTTTCTGATGCAGACAAATGACAAGGAAATGGTTCTTAAAATAAAAGGAAGAAATATATTGCAGTTCAAAACAAATGTAGAAACTTTAAATTATTTTTTCTTTTCTCTCTGACTGAATGAAACCCCTGCTGTGTAACGACCTTAGGTAAACAACGGCTATCTTTGGACCGCTACCTCCTTTTGTTAGCCGACATGAGATGGGTTACTTTTTTTTTTTTGAAGAAAGTGAAGAAATAATTATCCATTACATTTAAGTTTTGTCAGGCACACAGGGCAGTCTGTACTTGTTTCCTAACGAATTTTAGCAACATAACATAAATGAAACATGTGTACCAGAAAATAGAGGCAGTACAAACGGACATTTTCATCTGTGACACATTTGATGAGAAGTTAGATGTCATGTACAAGCACTCTAAACATGTCCTATCCTTTAATTCTATTCGTATGTTTATGTAGGTGAGACAGAAATCAAGAAACAATAATAACTGGATTTCTTCTAGGGCAAAAATCTAAATGTGTAGGGGTTACACTGGGACTTTAATTGCGTCCTTTGTACAAGATTAACAAGTAATCGCAATTTTACAAGATTAACAAGTAATCGCAATTTTTTAATTTATCTTAGTTCTTGGGGAGAGGATGATGGAAGCGAACCCTCGTGAGGATCTCTGCAAGAAAACATGAATACTATCCACTACTGTTTATTACATTACACAAAATAGTTATATATATATATATATATATATATATATATATATATATATATATATATATATATATATATATAAATAAAATATTGAGTTTTAGTCAGGGTTTTCATTCTGCAGGAGAAAGGGGATAGTAATACCTGGCGAACATTTTCTATTCTCAGAGTGTTGCAAATGATAGCATTTCCTCCATTATAACTTGGCCAAGCTAGTAGCATTATATATAAGGATTAAGTTAGCCTAAAAAGCTTAATTTTTTATGGCAGTTTTACTCTGTAGCCATGTTTCTCATTTTCGGTCTACGGGACTCTGTGTCCGGAAATTTTCGATGGCTTCCAAGTCGGAAAATAAGTGTATCAAAGGCATATATATTATATGTATTGTTATATGAGGCATGGATCTACAGTTTAAAGTGGGATACCGGTAACAACTTCATGAGCTTCCAGCGTAAATCGAACCAGAGTCTCCCGCGATCAAAGTGTATGTGTTAACCATACAGCCACGAGGAAATTCACATAAGCACACACACATATATATTGTTGAGTTGATTTTGACTTTACCGTCTCTTTCAGCAGCGAGGATATATGAAATGAATACCTACTGATTAACGTGGAATCCGAACTACATGAGCTCGCGCCGGGAATTGAACCCGAGTCTTCCACGGCAAAGACGCGTACACTAGCCGCGGAGTTCACACACACACACAGAATCAGAGTCCTCATACACCAAGGGTGAGAGCTGTGCCACTGAGTCACAGCGGCCATGGGGCTAGGTCGAGTCCACTTTACGTTCATAGTTTTAGTACATAAATGTTACGATTATGAAATAGATTTTCCTTAATGAGCTGCATAAAAACAAAAGCTTTCGAAATGCATTAAACAATTAGCTCGATTTGAGTATGAACTTAAAGTTATATCAGAGTGTAAATACGGATACGCACCAAAGCTCGAAAACTTAATACACTATTTCTCCTATATAGTCAGCATGTATCAAGCAATCGTTCAGCTTTCATTTGACAGGATGGAAATCGAAGGCCCCTGAACAACTATGTTACTAATGTGCGGAATGTATTTATCTTACAGTGAACTGCTTTGATGCCAAGTGGCCTAACTCCAAAATTGAAATTTTCCAGAAGTGAAAGTTGAAGTTCAATATCTCATGAACAATCCATATTTCTTTTATGTTGGGAACCAAAACCATAACTACTGTATGTAGTTCATTGTTTTATAACTTAGTGTTTACAAAAATCCTTTAAAAAAATACCTATTCATAGAAGTGAATGGTACTTATCTGTACTAGTTCTTGGCATCCAAGTAGTCCATTTATTGTAATACTAGCTTAATATACCCATTCCTCGCATGGGGGCTGTATTTGGAAGTCAACACCTGTGGAAGTATCACCATTCATTTCAGTGACCGCGAAAACTATGGATTTGACACTAGTATCAATCAATATGGGCTATTTATACATGTCTCGGTATTCCTCACCCGCTGACACCCGGCCCGCATACAGTAGTAGCTGAATTTGCAAGTCATCGCTGATGGAAGTGTCACCATTGATCTCAGCGACCGTGAAAACTATGTATTTGACACTAATGTCGATCAATTTGGATTACTTTTACTACATGTCTCGCTAAACGCCACCCTGAGACCCCCTGGTTCCAATTTTGACAAAAACGCTTCGCCTTAGACTGGGACCTGGACCAAGGTATCCGTGACCAAAATTTGGTAACTCTCGGTCAACTTGTCTGGTCCCCAGGTCGGTCCCAGTAAACGTCCCCCCCGAGACCCCCTGGTTCGAAATTAAAAAAAACGCTTCGTCTTGATCTGGGGCCTGGACTAAGGTACCCGTGACCAAATTCTGGGAACTCTCGGTCCACTCGTCTGGTCCCCAGGTCGCACACAGACAGACAGACAAACACACAAACAAACTTTATTTTATTTATATTAAACTTAGATAAAATATTCTATGTAAAATAGTCTCGTATCATAATATGTGATATACAACAAATGTTACATTATATATTATACGTAGCTCGTGATATGCTGCAACATATTAAAGCCTCAGAACAGTTGGGCAGGCGAATAATCCAGAAGTTACGTAACCCTATTGCGTTCATGGGAACGAAAACACAACAATTAAAACTATGCTTAATTAGTATAGACTACCAACTGCTCATTCAGAGAATTTATGAAGTACACTTTATCGCAATAGTTTTATACAAACTAGATTTAGGCTACGAATAATAGTTTTATACAAACTAGATAATCAATTATTATTATTATTATCATTATATTTGCAGTACAACCAAATACAACGACATTAACTATTAGTTCTATTTAACTGAATTGAGCTGAAAATTAAATCTTGATCTTTAAAGATTGACTATTAATTTTATGCGTTCTGTACCTTTCTGAAGGAATAAAAGCTGGAATTTGTTTCAAGGCTGTTTCTGAGTGAATACTTTCTTCAAAATAATATTAAAAATTATAGAAAGAGTTTCGAGACATTCGAGTCGAGTCGAGAAATACGTTTGTCTCGACTCGTCTCGAATTTTACAAAGTATGTCTCGACTCGAATCTTGACTCGAATTCGAGTCGAGTCGAGTCGAGATTCGAGACATGTCTCGACTCGAGCGCATCCCTAGTTTTACACCTCATCAACATATCTTCACAAAATTTCGCTCGAACTCATTTGTCACTGTCAGCCTAATCTTGCAAAAGTTGCAATTTGATGGTTTGAGATTCCACCGCTTTCGCAATACCTTTCATACTACAGATCTAGGAACTCCCAATTCTAAGCTACCACGTCTAGTTGATTTACATGGATTCTGAAAAATGTCTGCCTCACTTATTCGACCGTCACTTCAAAAACTGTAGGTCTACGTTGATCCGCCATCCGGTGTGCTACACAACCAGTGTCAATAAAACAATGTACAGCGAGGGACACTTCTGGATGGTACAGCCATATGGAGGTTTACGGCTAAAGTGCTCCACCAGTTGAATCCGAAGCATTTGCCGGGAAGTATTGCAACCGAATTAACTTTAAAAGAAGGCGGGTGGCATAAACGCCAGGCACTGAAAGTTTCCGTACACTTGGGCGAAATTCCAACTATCGTCTACAGCATCATTTCTCCAAATGAAATGAATCTACTTCTTATGGCAAACATATTACTTGATATTTGTTCTATTTGTGGAGATAAATTGAAACAAAAAATTGAAGTCCAATCCTGTTGCTGTTGAAATTAACACTCTCTGTCGTTTGATCTCAAATAACTTTGCGGAATCTGAACAAATATTCTGCCACTTCAGGAGGGTAGGAAGAGCGGATACCCCCCCTTCCATCAGTGCGAAAACACATACATTTAATCAAATGCTTAGTGAGAGTGAGCCCATTGGTATAGCACTTTTAAGATTTCAATCTTTGCTCCCAAGCCATCTTATGTCATAGCTGATGACCTTGGAAAACGAGATATGCAAATATGATGAAAGAGAGATACAGTCACATGCGCAAATTTAGAATTTGAGACAAAATGATCGGATAGCATTCATATTTTGTCAAAAATTTTGATTTGGTAAGTAGACATGTAAAAGCTCATCGAAACCTGAGAGCATCCCACTACCAATTGTTGAATTCAAGTGAAGAACTCAGTTGAGAGCATCAGATGATTACGGAGGGGGAGAAACATCTTCAGCTATGGGAAACAAATAATGAGAAAAATGGGCTGCTCAGAGCAGGACTTGAACGATGAACCTTATGATTACTAAGCAACGACTCTACTCACTCATCCACGGAGCCACACTGAACGCTAGGCAGTCATACGTCAGACACAGAACGTTTGTTACTTACAAAACGTTTTTGTAAGGGAGAAAGCTAAGGAAATTCCCCGTCTCTAGTTTTTCTTTCCCGGGCACTTAAATACTGTTGTCCCAGCCTGGGAAGAATAATTTCCACCCTCCATAAACTTTCCTAACAATTTTCATACATTTATATATAGTAGCACAAAACATTTATCCATGGCTGTTCTGCACAATTATAAATACACAAAACAATTACTTCCAATTCTATTAATTCCAGTAACAAGTAAACAGAAATACTGGATATGAAATTCTATATTTTGGCAATAGTCTTGCAGAAAATATAGAAAAAAATCATTTTTTCTATTTGGAACAGGGGAACCATACACGCAAGTTGCGCCCCCCGCCAAGTGAACTTTGTGGTGGACAAACACCATGTGCGTGGATTTTCTCGGGGTTCTCCCGTTTCCTCCCACTTTCTTCATTCTACCATTTCATTCATTACTCATCATCTCCGTCTCCTTTAGCCTAGCCGGCATAACCGTGGGACGTAAAACTCAAAGATTTCATTTCATTTTTACACGCAAGTAGCGCCCATGAGATTTGTTTTGCGGAAGAGGGGAGTGAAATTTACATTGAAAATGGCAAAATCGCACGTTTAATTATAACATAATTTTATTTCTAAGAATGCCAAATGCGAAGGAGAACGAATGTATTTTCTTTGGCTTGAAAGAATAAAATTAAGGCTGAAGGTAGAAGTGAACAGAGACTGATCATGTTTAGGAAAACTTGATGATATCAATCAGTGGCGTAGCCAGGAGATCTGGAACTTCCGGATATTTGCACAAGTTGTTAAAATAAGGCCCAAGGGTAGAAAGATTCTGAAGAGACCTCGCGATCGAGGTCGAGGTGTCACTCTCGATACTGGCACAAACACATGGATTCAAATGAGTATGAACATGCGGGTACGCTACATTGCGATCTAGAGGTCGACCGCGAGGGCGAATCAGTGTTCGCGATGATAAACAACCGAGTTTGTTATCGAAGTCCGAAAACAGCCTAGATCCGTCACAATTCCCGCAGATCTATACACAGGAAATTGCATGTTCCCGCCGTTCTTTATATATACACTAGCTACATATCGTACTGTTATCCGAGCGATGTGAAAATGTAAAAACAAAATCAAACTACTTTTTTTTAGATTAATATTGATTGCACACCTCATGCACAGTTTCAATATGCAAAATCAACCATTATCGTAAGTAGAAATTGCTGAAAACTACAGAAAATGGATATTTGAACATCAAAGTATAAACCTGTGCTGGAGCGATTCTATTATCAAGATTATAATACAAGCTCTTGCAAGTTGCATCTGTGGTCAGCGGGTATAATACTGCTACTGACATTTCTGAAACGAAGGGCGACGGTTCGAGCCTCCGTGCGGAAAATTAAGAATTTCTTCCTTTTTTTAAATATATGAGAACTTTTTTATAAATATAAATTTCTACTGTCAAGTGGTTGGAAACACATTATCCAACAAACTGTCACTTTTCAAATCCCTGTTCCATTCACTAGCCCGCCATGTCCATAATTCATATACGAATACGCTGAAAATGAGGAATGTGAACACAGTTGAATACCTAAAACCACACGTCCAAAATGGAAATTATTCATATATATATTTTGGGGGGCTTTGCTAACTTCATTCTTGGAAATGTGAACATTTTAGAAGACAATTTCATTCACTTTACAATATTTTATTTGAATAAACATAAAATTTGGAAGGGGGATGAGGCCCGGAAGTCCCCTAAAATACAACTATATATATATATATATATATATATATATATATATATATATATATATATATATATATATATATATATATATATATAATTGTATTTTAGGGGACTTCCATATATATGCATGTATTTTTTGCATTATAAAACCTTGGATTCCTATAAAGCAATTTAAACAATTATTTAGAAAATATATAATGCTTAAAATCGGATTAAAATGGCAATGCCAGAAATCTGTAATATCTTACATTTTTATTTATTTACATTGAATTTGTACTGGTTTTATACTGTATAGCATGAATATTAGCTGCTACATAAGAAACAATTATCTATAATTGAAGTTGAGCAGGAAATCGATATAGTTATTATAAAAAGAAGCTTGTGAAAATGAAGTGTATAATAATGGTTGTATCTGAAATAGATGTTGCGTAATGCTGTTGTTGGTTACCCCACCAGCTTTGGAATACTGGACTCATCAATCTGTCCATCCTTAGGGATGCGCAGAGTCGAGTCGAGACAGAATTTTCCTGACAAAATTAAAGTCGAAACACAGCTCTTCCAATAGAAAAATATACATTTTTCGAGTCGAGACATCACTTTTACAGCATATTGTCGAGACGAGACGACCTCAAATCTTGTATCGCGCATCCCTATCCATCCTACCTACATAAAATCAATTTTGGATACGAATATTCAATTTCTTTTAACGATAATTATAATCTACGATACAGATTGATGTAAAATATTGGCTTGAACTGCTTTTTTATCCACTTAACCTTCGTATACTGCAATTATATCTAAGTTTGGTATTAATATTTATTATTATTAGAATGTAAACACTTAAGAGTATATATTAACACACAATGAGGAAGAACTCAATGCTCGTAGTAATTAACAAATTGGTTGCATGTTTATGTAAAATTAACTCTCTTGAAATCTAAATAATCATTATTAAAAAGAAAGCAAGAGAACCGTTTTGTTAATTTGGACATATTATAAGAGATTGAGGAATGTGTATGTAATCGAACCGAAGGTATGAAACTAAATGGAACGGCTTGTGGAAATGAACTTGAAAGAGAATAGGATGTGTAAATGAAAAATTAAAGAAACCAATGGTTAACAGCAGTAGTCACTACTTACAGCAGATGAGTGAAATTTCGCCCTCCCCAAAAGTTCAACAACTCTGAAACATAAGAACGTCACATTTTCTTCGTTTCCTGACAAACTTGAAAAATGGATTTTGCATATTGTTCGTCTATACCCCTTCAATATAGTTAGCTAACAAACCAAGTACGATCGACTGACTAGACGTCACGTGAGTGAAATTTATATAGGAAGTTTCGATACAGCGTTCACCGAAGTGACGCAGACGTGGTGTTCAAGCTTCTGGTAGGTCCTATTTCGTAATGGATCTTAGGTCAGTGAGATTTCTTTATACGTATCAGAAAGCTCTTTAACTCCATACTAAAGGCGTGTCGTATGATTTATTCAAACCGTCAGGTATTCTGACAACCATGAGCATATTGCTTCACTGCTTACAAGTTTAACTTGAAATAAGTTCTTACTTTTCCATGGAAACACAAACTGTTTGAATGCTCATTTTATTATGGGTGAAATGTATAATTCTGCAAGTAATAAAAAATTTTCATGTCCTTCTGCGAGATTCGATCCCTCGTCCTTTGGCTCAGCAGTTCGACACGTAGACAACTAGACTAATTGTCGTTGTGTAACACCTTGAAGGAAAATCGGTTTCAACTGCACGAAGGAAATTGAGTGCATTGGTTATAGCTGCATGGAGGCAAATACCATGTGCTCCCAAGTTCGTAGTGCCACTTGCTGTTTTCAGAAGATGAAGACAGCCTTAGGGAAATCACGTGTACTGATTGCAAGCACCTGGAAGATTTTGTCGTAGATTTGGCAGCTCCAAATCAATACATTCAGTGAGTGAACTAGGAGTGCAATGATACCGTTACTCTATTTTACTTTGATTGGTTTTTATAGATGGAGAACGAAAATATTTTATCGTTCGAACATTTGAAAGAATACGCTTTTCTTAAGAGCTGAGGATGATGGTGGACAAAATTTAAAAGTAAACAGTCTGAACTGCCCAGGCGGAAGATATTTATCAACAACTAGGGTGCCATAATTAACGATTTATAGTAAGGGGTTAACATGAATAAACTGTGTTCTGATAAGCAAGCTTACTTTATTACTGGAAAATAGTTTGTTGATGGCATGTAATATTCGGGTTCTTTCAGATCGGTTTGCTTATCCTAGAGTCACGTTGATTATAGAGTTTGAAACTAGCTTTAAAAAGCATGTATCGATTTTAGAGTTACTGGCAAGTTTTGATTCACTCCCAGTTCATGTGTTCTCATTTTATTAGTTGTAGTGTATGTTTCTCTATATTCTGTATTTTTAATTTTACATAACAACATTGTTGTTACTATATAATTAGTTTAGCAGAATAATAATAAGCAACAATTTTTTCTAATGCATAGGGATGAGCACGAGTCAAGCTAAAACTCTACTCGACTCGGATTCAAATTGAGTTTCGAGTCAAGTCAAAGGTAATAACCTCGAGTCAAGTTCCGAGCCGATTCAGGATTTCGCGTCGAGTTCAGTCGAGTTTGATAAATGGTTCGTTCGTTTTAACTCGTCTTGAAATCATGGCCTGATTACACTGGAAAACGAAAGCCATGAGAAATGTAAGCTAAACAGTAATATGGAATACTTTTAGTGTTGCTCAAGAGAGGTGACACTGCTCGCATCTCGTCTCGTCTCGATAGCGAAACCACAAGAGATTTTTCATAACAAGCTCAGCTCGGCTCGGCTCAACTGAGAGAATGGCTCGAGCCGGCTCACTAGGGTGAACCACCGGCTGGAGTTGGCTTTATAGGGATGAGCCATCTGCTCAGTTCGGCTCAACTGAGCCGAGTCGTTGGGTGAGTTGTTGGCTCGGCTCACTTCTCGGTTTGGGTCGATAGTGAATGAGCTGTGAGCCGAGCTGCTCGAGTGGTCGACAATTCTAAACCCGGACTGAGCAGTTTTGAAGATATTTGTCAAGTCTCCTATAACTTTTAACAGTGTTTGGCTAGAATCCGAATACTCAACCTAGACCCTCAACCCAAATTCACAAGCTAGTAAATCCCCACGTTAAGCGGGTTTCCATATCCAGGCTTCTAACTATGAGAACATTTACGATCACCCCCCAATCATTTCACAGATTCAACCTGTTGCATATAAGTTATTAGGACGTAAAATTGAATATAGTTTATACGAAAAAGACCTTTATGCATTGCAAGACCTGTAACGCCCAAATATTCACCACAAACTTATAGTGGTGAACATAAACAAAAAAAGTGTGGAGCAGGAAACTACTTTACACAAAAGTTTAACGAAACTCAATGAAGACGTACGAACTGGTCGAGCGGTTTGGGTCAATAGTCTATCAATCATAAGTTTATGTGTTCAAATCCTGTAGGAAGTATTCGTTCTGTTTTTTGTTTTTTCCTTAAAAGTGTGTTCCTTATTTTCATCAGAGGACTGAAAACATTTCTTTGAATAAATCTTTGACAACTACTTTGATCTCAAATTCGATTAGAAGGGAACATTATATGAATTGCAAATTTAAAATCCAAGACTGAAAACTAAATATTAAGTATGTTCAATATTTCATTATTATCTTTTGTAATGAAAAACCAATTCTAAGCATTGATGATTTCAGAAGATTCTCTCCGTGTAATGTTCAATATATGAATGAGAGGAAATTGATAGAACATTATTAGTCCACTTTGAGCATGATCGAAGATATGGCCACGAATTTATGTCGACAGGATCTCAAATTCTCCCACATGTCATGCCCTGAAATCATCACTGTTTCAAAGGTTTCCTTAACAAATACCTAGTTATAATATTACATTTATTTCCCGTTCTATGTTTTGAAATGTCAAAATCACAATTTTAAAGATAATTATAATATGATAAGCATAAAGGTTAATAGAACTAATGAAGTAAAAAGTATTGTGTAAGTTATCGGTTTCTAATCGGATTAAAACTAGAATATTCGTTTGTATCGCACTTTAAAGTAAATCCTCTATGTATATAATTCTTACCAAAAAACATGTTTAACTACAATTACTTAATCATCAATGTCGTATACACTTCATTTCCCAAAGCAAAATCTCGTAAATGCATAGTGGGCTAGTGAATATTATAAAATAAATTATCATTTAGTTTACGAAAATGCTGCATCGCCTGATTTGAAACTCGTACTTTAACTAATAATAATAATAATAATAATAATAATAATAATAATAATAATAATAATAATAATAATAATAATAATAATAATAATAACAATAATAATACTAATAATAATAAAATCATAGCCTTATCTTATAAGACTTCCAGGCTTACTCAATAAATGAATTCAACGTGGTCTCTATTAGAAGTTCTATTTATTCGAATCTGATAGAAATACAAAGAGAAACTTCGAGAACAGGAAAAAAAAATGTTACTTTAATGGGACTGGAACTAACCTTGAAGAGTTCGTTTCAAGTTACAAATGCCTTAGACACTTTATTTCTTGTCTTTAACTTAACTGATTCACTGAACGTATCTGAGTAAGTTGTGTTTATTTTCTACTCGGTTATACACGTTTTACAATAATTTCTTTTAAGCTTGAACGACAGGAACACGAATGCAAAAACATTTAGGTCGATTAAAATTCCCCCACCGGGAATCGAACCGGTATCCTGTACACCAAAGGCACACGTGATAACCACTAGACCAGCCGTAAGAACGAACGAAATCTGTTTTGAAGTGTCTGAAATTTATGCCTATATCGCACTAATGTAATATGTCTATTGATGAAATGATGAGGTGTATACGATTTGGGGTTGATGTAGTTGTTGTTGCAGAATCTAAAAAGAAAATTAATAAGATGTAGAAAACTTGAGAAAGCCTTATGAAGAATATGGGATGAAAATGAATGTTAAAAAGACAAAATCCATGGTGATTGAAACGAAGCGATCGGTGTCAAATATAGATGTAAGAGCGGGAGGAAAGAACAAATGACTAGTTTTCGATATCTGAGTAGTATTATTACTGATGATATGGTATGCGAACGTAAAATAAAAGCAAGGATAGAAGTGGCGAAAGAAGCCTTTAGGATGAAGAAAATACTATTTTGTGGGACCTTGAATAGAGTTGAAAAATACTCATAAAATGCTTCTTGAACTGTATTTATAATGGAGAATCATAAATATTATACAAAAATGATGAGAAACAATTGATGGTTTTCGAAATATGTGCGTGGAGAAGAATGGAGAGAAATAGCTGGGTCGAGAGGAGAACGAATGAGAGGGCGTTAGAAATGGAAGGAGAAAAATATTATTAAGAAGAGGAAGAAAAATAGGTTAAGAAGGAAATGGACCATGAGGGATGTACTAGAGGGTATGGTGGCAGGAAAGAGAGGGAGGGGATTAATTAGACTAATTAGGCTATTGGCGATATCAAAACAGAAAAATCGTATGTAAAGATGGAAAGGTTAATAGAATATCGTGGAGCATAGCAGTTTCTCAGCCGCGGTAAGTGACCCGCTGGTAATGGCGGAATACTTCTGATATAATGATGCCGATTATGCACAGTAGAAACAGAAAAATCCACTTTAATGTCATTGCTAATACGCATCACAATGCAAATTTCTACAGGCTGTCAAAATGCCTTGCTCTAAAGGCTGTAGAGAACTATCTGTTACTATGAGAGGGGGAAATTATAGGTCGAGTAACCATGGGACAAGCTGCCATTCACATAGCTAGGGGTATGGGCTGTGACAAGAAAGCAGTGAAGAAATTGATGTAGTGATATGAAGAAGGTGGTGAAGATTTCACATATCGACCAAAAAGTGGGAGACCTATAATAATAATAATAATAATAATAATAATAATAATAATAATAATAATAATAATAATAATAATAATAATAATGTCAGGTGTTTATATTTATTTAAAGCAAGTCTTTAGCATACCCTCGTAGTACAGTATTATTTTGTAAACGGTCATTATAAAATTGTCAAGCTAAATTTTAAAGAATCATTACAGGTGGTGCTTTATTTATTTATTTCACAATTCATTTCTGCCAGTAGCTTTCGCTCCCTTACTCCCTCTTCTTGCTTAACCAGGAGGAAGCTACGCGTCCTCAGGTTGGGAACCACTACTTCAGTTTGACAGCCTGTAGAAATTTGCATTGTGATTGGTATTAGTAATGACAGTAAAGTGGATTTTTGTGTTTCTACTGTGCATCATCGCCATCATTACATCAGAAGTATTCCGCCATTACCAGCGAGTCACTTACCGCGACTGAGAAATTGCTATGCTCCACGATCTTCTATTAACTTTTCCATCTTGACATTCGATTTTTCTGTTTTGATATCGCCAATAGCCTAGTTCTGTTTCTATGTAGTCTAATTAATCCCCTCCCTCTCTTTCCTGCCACCATACCCTCTAGCACATCCCTCATGATACAGTTACTTCTTAACCAATATCCCAACCAGTTTCTCTGCCTCTTCTTAATAATATTTTGCTCCTTCCATTTCTAACGCCCTCTCATTCGTTTTCCTCTCGACCCAGCTATTTCTCTCCATTCTTCTCCACGCACATATTTCGAAACCCTTCAATTGTTTCTCATCATTTTCGCATAATGTTCGTGATTCTGCCTATAAATACAGTAAAATACAGTACCGAAGCCTTTTATGTGTCTTTTTTCAACTCTATTCAAGGTCCAACAAAATAGTATTTTCTTCATCTTAAAGGCTTCTTTCGCCATTTCTATCCTTGCTTTCATTTCACGTTCGCATGTCATATCATCACTAATAATACTACTCAGATATCGAAAACTAGTCATTTGTTCTTTTCTCCCGCTCCTACTTCTATATTTGACACCGATCGCTTCGATTCAATCACCATGGATTTTGTCTTTCTAACATTTATTTTCATCCCATATTCTTCAGAAGCCTTCCTCAAGTTTTCTACATCATATTAATTTTCTTTTTAGATTCTGCAACAGCAACTATATCAACCCCAAACCGTACACACCTGATCATTTCATCTCCTACCGAAATTCCATCTTCATTAGGAAGACTCGTTTTCGCTATCTCTTCTATATAGCTATTAAATAATGTCAGCGAAATACATAATCTCTGTTGTACTCACATTCCAATTACACTGTCCGTCTACTGTGCATGCACGAGCGAATTTCCATGAAAGGTCATGAATAATTCTGATAATTTATATAGTATTTATGGTCGAATACGTAATAGAACCTATATAAATAACATATATCGTTCCTCAAAATAACGAATACGGTAAACACAGAAACATCAGTAGACATATTACATCAGCTCGAAATAGGCATAAATTTCACACATTTCAAAACAGATTTGATGCGTTCTTATCGCTGATCTAGTGTCTAGCACGTGTGCCTTTGGTGTACGGGGTCCCCGGTTCGATTCCCGCTGGGGGAATTTTAATTGACCTAAATGATTTCGCATTCGTGTTCCTGTCGTTCAAGCTTAAAAGAAATTATTGTAAAACATGTAACCGAGTAGAAAATAAAGACAAATACGTTCAGTGAATCAGTTAACTTAAAGAGAAGAAACAAAGTGTCTAAGGCATTTGCAGTCCCACCAAAGTAAATTTTTTTTTACCTGTTCTCGAAGTTTCTCTTTGTATTTCTATCAGATTCGAATAAATAGAACTTCTAATAGAGACCACGTTGAATTCATTTATTGAGTAAGCCTAAAATTTTTATAAGATATGCCTATGATTTTATCATTATTATTATTATTATTATTATTATTATTATTATTATTATTATTATTATTATTATTATTGTTATTATTATTATTATTAGTTAAAGTACGAAGTTTCAAATCAGGCGAGGCAGCATTTACGTAAAGTAAATGATAATTTATTTGATAATATTCACTAGCCCACTATACATTTGCGAGGTTTTGCTTTGGGAAATGAAGTGTATACGACATTGAATGGTAAAAATATTATAATAAAAATATATTATTAAATATATTTATTAAGTAATTGGAGTTAAACATGCTTTTCAGTAAGAATTATATATAGAGGGGATTTACTTTAAAGTGCGATGCAAACGAATATTCTAGTTTTAATCCGATTAGAAACCGATAACTTACATAATACTATTTACTTCATTAGTTCTATAAACCTTTATGCTTATCGTATCATAATTATATTTAAAACTATAATTTTGTCATTTCAAAACGTAGAACGAGAAACAAATGTAATATTCAACTTAGGTATTTGTTAAGGAAACCTTTAAACAGTGATGATTTCTCCCAGTCCTATGGGAGAATTTGAGATCCTGTCGACATAAATTCGTGACCATATCTTCGATCATGCTCAAAGTGGACTAATAATATTCTATCAATTTCCTCTCATTCATATATTGAACATTACACGGAGAGAATCTTCTGAAATCATCAATGCTTAGAATTAGTTTTTCATTACAAATCAAAAGATAATAATGAAATATTGAACATACTTAATATTTAGTTTTCAGTTTTGGATTTTAAATTTGCAATTCATATAATGTTCCCTTCTAATCGAATTTGAGATCAAAGTAGTTGTCAAAGATTTATTCAAAGAAATGTTATCAGTTCTCTGATGAAAATAAGGAACACACTTTTAAGGAAAAAACAAAAAACAGAACGAATACTTCCTACAGGATTTGAACACATAAACTTATGATTGATAGACTATTGACCCAAACCGCTCGACCAGTTCGTACGTCTTCATTGAGTTTCGTTAAACTTTTGTGTAAAGTAGTTTCCTGCTCCACACTTTTTTGTTTATGTCGATACCATTATAAATTTGTGGTGAATATTTGGGCGTTACAGGTCTTGCAATGCATAAAGGTCTTTTTCGTATAAACTATATTCAATTTTACGTCCTAATAACTTATATGCAACAGGTTGAATCTGTGAAATGATTGAGGGAGTGATCGTAAATGTTTTCATAGTTAGAAGCCTGGATATGGAAACCCGCTTAACGTGGGGATTTACTATTGTGAAATTTATATTACATAGACAGTATAATTATTATCATTGACACTACTACTACTACAACTTATTATTATTATTATTATAATTATTATTATTATTATTATTATTATTATTATTATTATTATTATTAATATTATTATTATTATTATTAATTGTAACAACTTTGTATGTAAACGTGAAAGATAGGCGGTTTGTATTTGAACTAGTTGAATGAGAATCTCTGTGGTCGTGAACTCTAGGAGTCAAGGACATTGTTCACTAGCTTGTGAATTTGGGTTGAGGGTCTAGTTTGAGTATTCGGGCTCGAGCCAACACTGTTGAATGTTATATTGCACTGGACAAATATCTTCAAAACTGCTCGGTCCGGGTTTAGAATTGTCAACGACTCGAGCAGCTCGGCTCACAGCTCATTCACTGTCGACCCGAACCGAGAAGTGAGCCGAGCCAACAGCTCACCCAACGACTCGGCTAGAGCCCTCGGCTCAGTTGAGCCGAACCGAGCAGATGGCTCATCCCTACCAAACCAGCTCCAGCCGATGGTTCAGCCCTAGTGAGCCGGCTCGAGCCACCCTCTCAGTTGAGCCGAGCCGAGCTGAGCTTGTTATGAAAAATCTCTTGTGGTTTCGCTATCGAGACGAGACGAGATGCGAGCAGTGTCACTTCTCGTGAGCAACACTAAAAGTATTCCATATTACTGTTTAGCTTACATTACTCATGGCTTTCGTTTTCCAGTGTAATCAGACCATGATTTCAAGACGAGTTAAAACGAACGAACCATTTATCAAACTCGACTGAACTCGACTCGATGTTATTACCTTTGACTTGACTCGAAACTCAATTTGAATTCTAGTCAAGTACAGTATTAGCTTGACTCGTGCTCATCCCTATGCGTTAGAAAAAATTGTTGCTTATTATTATTCTGCTAAACTAATTATATAGTAACAACAATGTTATGTAAATTTAAAAATACAGAATATAGAGAAACATTACACTGCAACTAATAAAATGAGAACACATGAACTGGGAGTGAATCAAAAGTTGCCAGTAACTCTAAAATCGATACATGCTTTTTAAAGCTAGTTTCAATCTCTATAATCAACAGAACTGTACGGTGCAACGACATTGCGCAAATTTTTCTAAGGATTAGATCGTTGATCATCTCTGTAATCTATGAGTTATTAACGAGGAGCAAAAAGTGTTGAAATTGCGTAAATTTACACCGCGACGTTGCCAATAACAGGAAATGGTGTGAAATTTTGCACCGAAATAAAATATATAAACGCCATTCCTTTGTGAGATATACTTGTATTGTATTCTAATGTTTACAAAGCAAAATATATATTTATAGAACATTTCATGTTTACAGCTTGAATTCTTGGAATTTAAATCCTACAGATTTTAAAAGTGTCATAGTGCCTTCTCATGGTTTATCTGTGAATTCCTAAACTCTGTGTACTTCCTCATGACGAACTCGTTTCCGTTTGGATCTCTAACAAAACAGAAATCACCGTATGAACATCAGGAGCAGGAAAGTAAATTGACTATAGTAGTTTCTGTGGAAAGCTTCTGGTCCATTTGTTGTCCGACATGGCTCGTTGTGATTCTCGTACTTCATTGGCCTGTTATATTATTGCCTTATTACATCTGAACCACCACACTGACCACTCATTCTTGTAACAATGATAATATATAACAAATCTTTCTCACAGCACCTAAAAACACTAACTAACATGTAAGATGCAAATGCAAATACAAGAATCATTTATAGACAGGTGAAAGGACAATTACTAATACATATCTTAAACATGAAATAAATGCTTGTTTGTGATTGGGCAAAACTGGTAAAAGTATAGGAATCCTCGAACGCCTGTTCACGATATTTAAAGGGAACTGCTAGAAATATTTATGTAAGTCCTCCGCGAGGCGGATAGGGTCATTGAGCAAATGGGTGCTTACATAGTCAAGGGGAACTCCGCGCGCGGAGCTGTAAAGAGCAAGGTGCATAACCAAAATGGAGATTGATCCAGAAAGACTTATTACAGAAGTTGAATTAAGGTCATATGCATGGGGTCCTGCTTGCGTAAAATACAAAAATCGTGAGATTCGCAATTTTTCCAATTAATTCATCGAACGACCGGACTGACATGCGAAAATAATTGAAGAACTTTTTCTCATCTTCTCGCAAACCTACATACAGAATCACAAAAGTTCCCTTCAATTTATTTGAGTAACTAAGGGGTAACTTTGGAACCGCCTATTTTTCTGTGTTCTTCGTTTTCTCTTCTTACAGAGATAATAAGAAGCCACTATTGTCGTTTCGATCTTACTCATGTTGACTCCCAACACTGACTGAGGAGAATTGTGTATGTAATCACATGACGCGTAGCGCGTAGATACGGATGACTGTGTAAGCACACACGCGGAGGGCGGAAGACGGAGCGCGAAGCTCCGCTTGACTGTGTAATGGACCTATTTGTTTATTTTATGTAAGTTTGTTTTCCTTTCAGTTTTCTAATAACTATTTGCTTCCAATAACTAATTTCTTACACTTTTTTATTTTACAGGCAATCTTACAGTTAGATATGATAGAGAAAATTATGGACTGGGACATATTCCCCCGTCTTCCTTTCTAACGACGCCCGTGCATACACATTATAGCGATGACTTAAAATGCTATTGTCATCCATTACTTTGTATTTTTTCCCCTTAAACGACTTGGGTTTTGCTGACTGTTTTTATTAGTCAAAATGCTTATGGTAATAATGGCAACGTTGCACAACATTTTTTGCGCAATTTCCAATGTTGTTGCCTACTCATTAAGGCTTTATCTGTGTCAACAGATAAGGCAATAAAAGTTTGCGCAATTTCAGTGCACCCGAACTGTAGGATAAACATATTTTCTAAATATGTAATTGTTAAAATTACTTTATAAGAATCCAGATTATGAGGTACCCTAAGGTTTTGTAATGCAAAAAAAATGCAAGCATATATATATATATATATATATATATATATATATATATATATATATAGAGAGAGAGAGAGAGAGAGAGAGAGAGAGAGAAAGAGAGAGAGAGGTGTATTTTATGGGACTTCCGGGCTTGATCCCCCCAAATTTTATGTTTATTCAAATAAAATATTGTAAAGTGAATGAAATATCTTGTAGAATGTTCACATTTCCAAGAATGAAGTTAGCAAAGCCCTACGAAATAAATATATGAATAATTTCCATTTTGGACATGTGGTTTTAGGTATTCAACTGTGTTTACATTTCTTATTTTTAGCGTTTTCGTATATGAATTATGGACATGGCGGGCTAGTAAATGGGACAGGGATTTGAAAAGTGACAGTTTGTCGGATAATGTGTTTCCAATCACTTCACACTAGAAATTTATATTTATAAAAAAGTTCTCATATATTTAAAAAAAGAAAGAAAAACTGTAACTTTCCGTACGGAGGCTCGAACCGTCGCACGTGGTTTCAGAAATGTCAGTAGCAGTACTAAACCCGCTTGACCGCAGACGCAACTTAAAATAGCTTGTATTATAATCTTGATAATAGAATCGCTCCAGCACAGGTTTTTATTGGATGTTTAAATATCCATTTTCTGTCGTTTTCAACATTTTCTGCTTAAGATAATGGTTGATTTTGCATATTGGAACTGTGCATGAGGTGTGCAATCAATATTAATCTAAAAAAAAAAAAGTAGTTTGATTTTGTTTTTACATTTTCACATCGCTCGGATGACAGTACGATGTGTAGCTAGTGTCTATATAAAGAACGGCGGGAACATGCAATTCCCTGTGTATAGCTCTGCGGAAATTGTGACGGATGTAGGCTTAGTTTATGAACGAGTTTCCAGCTTTTTGTGAAGAGGTGTTTACAGTTATTTCCAGTAACGCTGTACGACGGGGACACGAACACAGATACATTGAGGACATTTAATATTTCAAAGGCTCTCTCACCGAGAATCGAAACTGACACCCCGCCTACTGAACTATCTGATGGGTGGGTTGCCTGGTTCGTTCCCCAAGGCAAGTAAGCTTGTGACCAGTCTTGGGAAGTAACGTAACGCAAGGAACGGGTTACATTTTTTCAAAGTAATTGTAAGGGTAACGCGTTACAAATTTTTAAGTAACGTACCTACTTTGCGTTACTTTTTTCGCGTTTGGAAACAAATGTTTCTTTCCTTTAAGTGAATTTCTCAGAATGAAACAATCGGGCATGAACTACGTATGTCAGTGACCGACAGTCACAAACACACAGAGAAACAGATAAGTTCGTAGTTAGTGCCACTTGCGGTTTTTGGAAGAGCAGGAAGATGAGATGGAAAGTGTTCCTTTGTTTAAAATTATAACCGAAGAGCACTATTATGTGCAGGACTAATTCTTTCTCTTTCTCTCTCTTATGTTTCACATATATTACATGTTTCGGGCATTTTTGAATATTAGCTATGTTTTATGTCTGATTATTTGGTAGTAGTTTTTAGCAGACGGTTCTTCCAAATAAATCTTAACTAACACAGTAGTAACCAATGTTTTGTTTGCTGATTTTTTGGAGGGGAAAGAACTTACTCTTGGCTAGTTTTTGGCAACTTAAAAATTGCGTCTCCCCTCCTGGGCCAGGGGTGGCCATTCCTCCTGGTGCTTGAAAAACACAGGCATGTCTTCAGGTTTCGGTTTGGAGGCGGTATTAGCTGTAGGAATGAAGTTTCGTCACTGTAATTCCATTATGCGACATTTTCTCCCTATGGATATGTGCCTGTCTTTACAGGTATTTCTTTACCTTATATCAGTAACGAATTTACAAGAAACCCTTTTTTATTACTATCGGAATTGGGGGAAAGGAGTGGAGTTTTTAAGCATATATATAATTAACAGTAGCTTCTTTTTTTCTAATAAGCTACAATGTAATTCTCAAATAAATATGAATAACTTACCCGACATTCACATTTTAGTGGCTATTTTCTTCCATTCTCTATTTAAAACGTGTCTATTATGATGTTTTTGTGTTTCTTATCCCATATTGCTGGAACATTACTCACTAGTTCTATTAATATGTCTTTCATAATCACATTTAACAGTGGAGTAAAACCTCTCGAGTATAGACATCAGAATCTTCTGCAGACGAAATTTTAAACAAATGAAGACTTTATTCCTTGCAGCGCTTCAAGAAGAACCAAAGAAATCATGAGCCACAACGGTGCTTCCGCTGAACATCGATGTAAAAACAAACTCTGTTGTTTATCGTCGCGACCACTGATTCACCCTCGCGGTCGACCTCTAGGTCGCAATGTAACGTACCCGCATGTGCATACCCATTTGAATCCATATGTTTGTGCCAGTATCGAGAGTGACACCTCGACCTCGATCGCGAGGTCTCTTCAGTATCTTTCTACCCTTGGACCTTATTTTAACAACTTGTGCAAATGTCCGGAGGTTCCAGACCTCCTGACTCCGCCACTGATTGGTAGCATGCATTTCTCTGTTTACTTCTACCTTCAGCCATAATTTTATTCTTTCAAGCCAAAGATAATACATTCGTTCTCCTGCGCATTTGGCATTCTTAAAAATAAAATTATGTTATAATTAAACGTGTGATTTTGCCATTTTCAATGTAAATTTCTGTCCCTGCTCCGCAAAACAAATCTCATGTGCGCAACTTGTGTGTATGGTCCCCTTGTTCCAAATAGAAAAATTGATTTTTTTTTCTATATTTTCTGCAAGACTATTGCCAAAATATAGAATTTCATATCCAGTATTTCTGTTTAAATGGTACTGGAATTAATAGAATTGGAAGTAATTGTTTTGTGTATGTATAATTGTACAGAACAGCCATGGATAAATGTTTTGTGCTGCTATGTATAAATGTATGAAAATTGTTAGGAAAGTTTATGGAGGGGTGGAAAATATTCTTCCCAGGCTGGGACAACAGTATTTAAGTGCCAGGTAAAGAAAAACTAGAGACGGCGAATTTCCTTAGCTTTCCCCCTTACGAAAACGTTTTGTAAGTAACAAACGTTCTGTGTCTGACGTATGACTGCCTAGCGTTCAGTGTGGCTCCGTGGATGAGTGAGTAGAGTCGTTGCTTAGTAATGACAAGTTCCCTGGTTCGAGTCCTGCTCAGAGCAGTCCAATTTTTTTCATTATTTGTTTCCCATATCTGAAGATGTTTCTCCCCCTCCGTAATCATCTGGTGCTCTCAACTGAGTTCTTCACTTGAATTCCACAATTGGCAGTGGGATGCTCTCAGGTTTGGGTGAGCTTTAACATGTCTACTTACCAAATCAAAATTTTTGACAAAATATGGATGCTATCCGATCATTTTGTCTCAAATTCTAAATTTGCGCATGTGACTGTATCTCTCTTTCATCATATTTGCATCTCTCGTTCTCCAATGTGATCAGCTATGGCATGAGATATCTTGGGAGCAAAACTTCAAATCATAAAAGTGCCGTACCAATGGGCTCACTCTTACCAAGCATTTAATTAAATGTATGTGTTTTCACACTAAAGGAGGGGGGTATCCGCTCTTCCTACCCTCCTGAAGTGACAGAATATTTATTCAGACTCTGCAAACTCATCTCAGATCAAACGACAGAAAGAGTGTTCATACCAACAGCAACAGGATTGGACTTTAATTTTTTGTTTGAATTTATCTCCACAAATAGGACAAATATCAAGTAATATGTTTGCCATAAGAACTACACGTCTAAGATTTATTTCGTTTCGCAGAAATGATGCTGTAGACAGTAGTGAGAATTTCGCCCAAGTATACGGGAATTTTCAGTGCCTGGCGATTATGCCACCCGCCTTCCTTTACAGCTTATTTGGTTGCATACTTCCCAGCAAATGCTTCGGACTCAACTGGTGGAGCACCTTAGCCGTAAATCTCCATATGGCTTTACCATCCAGAAGTATCCCTCGCTGTACCATGAAATGACACATATTTATTTTGGTGGCTCTTTATGATAACGTGTCCTGAAGTTTCGTTGCGTGGTAATAGGCGAACGGAATACGTGAAACCACAAGCAACAGTGCGCACGCTCTGCACCCGTATACGACTCCATCATGAGTGACGCAATTCTAGGGAAGGTACACATTTTCGCCTCGAGTGTTGACATCTGAAAGTAATAAATGGAAACAAATGACGTGCAACAGAATCTTGAAGATATACCCTATTCATGGAGGTACAAAAAATTAGTCTTACAAACATAGTTTCTTCACAGGTAGTGCTTAGTTTTGTGTAACTTATTTATGGAGGCATCGTACATATTATGTTATAAATAATTATTTAGTTAAAGAGAGTACATATGTTAATTTTGAATATGTAATTATGCTGTTGTATATTTTATGGGGGAAAGACAGATCTCTTTAATTACTTAAAAATTATTTCATATATTTAAACTATCTTAATTTGTCTTGAGAGGCCTATTAAGTACCATATTGTTACTTTATTATATGTAGTACTTTATATTGTATTTACATTTCCTTACTTAAGCTGAAATATTGTCTCTTAAGGGGATCTTATACCTTTTACCACTGGTTTCTCAGTCCCCATAAGATAACATGTAAATTTTACTTCATGAATATCTAACGAAATATGGTACGTAATAACTTAAAATCTTCCGTATGAATAGAGAAAATCAATAGAAATTAAATAGTTGTTTCAATTTTACGCTTAATGACGTAGATCGCGAGTAATGAACATTTTTTGGTGACATTGTTGTGGACTATATATTACATAGTGGTTGAATGTATCTGCTCCAATTTGGTCTTCACGAACAGATGTGCTGCTGACAGATAGTGATTTCCCTCCCCCTCTCGTCATTTTCCAATGGGTGTGGTAGAACGCCCCGGGGTGCCCCCCTCATCCTATTTATTTCCTTCGTTTCTGCAGAGCAGGTAGATTTTCTTGTAAACACTAGAAAGAAAGAATACGACAATTTGAACTCTTTGCTTCTTACGATTTCCTGCTGCTGCATTAGGTAGTTCCAACTTTATAATAGCACTGGCTCAACTGTAAAAAATATACTGTGGGTAGTAGGATCAACAGTTCGATACAGATCATGGGTGAAATTTAGCGTTCCTTTGCAGCTCTAAGTTTGTATGAGACATTTACATGAATACAAAATACATAATTCCCTCCAGTGACTGGGATTTGAAATTCGTAGCGGGTGTTACTTCCACTTCCTGGCAACATTATTCAAATTTTCGGGAAGTAGTGAAAAAATCAACTTTACTTCAAGATCTCTCAACAGAAACGATGGATTGAAACCCATGAACCAAATTGCCTGTGAATAAACATTCGTAAGTAACATTTCAAAAATACAGCAGCTCTTCCCGTTTGTATAGTGCCTAGCTCGCTCATTTTGGAGCACGGATCTCGGGTTCGATACCCGGTGGAAAAGCCTTGAAATTTCAGTGCGTTACTAGGATACGGATCTCACTGAAGGCTTCGTAATCATCAGTCTCTTACAACACTGGTGCAGAAACGGAAGCTAAACTCTAAACCCACAAAGCCAACCAAGCTAATAAAGGACGGACGCAGTAATGTCACCATAATTACGTGGGCGATTTTATAATGTTTCAGACTATGGTCATAAATATAAGTAGAACTAGGGCTTCGAACATTTCTAGTTCTTGTTACTCGAAAGTAAGTAAGTATAATATATACACATGGTGTTAGGAAATAACTTTGAGAAGTGAATCCTCACACGTAAACGTGAAAAGGCCTATAGACCAATCTTGGTGCACAAATGCGTTATTTCAGAGATATAGTCCGCAGAAAGTTGGTTGTAATGGTACAAAAAGGAAATAACTAGAGAACGAAATGTTGGATAAGTGATTATTTTCAGCCTAGATTCTAGTGGATATAGGAAGTGTGTCAGTTTTCCAAGATTCTCCAGGAAAGGGGTCGCATTTTCTTGTACCTCTAAAAATAAAAGTAGTTCCCTGAAGGGTGAAAATTAGGGAGAAAAAAGATTTTCTCGGAAACGTCTCGAACGGATTTTGTTTATGTTTCATACATCAATATTGTATTTACAACCCTATACTGTGTTATGTTTAAATAACAAACAAACAAACAAACAAACAAACAAACAAGAAGTATTTCAGTCTTGGGCTGAGTTCTTTTCTGAGGATAAAAAAAAAAAGACCCAGACCATTCTGTTTGTAACCTGACAGTATAGTATAACTCATTTATCCTACAAAGAATTCACGGGGTAGTTTACTCTTGGAAATAAGTTTCGATTTTCTAAAAATCATGACCCAGACAACTTTGTTAAATAAATATTTTATTAATAACCACAAACCAGTCCAACTCGAGGTCAAAGGTCAACTAGCTCTTTTCGCAAAAATGTGTAAGCGCTTACAGAATTTTATTGAAGATTATGTAACCTAATTGGTTGTCATAGAATTGCATATTGGAAGGTTTTATACTTCCAGCTTTATCCTAACTTAGCTCTCACCCAATCTATCTTAGGCTCTTATCTATTTCTTAACTGTAACTGTATGAACCAAATAATCTCTAAGATGTTTACAATTTCTTATCCCTTATTACAAGGCTAAAGTAGATTTAACTTCATGTAAATAATTTTATATATTAGTTTCCATAACTCACAATCCCTTGTTCAGACGCGCTACTCGGTTTGTCTTAGTCAATCTTGAACAGTGCTGAATGGCCAGACTAGTAAATAATTTGTGCCCTACTGGCAACTAGTTTACGTATGACATTCAGTTTGACTTATTTTATAGTTTAAAAAATAGGGGCCACAATTATCCATAAGGTAAAGGAAATGGTTGAAAAAAAAGAGCAGTGCCACGTGTACACCACGCAGAGTAGTTTGGTTTCTGTCGTACGATATTTTCACAATTATTATTGAAACTGGAAATTGTAGTAGATTTCTACCACTTCCGGTTTTAGTAGAGAGACTAGACTAGAGACGAAATAGATTCTTGTGACGCCTAATTGATTGCAGAAAACCGCTTTTGTTGTCTATTACATTTTTTATTCTATAGCTTTCACCGTTAGAACAGGAAGTGGTTGATTTCCATCTCTTTTAGTTTGAATAGGGGCTTAAGACTGAATATAGTAGTTAGTTTTAGAACGCTGAATAGAAAGTAAACCGCTTCTCACTTTTACCATTCCTATTCTATGGAGATCACTACTGAAACCTGAAGTGGTTAATTTCTACGACTTCATTTTTCAATTGAAGATCAAAAGAGGAGATGAAAGGTAGACTTCAGACGCTTGAGAGCTACTCGATTGGAGGAAACCGCTTTCATCTATTTTTTACCCTTTTTGTTCTACATAGATCAATATTTATGGAAACCAGAAATTATAGTTAATTTGAATCATTTTCGGTTTTAGTAGAGAGTTAATAGTATAGATTAAATGTGTTCTTACGAAGCACAAAACCGCATCTCGCACAAAACCGGATCTCACTACATATTATCGTTTTCGATTTATCGTGATCAATGATCAAACCGGAAATGGTTTATTTAAACCACTTCCAGTTTGACTACATGGTTTTAATAACAAACTCTTCTAACTCTTGACTATATTTTGACCAAATTTGGTGATGATTCAGGAAGTAATTCTTTAGGGTTTTTTTTTTTTTTGTCACACACGGACAGACATGCATACATGGGTATGGTAAATATATAAAGAGTTTTAGTAAACCAAACTAGTTATTAAAAAGGAAAAAAGAAATTGTTTTTTGCCACCCCTTCATACAATTAATTCGTTCTAACCGCAGAAACATCATACTCTGGTTTTCTGTGATGCATAATATAAAACGAAAAGAAACCTATCCATCCAGACAACAAAACAAATAGGTAAATATAATAATTTTATATATTAGTTTCCATAACCCACAATCCCTTGTTCAGACGCGCTACTCGGTTTGTTTTAGTCAATCTTGAACAGTGCTGAATGGCCAGACTAGTAAATAATTTGTGCCCTACTGGCAACTAGTTTGCTAGTTAGACTTTCTTTGGTTGCATAGTATTAATACTATAGTTGTCAGTGGAGAGGTGAAAGCCGTTCGAAGAATCCGTCCGCTTGAAGCACCAAAAGATGTATAAAAGCAAAAGATGTAGACATATGTTCGATACTGAGGTTTCAAAGATTATTATCTTTGTTCTATAGTTGCCGTCGTAGTACCCGGCTATTTGAGGCAATCGCAAAGCGTATTTATTGCTCATGCTTACTCTTGCAATAGGCTGACCATGTATTTAAATGTAGATGGCTCATCATAAACGCGAAAGCAATAAAATCGCTGAGAAAACGTCAACTCGAGCGTTTTTGTTGTGGATCGGAACAATAGACCGCCTGCTGTTTAATAGATTTCAAAAGGAAGGGAAAAAAGGAAAGTCGTGTTGCCAGGCAAAGGGATTGTAGCAAGAAACAGCTGCTTGGAAGATGGTTTGTGCAGAGTATTGGAACTCTGCTATTACACACCTGGACCTGGCAAAAAGACCTGGAAACCCTGACTGGCTCACGGTATGATTTACACATCTGATGAAAGTAAAATTACTGAATAGCCACTTTGGCCGCGTTTGCTACAGGGTGTAACGCTTTCTCAAATAGCCTAAGACGTAAAGTTGTAGGAACTCAGTAGGGAAGTGGGGGTAGGGGTGGGAAGGAAGGCTACTCAAGGCTAAATGATTGTGAAAATGGAGGTAGTAGACACGAGTTTCGCTCCTCGAATTGCCACAATACATTCCTACCCAGCATGTGTTCTTCAAAGAATGTCACCTGTAGTAATTTATGAAGTATGAAAGTGTCTTTTGATCCTTTATCTGAAGTAGTGATTCCGTCATTACGGAAGTAATTATTACAATTAATCTTAGCCATTAAGTTTAAAATTGAAATAACCATCACCTTTGTATAGCTCTTTGACTTTCGTATAGAAAATTGCAAGTTTTCTAGGTGCAGTATTTTGTAAGATATTTATGAATTGAATTTTACGTGTTACCTTATGGAGATTCTGA
This sequence comes from Thermobia domestica, assembly GCF_964235325.1. Classification (NCBI taxonomy): domain Eukaryota; kingdom Metazoa; phylum Arthropoda; class Insecta; order Zygentoma; family Lepismatidae; genus Thermobia; species Thermobia domestica. Next base: position 150,636,068 of record NC_137469.1, read on the forward strand.
ATCCTGTGATGATGGGTAGACATTCCCTTAAATATTGATCTCTTCTTTACAAACACTACCTTTTAGTAACGGTGTTCCAAGGCTTCTTTACGGGAGGATTTTTTTCTTCCCGTAGCTTTATATAGGCTATATATATATTCATTTAAAATTTGCCACCCCCCGTATCTCGTAATAGAGGGGTTTGCTTGAAAAATCCCCAAACACGTCAACTTTAGGGGGACCGAAAATTGTGGGAAATTCAGCCGCACTGCCCCACTCCCTGCGGGCTCGTGGCGCAAATTTCATTTTTCGTAAATGGCAACATAAGTCAAATAGCATATCGTTTGAAAGCATAGTTGATAATAGTTACGAAAATATGGTTGTTTTGAAATTTCGTCCAACACATTAAGAGAAATCGCGTTCACAAATGTTACCCATTAGATACAGAAATTCTCAAACAAGAGTATGTTCCGTTTTAGTAAACGTTATGAACACCGTCAATTACCAATTGTGCTGAGAAATCAATGTCAGCAAACTGCACTGTGAGAAACATTAGACGTGTCGCCCCATTTCCGGTGGTCTTGTTAATTTACCCACTAGAGTAGTAGAAACATCAAGCTGTGTTGTGATAAACATAACGCGTGTCGCCTTAGTCGGTGTGATCTAGGGCAAAACACTCATTTATTCTCAATTACAACATGAAGCACGTAATACACCATTGAAAAGATCGTTTGAGCCTATGTACAAAACAAGGTCTATATTTTGTGCGGAAATGCAATGAATACGGTGCGTGTAACAGATTTGAAGGTATAGGATGTAATTTAGCGATCATGCTGTGAAAGTTCACACTGCAGGAAATGAAAGTGTCCATATTTCGTGAATGGAAACAGAGAGCAGGATGAGTGTCCTAGCGAGCTAGTCATCTTTGCCTTTGACATATTGACTTGACATGCATTGTTATCGAGAGTCCTTCAAAGAACAAATGTGCCATTATTATCAAATCTTGCTCTTAATTTGGTGAGACATGAGTCATACTGAGTCACCGTAGCTCAGTGGTAGAGCATTGGTATTCGGTAGACCTGGGTTCGATCACCGCAGACGACCAACATAACTGAGATTTTGCCGGAAGTAGTGATGTGAGGTGGAAAATTTTCCATTTCGGAAAATTTTCCGCAATATTTTTCCGGAAAATTTTCCGTTCTAAAACGATATCAGCAATCAAGTAACAATTCCTCAGCAATCATAAAATTGATTGAATTCATGTACAGAAATGTAAAAAATGAAAGATCGTTTAAAGAATCTGAAAATTTTCATGGCTCAGACAATTTATAGCAGTATGTAGGAACAAGTTAAACAATTTTACATGAATCGAAATATTTTCTGTCTTATATGGAAAAATTGAAGAACTTTTTATGAGTCGGAAAATTTTCATCACTTTGAAGCAAAAAGTAAAACAACTTTTTGTGAATCGGAAAGTTTTATTGCTCTGTAGAAACAAGTAAAAGGAATTTTCATAGATCGAAAAATTTTGATATTTTGTAAATATCAAAATCGATATATCGATACTTCGATATTTTTCGATATTTCGATACTTCGATATTTTTCGATATTTCGATATTTCGATACTTCGATATTTTTCGACACTTAAATATTTCGATATTGTTTTATATTTCGATATTTTTCTATATTTCGATATACTTCGATATTTCGATACTTCGATACCATTCGATATTTTGATAATGGAGGTGGTCTTCATAATTACTAGAAAACATCTTTTAATTACAAAAAATAAACATAAAAGTGTTACGTGCAGTTTGCCCGTAAATAGATGGCTGAGCGCCGCAGATCAATAATTGATATCAAGGCACATTTTGAGTTCTATACTGAAATGGCTGTAACATATTCTGTGTGCCAAACATGATCAAAGCCCAAACAATATAGTCAACATGATGCCAGAATCGAGAAAATGCGGCGATCCATAAGGGCGCATATAATCTGCAAGCCTTATCCTTAGTTTTTCTCGAAACTTCCTTGATGTTAGTCAGTCATATGTGGCGCTGAGCCGTTCAAACACGACATTGTGTAACAGGAAAAGAGCTGAATAATGAGTACCTGCTGTGTTTATAAACTCTGGTATAATTGAATAGAATAGATATATTTATACAATTTCTACATAGTACTCCTCTTATGTTGTCGGAAACGCAAAAATTACGTGAACTACAACTAAACTTGCACACAAACTTTTATAGTACACATACTACGAATCTTTGTTTCTTACTGAGTATAACTGGTGAACAGGAAACGTATTGAAGTGAATATACAAGAGAAAATGAGATTTTCGTAAAAAATAATTCTCACCATCGTGATAGTAATAAGAATTTAAGTAAATGCTCAAAACTTGCACTAAATAGGAATTAAGATTAACTTTCTCTTTCTTACACAAATCCCATTAAAAAAGAAAAAAACAATAATGTTATACCGCCGGACTGGATAAGCGAAGTCTTACTTAAATGTTGCAGTGCTATCTTTAAAAATTACACAGTACTCTTCTGAAATCTAAATGTTTTTGTAAATCTGACAATATTTCAATTCTTTTTTAAGAGTAGGTAATAAAACCTTACCAATTTTTATTTTGTAAAGCATCATACAATTATCATATTTGTCATATTCAAAACATGGTATGACGTGTTCACAACTTCAAAAAACAAATATTTTAATATTTATAAAAATGATAGCTACATTTTACTATATACCAAATAATTCAGTCAGTTGTGCTTAAAGAAATTAGTGATGTAATATAGACAAATAGACTTGTATGTCAGTATATCCATAAAGTGTATAATTTTAGTTATAGGGTGTGATAATGAGTCGGGCCATTTGAAAACGTTATTAAGAAGAAATGATGAAATTTATTTGGGTATAGCAAACTGGAATATAAACTAGATACGAAAGCATTTACTTATTTGTGAATTTAAGTCACCAGACAGAAAACAATCTTGCACAAAAAAGAAAAAACAGTGTTGCACCAAAAAGTTACTGTCCAAAAATAACATCTTGCCGATGACCGCCATTTTGCACTACACTCTCAGTAAGTCTCTTCCTAAGGTCACACGTTACTCTCTGCAACGTATCTAGGAAAACCATGTTATCGCTAGATTATGGAACATCCCACTTCACCCGATCTTGCGGAAAGTGATTTTTGCTTAGAAAGCATCTGAAATTCAGTCTTCAAAGTTACTGCACCACATACAATTCCAGAACGTTGCATTCAGAATGAAGTTGCAAGAATTTTCCCAAGATATGCTGCAAGGAATAATAAATTACCTTAGGAAGAAACATAGTAAGCGTGTAATGTAAAATAGCGGTCACAGGCAAGATGTTATTTTTGGACAGTAAGTTTTGGTGAAACATTTTTTTCTTTTCCGTGCAAATTTGTTTTCTGTCTGGTGACTAAAATTCACAAATAAGTAAATGCTTTCATGTCTAGTTTGTATTGAAGTTTGTTATACCCAAATAAATGCCATCATTTCTTCTTAATAACATTTCTAAAAAATGGCCCAATAATTCACTGCTGCACTCTTCACTTACAGTAAATATATTAAGACACAGAAAATACTGATACGCCCTTCACAGACTTAATATTATAATGTCCACTATCATTATCAGTACTATTGGTTAAGAAATGCAACAAAACAAATATTTCTGAAATAATCAAGAACGATTGAACATCAACGCCACTAATGATATTAAATACCGAGGTACAATGCTGTTTTAAAATGTATTGAATTAAGAGCACAATTTCTTTTTCATCTTTCACTAACATTTCTGAACCTTTCAAAAATTCTTAAATTAGAGTAGACAGTTTACATTTAAACATTTGAATATTTGACTTTTAATGTTAATGTACTTCTCACATTTTATATTTGTTTAGAACTGGATAACTTATTTACATTCAATTGGATTTGTTGTTACTTGAAGAAACCTTTAATCATTCAGCACTGGGGAACAAAGTTTTTGTTCATTGCGAGAAAAATCAACTGCTCAGCATGAAACCCAGTAAGAGCAGTTCGGTTGTCCGTTACAACATTTCCTCTACTACTGAAAACACGCTCAGATTGAACGCTGGTACCTGGTACACACAAATATTTTTAGCGAGTTTGCTCAAGTGTGGCAGAACTGACTGGTGATTACGCCACCAAATAAGAGGATGGTCATTCATACAGGGCTGTGGCATTTTTAGATAGTGATCAATCTCTTCTGCAATTTCATCCTTAGGAGTTTTCCGATACTGGTGTTCCTTCTTCTTTCTTTTGGCTAACACTGCCTCAAATCCAGACAGTTGTTTTTTGAACGCTTTTCACATGTCGGAAGTACCTCCCTGGTGTTTGATTCATTGGCTGAAGAATCTGGAGAAAGCTCGTCAATTATTGCTGATCTCACCGAAGACATTTCGTTTTCATTCAGGTAAGTTTCCCTGAAACGGACGTCCAAAAACGTGCTCATTTGCAGCACTTTACATGGAGGTTTCAAATCTTCAGGTTCATTTTCACTTACATCACTGTACCCTTTCTTCAGAGCGGGAAGGACATGTTGCTTGAGTTCTGGTATCAATGGATTCTCAGCTGTTGGTCTTGCATCCAATTCGATGCCAGTTGGACTTCTATTTTCATCAGCTGAGAGTAGTATTGATTTAGTCTCATGACCATCAAAGAGACCGCCTGTTATCAATATAAACAAGATAATTTGATATCAGTTGATTGATAAAGAGCACATGATGTGTTTCACAATGAGGAAGCTGATGCAACAGGTTGATGAAATTGTGTTAGGTTTTTTTCCTGGAGATAGATGAATGACCTTTGTATTTTATTCTCTCGCAATTTACTCGATGGTCCCTGGTTCCCACCTTATGTAAGGGTTCGTAACTTTTATTCTTTCGTATGGCAAGCCATACTCCTTGCTAAAAAGCTCGTTGGTAAAAATATGGCCCCCTGAAGACTGCCCCGTGCAGGACCACAGCGGATGACCCCCATCCCATAGCCCCAGGACCCATACGAACAGCATGTGAGCAGATAAAAGAAAATGGCCCCTGGAAATGCTCCCTACCGCATGACCCCTGGAAATGGCCCTTGAAGACTGCCCCACTGTGCAGGACCCATACGAACAGCATGTGAGCAGATAAAAGAAAATGGCCCCTGTGCAGGACCCACACGAATAATATGTGAAAATATTTTAAATTCTGCGCTTCATTAGAAGCTATCTGTTAAAAAAGGTGTGAGCGGATAAAAGAAAATGACCCCCAGCCCATAGCCCCCAGGACCCATACGAACAGCATGTGAGCAGACAAAAGAAAATGGTCCCTGTGCAGGACCCATACGAACAGCATGTGAGAAATCTAAAATCACCCCCCTCCTCCTACCCCCTACTACAATGGACCCTAGCTTATTTTTATACTCTCCTAATAAATTAGTCAGAGCAAATTGTATTTGAAAACATGTTAAAAATTGATGTGAAATAAAAGATGGACACAGGAATTGAACCGAGAACCTTACAATACTTATTAAAGAAAAGACATTGCGAACATATTGTGAATACGGTATAGCTATGCTATGAGATGGGACATTTTTATGGATTCTGAAAAGATGTCGCCAACATTATTGTGAGATGGGAATAGGTATACTATGAAAAGGGTAATATTTATTAGAAACATCTTTCTTACTTCTGAGCTGAAGAGTAAATGGCACAGACATCCTTCCTTGAGAGCAGTTGAAATTGAAATGAACGAGAGGAAAGCCGTTTGGTTTGGCTTTAGTGACGTCAAGATTAACTTTCTACCGTATCAGAATGAGGAAACTGATTGAGCTATATCATTATAGACTTTACTTATTTACAAGAAACACAGATTAATTGCAATCATCTACAAACATTTGTATGATTTGAACTTAATCAAAATGAGGAAACTGTGTATCACGTGCGAGGTTAAAAACCTTTATTATCTACAAGCATGACGGATATCCAACAGAAAGATCACGAGTTTATGTGTCCGAGTTTAATTGATATTGACGATAGAGAAAAAATAAACCGATAAACACGGGTATTTAGAAAAAATAGATTAATCAAAATCATGAGAACTGATGGGTTATTGAACGCTTGCCCTATTTCATGGATCACAAACTGAACTTGTATTTCTAAATATATATATATATATATATATATATATATATATATATATATATATATATAAACAATTTCGGAAACGATATTACTTAGAGGTAACCAGAGAACGGCGAAAACATTTGTTTTGTTATTGCAATCTAATACGAAAAAAATAAACTGTAACTTCAGAGATTAATGCCCCGAACTGAACAATAAACTAATGGAATTGCAATACAAATACTGATCATTACAGTGCGGATTCAATGTCCACGGTGAGAACATTGAGTATGACCCGCCTATATGCAATAAAGCACACAGAGTTACGGGGAAAAAATGGTTCCGCCTATACTAAATAAAGTACTTATATATAAATCCCTCTGTTCCCTTTTTTCTATATAATTGTTACTATTGAGTGTGCCTTTTATAGTAAATAATTGTGTGACTTTGCGTGTGTGTGTGTGTCTGCGATTTCTAAAAAGTTTGGACGACCAGCGAAGTTATTGTACTTGATGTATATATCCGCACATATTCACTGACGCGCCTTTTGTAAATTAATATTTAAACCTAGGGTTGACGACCAAACGTAAAATTGTAAATCACTTTAAAAGTATAACACATAATCGTTAACGCGCCCCACGGACATTTACATTGAAACGTAAGAAAAAGTGATCAATTGTAAAATATTTTACCATTAATGCCGCGCCTTTGTTCGAAATGCCATTAATTTTGCGCGTTTACACGAAGATTTATTTTTTATTATAGCAAGCATTTACGGACTTACATAAAATAATTTTAAAATGCCATTGCCATTTAACACAAGTTAGTTGCATCTTTTTAAAATTGCACTTATGCGAACGCGAAATAAAAATTAATGTGTGCACCTAGCACAAGTTGGTTGCACCTCTTTAAAATTGTACTTACGCGAACGCGAGATAAAAATTAATGTGTGCACCTAGCACATGCTGGTTGCACTTTTTTAAAATTGCACTTATGCGAATGCAAAATAAAAATTATTGTGTGCACCTAGCACATGCTGCTTGCACTTTTTAAAATTGCAAATACGCTAACGCGAAAATTAATACGGATATTTAACCCAAGGTGGTCACGATAGCATTGTATACCAACTTATATTTGAGAACGTGTCGTTTACAAAAAGTGAACAATTATAAAATATTTTTATTATTAATGCCACGCCTTGTTTGGAACCGAACTTTTAATTTGTACGCACTGGCATTTATTTATTTATTTATTATTACTTGCGCGGGCAAATTAGTTGCACTATTACTAGCACGAAAATTAAATTGGCCATCTATTACAAGTTGGTCTTGATTAGATTGTTTTAATTTCTCATAATATTTATTTGAACAGTATAAGCGTACTAAAATGTGTAAAACTGGTTTGTTACTAACCTAAGCTAAGCTGCCTATAGTTGCTAACGCGCCTTTAGTGGACGACCTTGTGGTTTATTACTAATCTAACCAAAGCGACTCATAATTGCTAACGCGCCCTTACTGGACGACCTTGTGGCTTGTCACTAACCTATCGTAACGTAACCACCGCTAACGCGCCTTTACTGTACGACCTTGTATTACTAACACTCGCTCAGCGACGCAAAATGTAGTGACACACTGTATTTTAAATGTAATAAAATATTTTTACTATTGATGCATTGCACTTATTTGGGAAAATGCGCACGTTAACATTAAGGAAATACTACATTTAATTTTTATTTGATAGCTAGTACTTTTTTGCTATTGCTCGCGCACCGTTATTATATAGTATAATTATCGTTGGCTAAAGTTTTAAGTTTATTGTATACTTTTAGTACTTTTTTCCTTATATATGAAACGTAAACTATTGTTACTGGATACATATATAATTTAAGATAATGAACAGGTATTTTTGGTAATGGTTAACATTATACAGAAAGTACAAGCACACTAGTACTTTTTTTTCAATAAATTAGTATTCTAGATTTTATCTACATGTAAGATATTTAATGAATAATTTTTTGCGTTTTTCGGGGCAACAACTATATTTGATTCTTAGTAACTTCAACTTTTAACGCTAGCGAAGGAATTACTACGTGATATTTTATTGTTTCTTGTAAAAGCACAAACACGGAACACATATTATTAATAAATGATGATTCCACAAAAATTATTGTATAATTTTAAGGTATAAAAGAATTGAACAAATACTTTACTCACTAGAACTCCACATGTCCGCATATCACGTGATGCTTAGTCAATTACTTGCCAACAAGAGATTGCATACTTAGGATTATGCCCAGTAGGAGGCAGCACTAATGATGCTTTGCGATACCGTATCTAAATTTTGCGAATTGCAAGTGTCTTTACTAATTGAAATAACTTATTAATAAATGTGTTTTTACTAAGAAATGGTAATTTTTATGCTATAGTTTTAGTACATGTCTTGCCTAGTTTGTAAAATAAAAATAAATGAAAATGCTTCACGTTAGTTTGTAATGTAGCCTGTAGAAATATGCGCCGATTTAGTACCCTCTATGATATTTAGACGGCAAAACGCAAACTACAATGTAACACACTTGCTTTTTTGGATTTGCGATGGATTATTTACGCAAACTAGAATGCAATGCAAGTTAGTAAGACACAATGTGTTAGTCAAAGACAACTTAGTAAGACACAATGTGTTAGTAACAGACAAGATAGTAAGACACAAGGTGTTAGTCAAAGACTAGTTACGGTATATTAAGGATATTTAAAGACTAGTTCAGGGATACTAAGGATATTTAAAGACTAGTTAGGGTAAACTAAAGATATTTAAAGACTAGTTAGGGGATACTAAGGGTAGTCAAAGGGTAGTTAGGCCATACTAAGGATATTCAAGGACTAGTTATGGTAAACTAAGGATATTTAAAGACTAGTTAGGGGATACTAAGGATATTCAAAGGGTAATTAGGCCATACTAAGGATATTTAAAGACTAGTTATGGTAAACTAAAGATATTTAAAGATTAGTTAGAGGATACTAAGGATATTCAAAGGGTAGTTAGAAAATATTCAAAGACTGGTTAGGGGATACTAAGGATATTCAAAGGGTAATTAGGCCATACTAAGGATATTTAAAGACTAGTTAGAAGATACTAAGCAGGAAATGTTATTTAAAGGTTAATTACAGAGTGTATAGTGCAAAATGAGGGCATTTTCTTTTGGTATACTTAGTTTCAGAATAAATATTGCGGTGGGCCGCAGTACATAATGAGTCTTAGCTTATTTCAAAATTGGAATAAGGCTACATAGATGTGTACTGTTAATGCAAACGCGTATAGAATGTGCCTTAGGCTATATCAAAATTGGAATAAGGCTGCATAGATATGTACTGTTAACGCAAACGCATATAGAATGTGCCTTAGGTTATTTTAAAATTTATTGAAGTTGTATAGATGTGTACTGTTAACGAAAATGCGTATAGAATGTGTCTTAAGCTATTTTTTAAATGTACAGAGACCTGTTTTATGAACCCGTTCGCAGACGAATTAACACTATACTAAATGCTTTTGAGTAACGCCGCTAGGTGGCAATACCTACCACATGATTGCGTGAAAACATGCGTGAACTTGTTGAATGTAATGATATATATTAACATGATATTCCGTTTTGACATTATTTTATTGTACTCCGTGAGACCCATCACTAATACGTTCTTGACTCATACGCTTATTTTATAATAAACCATATATATTATTATTATTACTATTAAAAGTTTAAATATATATATATTATTCCCATATTACAGGGTGCGGCAAAATAAAAATAAAAGCCTACTACAGCAGGAAATCCTGCAAAAAAGTATCGACGTTTGCTCCCGCCATTTGTTTAATTGGAAATTTATTTTGAACAACAACTGGGAATCAGAAGGTGAGTGTATTTCATAATGATTATAATTATTAATATATTTATTGAGAACAAGTTATCCCTCTTTCGTTTTTTAACCAACAGTTAGTAAACAAGACTTCTTAAAACCAAATCATTGAACATTTCTCTAGCTGAGCTTCTTTTTCAACCATTAATTAACAAGCAAATTTCTTTTGTAGTTTTTACAAAGCAAGTTATTGACTATTGCCTGTTTTTACAATATTTAATTGTTTTGTCAGATTTATTTTTATTACATAGAATTCAAAATCTTTGTTTCTTTATTTTAGATGGATTTCCTGTGTTCCACTGGTTAGCTCAATATGATTGATGAACTTTTCCTTCATGAAGTTTTACGCGGTCTTGATGATTATCCTCGTGTTTTCAGTACGTGGAAGGCGATAATGAAGCTACAGAGATTAGGTCATCGAGCCAGTGTAAGGTATGGGGCATTACTACACGCTCTTCGTGCTTTCGAAAGTAATGACCTTATACTGTTAAATTATTGTGTTTCAGCCGCCGATGTGCTTGACTTATTCGTGCACGGATTCTTCCGTAGTAATGAGTCTTACAATTATGCTCAAAACAGATTCATGTATTTAATGGCGTGCGGAGAAGGGCAAATAAATAGAATAAATGATACAGAGTTATCCAACTTTTTTGAATTTCGTTCGCGGTTTGTTTCGGATAAGTGTAGTACTCCATTTGAATCACCCATAACTGTGACCCCTCAAGAAAATCATAACTTGAGTGATAATAATTTACATTTATTAGGTAATGAAGGCTTGGCATTATTAGATGGAGTAAATCTAAATTCCGATGAAGAAGAACAAGAAGTGAGGAGATTGGTTAAAAATGTGGACGATGCAGTGGTTAAACCCACGCAACAAGTCCATGGACAAAATCCTGTATACAATCTACCTTGTGTACAGGATAATCATGGTTATGGGGACCAATCTGATCCTCAACCTGGCCCGTCACATGTCCCTGATCCCGTATTTGTTGGATATGGGAGCAATAATGGCAAAAGTACAAATAGTACTGATTTTACTACTAGTGGTAGTACTAGTAGTAGTGGTAGTGGAAATAATAATGACGGGGAAAATCAGACTAATCATAACTTCGAAGTAGTAAGAGTGAGCAGAAAACGGTTTCGTAAGTTTCATCTAACGGGCCATGAAATCGCGGTTAGACCAGTAGATAATGAAATTCGTATTGATAATTCAGAGGCCTATATTGAAAGCTTATTTAATTTTGCGTTAGAACATGTGTTATCTGGCGCATGCCTCACAGATTATATCGGACTGTACATAGACAGTAGCTATAGTAGAAATAACATGTCTGTGTATGTTCCATGGAGAAGAAAACCCGATTTTTCTGCACGAATTGTCTTTTCCTCAATTGAACGTGTTTTAAATTCAAATGAGGATTTCCTTTTGGGGCATGAAGTACTGTTTCGGTTCCATTTGGCCGATAGTATGCATGGAAAAGGAAGAAATGCAGCAAGTGCTGTTGAAAAATATTCCAAACATCAAGATTATTTGCAAAAGCGTTTAATACGCATAGAGAACAATAATATGTATTGCCTCCCCATGGCAATTGTGTGGTGGATTACGAAGCACACCGCAAGTAGCGAAAGTTTGTATAAATTAAGAACAAGAGATTATGATGCATGGGCTCTTAAAGCAGAAGTTCTCTGCGACATGGCGGGTGTTAACGTTAAAGCAAAGGGAAATTGTGATTTTAAAGACCTTGATATTTTCCAGGCAAATTGAAGTGGGGAGTATCAAATTGTGGTGTATGAGGAAGATGAAAATAATGACCGGGAATATATAGTACGTTACCTGGGAGAGTATCCAAAAAATAATATCTTTATTTTCTGTAAGAGTGGTGACACTTGGCGATTTTGAACCCATTCCATACATTAAAAAATTACTTTTTAAACTGAAGTATTGCTATTATTGTTTGCAAGCATATAATGGGTTAGCATATAAACATAAATGAAAAACTCAGTGTTCTCTTTGTGAATGCAAACACGTACGAAATTATGGTAGTAATAAAATTAAATGTAATGCGTACAATAGAGAGTTTGCTGAGGGTATGTGTTTTGAGAATCATGTGAAACGTAATAAAGGCGGTAAATCTGTGTGTGATAATGTTAAGGTCTGCAATAATTGCGGTATCATCTTTGATAACACGCGTCGAAAATCAAGTCATGTGTGTGGAGAACACTTTTGCACGACTTGTCGTAAGCATGTTGATTTCACTCATACACGTTTTGTACAACGACAAAAGCCTGTACATACTGATAGGTACATTGCTTATGATATAGAAACGATGTTAAAGGCACCAAATGCGCGCGGTGAAAGGAAACATGTCGTAGTACTGGTATGCTGTAAGCATATTTGCTACAGCTGTATGAATAAAGGTATCGATGAGTCCTGTAAAACTTGTGGTGATAATAATGGAAATCGTTCGTTTTCTGTTAAGACAATGACGGACTTTATTAACCATGTACTAGCAGACCGACCTGATTTTACATTTTATAATTTGTACTGCACATAATGGTAGCAGATACGATGGTCTTTTTTGCCTTAGAAATCTAATAGAAGAGCAGCATCTTATTCGTAATGTGGTAATTCAGGGTCAGAAAATTTTTAATATTAATATTGGTAATCGTATTTTCTTTAAAGATTTTTATTTATTTATTGGTTGTAAATTATCTAAACTTCCCAAAACTTTAGACCTGCGCGGAAATTTAAGAAAGGGAGATTTTCCATATTTATTTAACAACGAGGAAAATCAAAATTATGTTTGTCCCTACCCCCCACTTGAATTCTATGACCCTGAACGACGAAGCACCGAAGAAAAACAATAATTAATAGCCTGGCACCAAGAACGTGCGGCAAGTGGCGAAGAGTTTAACCTCGAAAAGGAAATGCTGTCTTATTGCGAGAACGACGTTAGAATTCTAGCAGAAGCGATCATCAAATTTAGTGACATTATTGAAGAGAAAACGAATGGTTTGCAATGTTTCGTCACGTCATCCACCGTTGCAGGCCTTGCAATGCGTACATATCGTACTTTGTACATACCTGAAATTACAATCCCCGTAATTCCCGCGTTGGGTTTCCATCATAAGACAAAGTATAGTACTAAAGCTTTGCAATGGCTTATGTATATGGAAGAACAATTAGGGATAGAAATCCAGCATGCTAGGAGAGGTGGGGAAAAGTATATTGGTAGGTACCAAGTTGATGGATGGCATGAGGGACTCAACGCTGCCTTCGAATTTTATGGTTGTTACTTGCACGCATGCCCGCGTTGTTACCCTTTTAACCGTGACATTTTACATGACGCCGAAAACCCATACAATACGATGGAAAAAGATATGAACAAACAATGCTCCGTCGGAAGTACCTGAAAAGTTTAGGTATAAACCTATACGAAATCTGGGAATGTTCTTGGGATGAAAAGGTAAAGACAGATAAGGACGTACAAAGGTTTATTAAAGAACGTTGTACTCCCATGCGCAAAAAAAATTGCGCGTATACTGTAACTGAAGATTTTTCGTATTTATTCCATTTTCCTTACGTTTATAGGTAAAATTCGGTTATTAGTATGTGGAGATAATAGAAAGCAATCCATCTAAGGAGATATTTCCAAAAAATATAATAAAATAATAAAAATATAAGCAAAAAACAAAATTATGCTCGGTTTTGTGTATACTGGCAACGATGATTTCTAGGAATTTTTTCAGTAGCAGAGCATGATTGCGGAGGGAATTCAGTAGGGGAGTCGAGGAGTTGGATCAAGGATCAAGGATAGTGGACTAAAATGTTGCATTTATTGGTTAAAACCTAGTGTGTAGATTGCCTGCGAAATATAAATTAGCTTCTGTAACTAAGATGTCGTACGAAAATATAGAATTAAACAGAAAAACTCTTATCTTAAGGTTCGAAGCGATACGGACCATCGTTATGAAGATTATGTCTTTAAAAAAAAGAGCCAACACCACGTAGCCTCAGTGGTTAGGTGGATAGAGTGGCGGACTTGTACTTATTTCATTATTTTGACACCACATCGAATCCCATCCCACCCCATCCCACTTTTTTTTTTACAAAACATTATAATTTTCATGTTAATAAGAACCGAAGCAATATAATAAGGACAACTTACTTATATTTTGCTGTAATGACGTATTTATGCAGGACTAGAGAACTATTGTTAATAGCTATTGTTTTCTGTTCATGCTGTTGTATAGCTTCTCTCATCCTGTTTTCTTGGGGAAAGAACAATTTTGTCTCCAACAAAGTGTGAAGAATATATACGGACAGAAAAAGACATCTTAGTACCAAAAGTGATTTATCGTGATGAAATGGACTAGATTGCCATTATTATTTTAAAAAAAATTATTGAAGTTGGCTTTTCTTTAGGTTTTACCTAAAAAAATATTTTTTCTTTATAAGACTATACTTTATGAGGCAAGGTGTGTGATCATACCCACAAATTTAGCTAGGGAGTGAAAGATAATTGTTTATACAAACATTTTACAGGTTTAGGTGCGTGAAACACCAATACACCATGGTCTCGCTTATCCGACCATCTTTTGTTCCACATACCGTATGATCCGATATATCATTGCAAATAGCACCAATCGGCAAGAAGAACTGCAAGTTGTGGTCTTAATCTATTTTTCATGCTCTGGAGTCTATCGCCTAGCGCGCCCTCTACACCTTGACTCATACGTCTATCATTGAGTGCAGACACGTATCCAGGTTTTCTATTCGGAGTGGGCCCAACACGTATGATTCTAATTACGTAGAATTACGTCCTCGTAAGCACGTAATTCTAATGTTTTAAAAATATCAATAATAATAATAATAATAATAATAATAATAATAATAATAATAATAATGCAACAGTTCTGTACTCCTCTTAAACGTTTTCCTACTTTTCATTTATAAACCGCGTTTACTTTACATTTACTTTGTAAACTGCATTATAGCACAAACAAAATGAAACATATTTTCGAGAAAAATGTAACTAAAGAAAACTGTCTGCTACGTATATCGCATAACAAAAATAGCAAGAAGACATTGAGTGTATCGTTCTGATATATTAAAGTTAAAAACAGAACGGAAAAGAAATGTTAATCCTATTTGAAACTGTTCTTTAATTCCACCTGGTATAATGGCATTATGGTATGTTCTTAGAATTATAACAAGACAACAGCACATTGCCCAAAGTTTGGACACTGACTACTAGTAAACTGATATAAAAGAACCTAAAAAGGGTAAAAAAAGTTTATTAAAAAGTGCTTGAGTTTCGGAGAGTGACAGCCCTCAGGCTCTCACGCTGGATACGTCCCTGATTCAGTGCAGTGCAGTTATTTATTATAAAACATTATTATTAGATGCGTAATATGTAAAATTATATCATAAGTTTTACTTTTAATAGGTCTTTTCTTAACACATCCATATTATCCAGCGTTCTGACTGCCTGTTTATGTCGGATAAGCGAAACTCTACTGTATTTCCAAAGCTAGCATATACATGAACTAGAATTGTATCATCCTAGAACAAACAATAGTGTGAAAGCTTATATTAAAAGGCTGGAATAAAAAAAGCGTAAGTACTGTTTTGGTAGCGTGAGAACAAATTAAAAACAATTGAATATATTTCTTAGGTATCAGATTATCATCTTATTGTGTCGGTGTGTATTCTTTTTTAAACATTGTTTTATGTCATACCATTCGCAATATTCCTAAGGAAATCGAAAGAAAAACTCCTATGTGCCTCTATGGCAAAGCGGCTTAAGTGCATGGTCCGAAACCGATTCCCACGTTAAGGTATAGATAAAGTTCCCGTACTTCAAAAATGCAAATCCGGGACGCTACTAAATTACGAGAATCTTAAAATTGAAAGAAGTGTTGAATACTAATTTACTTTCCTCCATTAGATAGAGTTATTCAAGTATTACGTTATCACATTTTTATTCATTTCACTAGACCTTCCAAGGACGCCAATTTCTCTGTAAATTGGGGGGGGGCATTCAAATGCAGAAGAGATATATATATATATATATATATATATATATATATATATATATATATATATAAGGATTTTAAGATAAATTACACTCAAATTATGCCAAATATTGTATATTCATAAATACAAAGGTGGCCTACATGAGCTTTGGGCGGGCCCGGCCCCCCAGGATCGGCGCCCTTGCCTTCTTCCTAGTTAAGAAAACGTATGCAGATGATTTACTCCCTCCCCCGGTAAGCAAAATTGTTTTTTTTCCTCAAGATCTGTTGTGTTTCGTGAAATAACAGCAGGAATTTCCTGATTACTTAACCATCTAAATGAATGTTTTCACTTAGAGCCATCCCGTCGATTCGCGTTGCCTAGGACTAAAATAAATTAAGGGTCAATAATGAAGATGAGACTTCCATATCAAACATGAAGAGACATGTGGATCGAAGATCTTTCTTTGTTCCAACTTTGATTTTTTTCAAATCCATGATGGGAAATTATATTATGAGTACAATTTTCGAAATTAATAGTATGCAATCGTAAAAATATCTTACAAAACGATGGTTTATTGTAAAATACTTTGACTCAAAGAATGAATTACAAGTAATAAACTTGTTTCTTTTCCTGAAGAGTCTAAGTCTTGAATGAGACGGAAACTCTCGAGCGTAGTGCTTGGAACGATTCCCTCACTTGTTCTACCTTCCCGTGGCGCAGCCTTGATTCGACATGATCCTAAACGTATTATTCAGAAGTCGAAGTCGGAAGATGTTTCCCATTTTTCCAAAACACTCTTGTTCCATTACAATCTGCCTCACTCGTGAGGGAAAAATCCCATGCCGTAAGCGTCGGTGGACCACCGATAGGCAACTAGTGACATGTCCCCAAAAATTGGCGGTCCCGCAGCCAAAAATTGGTAACACTTCCGTTTTGAAAATTATACCACCACCGGCAGAGAAGCGACGGGACGCCAACGAACCACAAAATTATTCCCCTAAAATACGTTAAATCGCCTATATGCGTAATTTCTTTGCATCAAGGTGTCTAAAAACATTTTTTAAAGAATAAAACAAAAGTGCCGTGAGCTGGGCGTGAACCATCAACCTTAGGGTTACTAGTTGCGTAATCTTCCGAACTCGCCACGGAAGCGACTATGAAGACACAGCTTGTAGAGTGATAAATCGTTGAAGTCTTTTTAATATTTCTAATCAGAGTGCTCCTTTAACCGTGTATATTTGAAGATAACTGTTTGGAATCAGATCAAATGCACTCGTCATGTAATTTTATAACAAAATGGCAAGCGTCTATTTACTTTTTTCATAGTTCTCCCATATTCACTTGCTAGTGATCGGCGACAGTTGCCAACTAAATTCATACAATTATACGCACCCATCTCAAGATTTTTCACTTCATGATGTAAAGGCAGGAGTTACTCTTGACCCCCGGAGTTTAAGTATTCTCCTTATAATAACAATTCGTCAGCGAAAAATAATATATAATAATAACCGCATGCACATGACTGGTGATAGTTCATGTTGGCCCCTTTACGATTCTCCGTGACAAATCAAACGAGCGCGGACCAAAATGAAGTCCTCGTTCTTACGTGGTGGTAACTTCAATACCCTCGATATTTTTTTTATATAATGCTCAGATCTGCCTCTTCAGTTTCGGCATCTGAAGACTTTAACCGAAACGGGCTATCATCATCGCATTTTGTTTTTCTTAGCCTTTTTCAACATCCTTTATTTGCAATAATTGGAAAGAAGACAGGGAACAAGGAAAACGGTGGGAAGGACGAGACCACAACACTCAACATCCAACAACAATGAACAACAAATAAAACAAAACAAAATTTTAAAAACAAAAAGAAAAACGAAAAGAAAAACAAAAAGACTTGAGCTATCTAACCAATATTAACTAACTAAACAAGAATTAAATTACTATCTAATTCCTACCTAATTTTATTATCGTATTACGTAACAAATTTGATTGCTATCTAGCTACTACCTAAATTGTCATATATAGTAAGTTGACAATTGTTTAATATTTCCAAAACATACATTTTCTATTTTCATCTTATTGGTTTTAAGAGTTTATTAAATAACACGAAAAATTCCTGTTATCACACTCTGATAACTTCGGTGTCTGCTTACTGCTGACTGCTGATACTCTTCCTAATCTTGGTTTCTCACCTAAATGATTTTCACCTGTATGTGCTTTCCTCTCCTGTGTCACGGTTTCCCCTGTGTGGTTAATAATCACTAAATACACATCACTTCACTAAACACTACACTACACATCACTTCACTAACACACCACTTTTCTATAATGCATTTAAGTTTCATATCGATAAAGTTGGTTCACTGATTTTTTAAAAATTTTGATTATGGCTGTATTTGTTGATGTAGCTGTATTATTCATTGATCTCGGTTCATCCTACACATCAGAAACGGACCGTGAGTATCGACATAAGGCCCAGGACACACTCGGAGCACTTAGTGCGGGCCCTGGTCAGTTGTATCCCGCCGCCGCGTACCCACGGACCGAAAGTCGCACGCTATCGTAACCGACTTCGGTAAGCGGTAAGCGGCTTCGGTAAGCGGCTTCGAGATGATGCTCTATTTCCGAGTCTTCATGTCAAAATTGGGATATTTTTATATGATTGTTCCTATTACATATTAGTGTATATTTATTCCCACGGCTCTAGATTTAACACTCATTCCGTCAGCATCGCATCACACATACGCTCCCAGAGCATCCGGAGTTCCTTACCAGTCAAAGACCGAGAATGCTCTAGGCACTCACACACCATCACTCAACCTCCTTCCTGGGGGTGCGGAGATCCAGCGCTTCCAGAAGTTTCCTTCGGTCCAGGAGGGAGGAATCCTTACTCATTCTGTTTTCCATATTTTATGTTCATTTAGTTTGTGTTTTCTCTGTAAAATGTTTTCTGCATAGTTCTGAGTATTCCTCTGCTACATGTGCCAGGATTCTATAATCCTCTTCATCTTCCAAGATAGCTTTTATATCTTTCTGTCTGATTTGGTCACGAATTCGCAAGTACTCCTCCAGGAACGTGCACCACAGAACACTGTGTTCAGGTGTCCCTTGTTCTCCACATTCACAGCTATCATGTTCATTTTTGTTGATTCTATAAAGATGGGTTGGAAAGAGACCATGTCCTGTTAGGAAATGAATTAGTCCTTTGTTGGGATTGAAGTAATCCCATTTGAGTCGCGTTCCAACGTCTGGAATAAACGTGAATAATCTTCTTGATGTTTTGTCTACTTGCCAGTCCTGTATCCATTTTTGTTGAATTTGTCTTTCTATTTCATCGAGTTTTTGTGCTTTGGTCCCTAAAAGTTCTTTCGTCTTATTTAAATTTCCTTTTTTATATCAATATGTTGCCGCTCTCTGGATTACTGTTAAATACATTGGTTTGAAACCCATCAAAATACACAACGCGCTGTGCGGTGTCGTGCTGAAGGTACCAATGAGCCGAATTAAAAGGTTTCTTTGTGGGCAATTTATTTTTAGTTTAAGGAGTTATTCTCTAATAATCAATGTGCCCATACGCTGGAAGCATAGTTCATCGAGGCGCTTAGGATTACCTCCTGATAAGTCTTAATTAATTTTCTCGGTAGCCTATAATTTGTTTGAGCCAATGAAATGAGTTTATTAGTTACTTTATGACCCTTTTGAGTAACATAATTAATATGCTCTCCAAAATTCAGTTTATTATCTATCTTAATCCCTAAATATTTAAATACTGATACCCTCTCGATCTTACTGTTGCCTATTTTAATTATTGGTCCTCTTAATAATTTACTTTCAAAAATCATGTATTTCGTTTTCCTCTCAGAGATTTTTAGCTTAGACTTTCCACACCAATCAAGTAATTCGTTTATAATTCGTGCTGATTTTCTTTCCAATTCTATTCTAGAGTTTGCTGAGATTATTACAGCCAAATCATCAGCAAAAGCAATTACTCGTTCAGTTTTCTCTAATTGGTTTAGTCTTTCTAAACACGGCTGGTATTTCAACTCCCGCATCAATGGTCCTAAGATCGATCCTTGCGGACATCCCTTTTGTGCAGTAACTTTGATATTTCCCAGGTTTTCATGGATGATGATCTGTCTATTCAAGAAGTAATCCCTAACTATATTTACTAAATATTGTGATAAATTTAGCTCTTTTAACCTTTCAATGAGAGATGGTGTCCATAAGTTATCAAACGCTCCCTCTATGTCAAAAAACAGGGCCAGTGCATATTTTCTTTCCATGCTACTTTCCTTAACTTGATACACAAATGCATTTAAGGCATCTTCCGTAGATTTGCCCTTTCTGAAACCATATTGTAAACTATCATCTTCGATATTTCTATGCTTTCGTCGAATTCTATTTGCTATTATCCTTTCTAATAATTTTGAGATGTTTCTCAAAAGGCAGATTGGACGGTAAGAACTCACTTCTGTTAAATCTTTATCCTGACTTTTTAACAAAATTAGCAATTTCGATTCTTTCCACAACGAGGGAAATATCTGTTTCTTAAGTAGGGTGTTGAACAATTTTGTTAGATATGGAGTTCAAATATCCTTTTTATTTTTGTAGATCTCATTTACTATACCATCCAATCCTGGAGCTTTTTTAGTTTTTAGTTTCTTAATTATTGTTTCAACTTCCTCGTTGTCCGTTAGTTCGATATCTTCCTCTGCTGTCAATGCGATGGGTTGCAAATATTTTCTTCCCGATACCCCCGATTCTAGATATCTGCTTTGAATCGACGAAACCCTGCCACTAGTGGCACACTAGCGGCAATCCTCCGACGCGTTGCTATATCGACGATCGCCATTTACCGGCAAGTGGGCCACTAGAAGTTGGCGACGTTTACGGTATGGGGAAGCTAATAAACAAACAAAAAAATAAATCGCCTTATAAAAAAAGTTTTCCGAAAATTTACATCTAGCAAAATCATTTGTTGGTATTCCAGAACTGTGAATTCACCTTTATTCATAATTTATTTCTATCGTAGTTTTGATATGAGAATGATATGTCTGAAACTGTAACACAGGTCATTAATACTTTTTTTTTTTTGCTTTACTCAAATTTAACAGTTTTACTTAACAGTCAGTCAACTTGGATATGTGATATCAGAGTTTTAAAGATTTCCTTAAATTTTTCATTTCTAAAACAGTTTGCAACTAACACCATTAACGTATCTCTTTCGATATTTCCATATGTAATGGCTTGGTCACTCCCAGTATATTTCAAACAATAAACTATTTACGGTGTCTTACTCCATTAATCCGAACTACATTTTATATCCAACAACTCTGTGCATTTTCCCTTAAATCAGCAAACTTTCTATTAGGTTAAAACTCAGTATTTTCTATTTTCTTCCTTACTTGCTAAAACGAAAGTGTTCTTTAGGCAACCTGACATGACGACTCTATACTACATTATGTTGCATATGGCATTTTATGTAGCATATCATTTGAAAGTTGGACACTTTCTTCGTATATTGAAAGCAACAGGGATTAAGTCCCTCTACACTTACATGAAAAGTAAACACATTCTTTTTAATTCGTGGAATTGTGCCAATGCACTAGGTCCAGAGAGTTTTTAATTTAAGCTAATTATTATTATTATTATTATTATTATTATTATTATTATTATTATTATTATTATTATTAATAATAATAATAATAATAATAATAATAATAGTTATTATTATTATTATTATTATTATTTTATTGACAGGTTTTTCTGAATATTAAGCAATATTTCTCAAAAAGCTGGTATTTTAAAACAAATGTGTTCGATATCAAGTTTTCATAAAGTAGTCACTCTCTAATATAAATAATTCCAGAGGGGCCGTGGTAGCTCAGTGATAAAGCGTTCACCTTTGGTGCATGGGATCCTTGGTTCGACCCCATCTCGCACCAAGTGAATTTTGTGGTGGAGAAACACCATGTGCATGGGTTTTCTTGGGGTTCTTCCGTTTTCTCCCACTTTTTTCATTCCACCATTGCATTCATTTCTCATCACCGTGTCCTTTAGCCTAGCCGGTATAACCGTGGGTCGTAAAACTTAAAGATTTGACTTCAAATAATTCCAACCCAAACAATTGCAGGAAGTATGTCATTTCGAATAAAACAAACTACTCTATAAAATTTTGAGTATTATTATTTTTTATATATACAATTCTAGCGGACCTTATTTCTAAATCGAAGGGTAAGAAGATTAAATTCACTCTCTTATTATTATAAATTCATTTCAATTGAAGCAGTTAAAATAGTTGGGAAAAATTAGAAAGCCATACCCTATATTCCAGTGTGCCACAACCGGATAACGGGGCACACTGGCGTGCCCAGCAAAATGAACAGTGTGACGCAAACTTTTACCTATTATTTACAAGAATATTTGTCGAGTTTATTTTATTTATTATTATGAAAGATTCTTCCACGGATCAGCTGTCTGTATACAGTTAAACAAACAAGTGTCACATTGAGGGAATGAATGTAATTATTTACTTTAATAGTAATAGAAAGGTATATTTTCTTGTATTTTCTACCGGGAATAACTGCATCCGGTCTAGAAAGCTGCGACTAACAACAAAGGATCCCGATGTGCCAAACACACACCACCTACGCACTTCAATACACCAACAAAAGGTGCAGACTGTTCATGAGTTAAAGTCTCTCACCCAATGTATGCTCCTAACATGTCTCTCAGCGATTACAACATTTTTGGTATCTCAATCACTTCCTAGTAGGATAGCTTTACCTAGAGACCACTGATTAACCTGGTATTGGATGTTTCACTTTTTTACCTTTGGAGTTGACAGTCATCGTTTGGATATCTCACACGCAAATATCTAATATTAACAACGTTTCTTCTATAATTTCGTAATATTGTATTATTTCTTTGTATTATTCATTAGCTTGGTTAAGCTTGTTTAAACACTTTTCTCTTTGCACCTACTTATTACCTATACCTTAACGTTGTATAAAAATACACGAACTCTCGCTGGGAATCAAATCCAGAACCAATGCACTTGAACCATTTAGCCACAACAAGGCATATATAAATAGAAGTTTCGATTTTGTTAGGAAAATTGTGATTAGGTGTAACATTTAAAAATATATTTAAGAATGAAAATGAAATGATAACGTGGGTTCCTGTCACCACGGCATGGCGCGTCCTCAGGTTGCGGATCGAGGAGAAGGCCTCTAGATATAGAGGTTAGCTGCGAATATACTGAATAAGCAGTCGCGGACAGACGACTAGGAGTGGTCCTCCAGCTTGGGGGTTTGGGTAAGGCTAACACCCTCATCCTGTAAAAAAAGGTACTTGTTCAGAAACATTCACAAAAGCCTCGGACAAGGACTGATAACTTGGCACGACATCAGCAAAAGAAAATGGACATGAGATTTGGAACATGGAATATTAGAAGTCTTTATAGGGCAGGCGCGTTAAAATCTGTAACGAGTGAGTTAGAGAAATACAGGATGGACCTAGTAGGAGTTCAGGAAGTTAGGTGGGAAGGAAATGGATCTGAGAATTCCGGAAATTTTACGTTCTTTTACGGGAAAGGAAATAAAAATCACCAGTTAGGAACAGGGTTTTTCGTTCATAAACGAATATTACCAGCAATTAAACGGGTTGAATTTGTTACTGACAGACTTTCTTTTCTTACTCTTAAGGGGCGGTGGTGTGATATTATTGTTTTAAATGTACATGCTCCAACTGAAGATAAGGGTGACAATATAAAGGACAGTTTTTACGAAAAAGTGGAACGGATATTTGACCAACTCCCGCGATACCATATGAAGGTTCTATTAGGGTATTTCAATGCGAAGGTAGGACGAGAGGATATTTTCAAACCGATTATAGGGAACGAAAGTTTGCATAAGGAAAGTAATGACAACGGTCTTAGACCCGTGAACTTTGCAACATCCAAAAACCTAATCGTGAAGAGCACAAAATTCCCACATCGCGACGTTCATAAATACACTTGGACATCACCAGACGGAAAAACACATAATCAGATTGATCACGTTTTAGTAGATAGAAGAAGACAATCTAGCATAATTGACGTCCGGTCGTTTAGAGGGGCTGATTGTGACACTGATCACTACCTGGTAGTAGCGATAATACGGGAGAGATTATCGTTGAATAAAGGTAATATTCAATGTCCGAAAACGGATAGATTTAATTTAAAGAAATTAGAAGAGAGCCAGGCAAGAGAGGAATACCAGATTGAAGTTTCGAATAGATTCGCGGTTTTAGAAGACTCGGAGTGCACTAATGTTGAGGATGCTTGGATTGAAATTAGAGATAGCATTAAAAGTTCAGCAATAGAAAAATTGGGACACGCGGAAATACGTAGGAACAAACCATGGTTCGACCAAGAATGCATTAAACTAGCAGAGAAGAGAAAACAGGCAAAATTACGGTGGCTACAAAATCCGAATGAAACAACTACACAAAATTTCGCAGATATCAGGCGGGAAACTTCCAAAACTTTTAGAACAAAGAAACGGGATTTTTTGAAAGCTAAAATTAAGGAACTTGAAGATAGTAGTAAAAATAAAAATATTCGGGACATGTATAAGGGGATCAGCGAATTTAAGAAAGGCTATCAACCTCGTGCTTATATATTAAAGAAAGCTGACGGAACAGTTCTCACCGATACGGATAGCCTCTTAAATAGATGGAAAGATTTCTTTGACGATTTGCTGAATACGCAGCCAAAAACTAATGTGCGTGGAGAAAAGGAGATACACACCACAGAACCGTATATTCCAGAACCCAATCGAATAGAAGTGGAAGCCGCTATAAAGAAATTGAAGAAACACAAATCTCCGGGTGTAGATGAAATTCCGGCTGAGTTAATTTTAGCTGGAGGCGAAAAATTGTGGAACAAGATACACAAACTCATTCTCCTTATCTGGAACAAGGAAGAATTGCCACAAGAGTGGAAAGAATCAATCATTGTTCCAATTCACAAGAAAGGCGACAAAACTAACTGTAATAATTATCGAGGCATTTCTCTTCTGTCAACATCCTATAAAATCCTTTCAAATATTCTGTTAGCAAGATTGACCCCATACGCAGATGAAATTATTGGAGATTATCAGTGCGGATTTAGACGAAATCGATCAACTATCGACCAAATATTTAGCATTCGCCAAATACTCGAAAAGAAGTGGGAATACAAAACCCCGGTACATCAACTGTTTATTGATTTTCGAAAGGCTTACGACTCGGTTAGGAGAGAAACATTATACAACGTTCTTACAGAACTTGGAATACCGAGAAAGCTAATTAGATTAATTAAGATATGTTTAAGTGAATCCCAAAGTAAAGTCCGGGTAGGAAAATTTTTGTCCACGAGCTTCCACGTCGAAAATGGCCTGAAACAAGGAGATGCGTTGTCACCATTATTATTTAACTTCGTGCTGGAATACGCCATAAGGAAAATCAAAGATAGCAACCAGGGCCTAGAGTTGAACGGCATTCACCAGGTTATGGCATATGCTGATGATGTAAATTTAATAGGGGATGATAGGAGAACAGTAGAAATAAATGCAGAGATCTTATTAAACGCTTGCAGGGACATGGGTTTAGAAGCAAATGCAGAAAAAACTAAATACATGGAAGTGCGTCGGGACCGTAATACGGCAAATTGTGGATGCGTTAAAATATTAAATAATACTTTTGATAAAGTGGATACTTCAAATATTTAGGATCAATATTAACAGACGAAAATCATATTCACGAAGAAATTAAATGTCGACTAAAAGCAGGGAATTCGTGTTACTATTCGGTTCAAAATCTCTTGTCGTCGCGAATTCTGTCGAGGAATTTGAAGCTTAAAATATATAAAACGATAATCATGCCTGTTGTTCTATATGGTTGTGAAACATGGTCGCTTACTCTGAGGGAAGAACATAGACTGAAAGTATTTGAGAACAGGATCCTGAGAAGAATATTTGGAACCAAGAGGAACGAGAATGGGGAATGGCGGAAGCTTCATAACGAGGAACTACATAGCTTATACGGTTTACCCAACATTGTTAGGGTCGTCAAGTCTAGGAGGCTTAGGTGGGCAGGTCATGTAGCTAGAATGGAAGAAAGTAGAAACGCTTTCAAAGTCTTGACTGGTAGACCCATAGGAAAACGACCATTTGGAAGACCTAGGCGCAGATGGGAGGACAATATTAACATGGATCTTGCAGAGATAGGAATACAAAGTAGAAACTGGATGCAATTAGCTAAGGATAGAAGTCAGTGGAGAGCTTTTGTGAACGCGGCACTGAACCTCCGGGTTCCATAGACCATAGAGTTAGTTGTTTAGTTAGTTAGTTATGAAAATGAAATGAAATCTTTGAGTTTTACGTCCCACGGTTATGCCGATTAGGCTAAAGGAGACGGTGATAATGAGAGATGAGTGAAATGGTGGAATGAAGAAAGTGGGAGAATCCCGAGAAAACCCACGAGCACGGTGTTTGTCCACCACAAAGTTCACTTGGCGGGGGCTGGGATCGAACCCGGGACCCCAAGCATCAGAGGTGAACACTCTACCACTTTTTTTAAACTTCGTGACTATTTTTTTCTATTTTAACCACTTCTCAGGACTACTGGACACGACAGGGACACGAACACAGAAACATCGAGGACAGTTAAAATTCCACCCTTGCTCTTCAGAGGGACTCGAACCCCCAATGGGCTTCAGCTTACGATCATCAGCCTAACGCCTCAGACCGTTCGGCTACACCCACCGGCTACCACTGAGCCACCGCGCCCCCCATTTTTAAGAATGAGTACGGATGAAACGCACTGATTTTTCTCGCTCGAATTTCTTAAACTGACCCGTGTTAGGCTGCAGCTATTACTGAAACATTTATTTGGGAAATGCGAATAAAATGATGTGTTTTGGAAAACTTTGTTCAAAGCAACTTATGTCCAAAAGTAAAGTACCCATTGGTCATATTTCTGTTAGAAATAACATATGCCATATATTAGAATTATTAAGGAAATAATTGTATGTGAACTATGAGCAAAAGCGTCTGAGTACTTTCTGCGAAATCGTCAAAAAAGTCATCCCGAAGAATAAAATATCCCTTGTGTATCTTTTCAGGACAAACGAGTTATGCTATTTATGAAATACGAACAAAATTGACAGAGTCATTCTCGACAAAATCGTAGGGTAATCGTAGGGTAATTACTTGCTCCAAAAAGTAATATACCACTTCTAGCTTTTTAGGATGATGGAATTATACCATATCGTTAGGTTATTTATGTAACATTTATTTATGAAATATGAACAAAATTGCGTCAGGCGTTAATGGGAAAATCGTCGGAGAAGAGTAAACTACTCCTTCTGAATGTTTACAGGACGAACGAGTTGTCATATTGTTAGGTTATTAATGATACAATTATTTATGAAATGTGATTGAGAAAATTGTTCGAAAAAACCCATCCCATACAGTAAATTACACCTTATGTATTTTTTTTTCAGAGCAATGATTCATACTATACTTGTAAAAAAATAAGCAAAATCTTTACAGCTGTTTTTGAAACAATTTAATTATTTTAAATTTTCATTCATCAGTAAACTACCCTTATTGTTAGATGTCAGAGGATATAGAATTCCAAACGATAAAGTGTTATAAAAAATTCGCGTAGAATTCGGTCCAGATACGTCGAACAGTATGACCTCTATTTGAATGCATGTAAAAGCGTGACGAACCGACAAACGAACAGATGGACAGACATCAAAATAACTTTTTCGATATGTGAAGACGTGAAACTGGAAGTCATTGAAATCTCGAATTCGATTTTTATCACTATTACTACAATTTCTTCTTTCGTCGCTTGAACGTGAAAAAGAATAGGAATACAACGACACGTAATGTGATAATTTGTAATTCCCAAAATTTAATGAGTTACGTTTAATGTGTTGCCATGGTAGAAAAAAAGCTTATGCCTGTTTGTTATATCATTTTAATATAAGTTTTTCACGCTACTATATAATGTAGAAATATGGTATGATTATCGTTCATATTCATGCTATCTTTTGGAAATATTCGTGTTCCGCATACATAGATCTGTATAATTTAGTTACGTTCAACGAAAGCATTCTTGCACTTGTGGATATGAAAAAAAAGATAGAGAAAGTCAATACTCTAAAAAGCAAAAAACACAAGCACACACACACATAAACGATAATTTAACATCAGGTCGATGTAACAAGGGGTAAGACTGGATAGGCTGTCAAGGTCGCGAATGTTCTTTTTCCTGTTCCAGACACACAAACCCGAAGTGAGTTGTCTGCTGTTCAAGAACGGGAAGTAACATACAAGACTATAAACTGAAAACAATAACTGTTTCCAATAGTACACGTATTCTAATACAGAATAAATACGTCGATTAAAGGATACTATCAATAAATTATTTCCTTATTATTTTGTTTCGGTTCTTATTAACATCAAAATTATACACTTCCTATAATGTTTTGTAAAAAAATGGGATGGGATGGGATGGGATTCGATGTGGTGTCAAAATAATGAAATAAGTACAAGTCCGCCACTCTATCCACCTAACCACTGAGGCTACGTGGTGTTGGCTCTTTTTTTTAAAAGACATAATCTTCATAACCATGGTCCGTATCGCTTCGAACCTTAAGATAAGAGTTTTTCTGTTTAATTCTATATTTTCGTTCGACATCTTAGTTACAGAAGCTAATTTATATTTCGCAGGCAATCTACACACTAGGTTTTAACCAATAAATGCAACATTTTAGTCCACTATCCTTGATCCTTGATCCAACTCCTCGACTCCCCTACTGAATTCCCTCCGCAATCATGCTCTGCTACTGAAAAAAATCCCTAGAAATCATCGTTGCCAGTATACACAAAACCGAGCATAATTTTGTTTTTTGCTTATATTTTTATTATTTTATTATATTTTTTGGAAATATCTCCTTAGATGGATTGCTTTCTATTATCTCCACATACTAATAACCGAATTTTACCTATAAACGTAAGGAAAATGGAATAAATACGAAAAATCTTCAGTTACAGTATACGCGCAATTTTTTTTGCACATGGGAGTACTAACCTGCGTGATTTCCTTATTCCCAAGAATTGTTACAATGGCGGATTCACTGAAGTGTTCAAATCTTACGTCAATTGTACGGGGAATGAGAAGGTATGTTACGCCGATATTACGTCCCTATACCCATTTGTAATGTCACGTAAACCTATGCCCGTTAAATCACCTAAGATACATACTGGGCCGGACTTTCCAGATGTGGAAAGTCTTCATGGTGTAGTAAAATGCACTAATTTGCCCCGAAAAACTTGTATTTTCCGATTATTCCGTACGTAGCGGGAGGCCGATTACTTTTTGGTCTATGCCGGACATGTATGGAAGAGGAAAACACTGATGATTGTACTCATAGTGACAATGAGTGTGCTATTACAGGTACATTGTACTCCAGAGTTACACCTGGCTCTTCAAAAAGGATACAAAATACTCGGTATACATGAAATATGGGAATTCGAACTCATGGGACCTGAAGAGGGGAATTCAGGTGGTTTGTTCGGAATTTATGTGAATTCCTTCCTTCAGATGAAGCAGGAAGCCTCTGGTTTTCCTGCTTATTGTAACAATGAAGGAGACAAACAATAATATATCGAGGACTATTATGCCCATGAAGGCATACGGTTAAATTATGATAACATAAGACGAACCCGGGATTAAGGGAATGTGCAAAACTTTACCTTAATTCATTATATGGGAAATGGGGGCAGCGCACTGTTATGTCACATATTGTAATCGTTAGGGACGAAGTTACGTTCGTTAGGTATTTAACGTCGGCGAGGTATGGAATTCAAAGTGTGGTCCCAATTAATGATGATCACTTAATTATCACATATAGAGACAATGAAACTGAAAATGTCCCACTCGAATTTTCAAACGTCATATTAGCTGCCTTTATTACTTCGTTGGCTAGACTTGAACTTTAAAATTACTAACGACTGTAGGACTAGACAGAGCCATTTACTGTGACACTGACAGTAGTATGTATATACAGAAAAAAGACGAGGAACCTTTGTTACCACTTGGAAACTATCTGGGTGATCTAACAAATGAAATTCCAGAAGGTTGGGAATTTACAACCTTCTACGGTTTAGGCGCAAAAAATTATTGTTATAGGCTAATTAACGCCAATGGGGATGTTCGGCACATACTCAAAATTAGGGGGATAACACTAAACGATAGGTCCTCTCAAAAATTAACTTTGAGAGTTTCTATAAATTAGTGTCTGGACAATTAGAGTCCACAGTAATAGAAAACCAAAATAGTATTGTGCGTAAACCAAGGTTCCGTATCTTTAGTCGTACAGAGACTAAGACACACCGTGAGGTAAATTAAAAACGTAAACGTGTTGACAAAAATGACATAACTGACGATATACCAATAAGAAAACTTGCGAATTTACCTTATGGATATAGACCCACAAAGAAGTAAATGTGAATTGAATGTGTTTTTTTTAACCAGTTAGTTTCTTATAGAAATTATGCTTTTATATTCTTTTGTTTCCTTGGAAACTCCCTGTTAAAATTGAATGTGATTATAATAAAATTTCCTATGGAAAGTGGTAGGAGCACTCTGAGTGTGATATATTAAATAATTTATTTTAACTCAAAGCTTTAATATTTATTCTTGTTTGTTCGCTTCTTATAGAAGCTCGTT
The DNA here is from genome assembly GCF_964235325.1 of Thermobia domestica. Classification (NCBI taxonomy): domain Eukaryota; kingdom Metazoa; phylum Arthropoda; class Insecta; order Zygentoma; family Lepismatidae; genus Thermobia; species Thermobia domestica. Next base: position 150,666,899 of record NC_137469.1, read on the forward strand.
TTTAATTATTTATTGGATCGTTTTCTTATAAACCTCTGTCTCTTCTCTTTCTTTCTGAATGTGTGTATATAAAGCAAAAGCTCTATTGTATGCATTCATTTGAGTACAACATGTTAAAGTTTCAACATTCCTCTACCATTTTAATTGCGGGCCCATCAAGGGCAGGAAAAACATGTTTTGTAAATCGATTACTTAATGAACGTGATCAAATGTTTAGTATAAAATTTAATGATATTGTTTGGTGTTATGGTGCAGTAATACCAAACCTGGATGCTCATGCAAAAATACGTTTTGTAGAAGGGATACCTAACATGAATAATTTTGAAACTAAAGAAAATTCATTATTAATACTTGATGATTTAATGTCAGAAACCAATGGTGATGTTGCTAATTTATTTACAAAGTATGCACATCATAAAAAGTTAACTGTAATATTTATTATTCAAAATTTATTTCCAAAAAAAAACATGCACGTGATATTAGTTTAAATGCGCATTATATTATAACATTTAAAAATCCGTGTGATAAATTACAAATACAATATTTAGCAAGGCAAATTATGCCTCGATATAGTAAGGAAATCGTGAATGTATTCGAGTGAGTTAACACGTGAGCCTCACACTTATTTGTTATTTGACCCAACCCAAAATCAAACGATGCATTGCGAATACGTACAAATATTTTTCCTAATGAAAACATGCATGTATACGCTAACATAAGAGACATGCATACAGAAATTTTTATTTATTCGGTATCAAGATGTTGAAGGTGAAACAACACTACAACACGCTCCGTGCTCTGTGTAAATGCAAAAATACAAAACGGAAACAAATTTTAGAAAATGCTTCAGGGGATTTAATAAGAACAATTTCTCAAGTAGCTAAAAACAATAAAAGGAAACATCCCTTTAAATTCACGCCAGAAGCAACGATTACGTAGACATCAAAAGATCTTGCGCGCTTTATCTCAGCAGCGTACTGCATTAAAGAAAAGAAGAGGTTGTTACTACAAAAAGGTGGCGCGCTTCTACCATTAATTTTGGGACCACTTCTAACAGCAGTAGGCAGTAGTATTTTTAGTCGATAATCATGTCAGAATTACGTAAAATGATTTTAGTTCCTGAAAATGCAATACATGAAATTCGGTCCAATCTTATATCTATAGATTCACATCAATCACGTTTAGATGAAGAAATGAATAATATTTTAAAACGTCATGATCTTAGTGTACAACAAAAATGGAAATTATATCAACAAGCTTTGCATCGTTACTTATAATATACATCATCATCTTCACATAAGCCTATTACATTACCCGTTATTCAGGATGAACAAGAAGATGAAAAATCATCATCACTTGCTTTGCAACAGAATAACAATACTTCTATTTTACCATTTGTATCAGACATTTTACAATCAGTACCAAAACACTACGTAGGAAAACAGATCTATTATTAAACCAGTTGACAAATTCTGATAAAATTCAGTGGGATAAGTTTTGTATAGTACGTATCCAAGGAAAAACAACACCTGGTTCAAATATTATAGATTTAGTAAATGATGTTGTTCGTACAAGAAAATATTCAAGAAATCCTATACGTATTCATAAATTTAAAAATTTATTAGATCTTAATGTTCCTAAATTACTTATTGGCACACCATCATCAAAACTGAAGTAGTAGTAGTAGTAGTAGTAGTAAATGACAACGTATTCGTAAAATAAGAAAATCATCCAGTCCTAAAGCAGTATCTAATTTATTTAAACATTGCAAAAAATATAGCATGTAAAAATGACAAAATTATCAAAAATATATTATGATTATTCAAATCCTAATTCTTTATCGAGTATACAAACATTACATCGTAAAACAAAATTATCTAAGAAGAAAATTAAAAATTGGTTAGCTTCTCAAGATGCATATACATTGCATGCACCAATTCGTAAAATTTTTCAACGGAAAAAGTATTATGTTAGTGCACCAAATGAAACATTACAAATGGATTTGGCAGATATGCAAAACATTGCAAAGTATAATAATAATTATAAGTATATATTATGTTGTATTGATATTTTTTCACGTTATGCGTATTGTGTCTCCTTAAAAACAAAGAAAGTTCCTGAAATGGCAAAAGCAATAAGAAAAATTTTTAAAAATTTCAACTTACCCGTGTTTAATGTGCAAACCGATTTAGGTACAGAATTTTATAATCGTCATGTAAAACAATTGTTTAAAGAATATGAAATTAATCATTATATTGTTCATTCTGAAATTAAATGTGCTTTAGCAGAACGTTTTATAAGAACATTAAGAGAAAAATTGTATCGTTACTTTACTGCAAAGAATACTTATCGATATATTAATGTCTTAGATCAAATTGTCAATAATTATAACCGTTCATATCATTCAAGTATTAAAATGGCGCCTGCAGAAGTAAATGATTTCAATGTGAATCAAGTGTGGGAAACATTATACGGAAATACAGTAAATAAAAAGAATACAAGTTGTAAATTTAGTCCGTGTGATTATGTTCGTGTTAGTAAGTATAAACATGTATTGGAAAAAGGATATTTACCTAAATGGTCACAAGAAATATTTATTGTTGATAAATGTATTAAATCTAATCCTGTGACTTATAAATTAAAAGAATGGAATGGAGAAGAAATTAAAGGAATATTTTATGCACAAGAATTACAAAAAGTAATTATAAATTCAAAGAAAACTTATCTCATTGAGAAAGTATTAAAACGTAAAAATGGATGGATGTATGTAAAATGGTTGGGATATCCGTCAAGTATGAATTCATGGATTAGATCCGATTCTATTCAATCTTCAAGATGAATTCAAACCTTACACATGACTTTTACGGTACTCTTCCTTCAAATGCCAGTAGTAAACTTTTTAATAATAATACAACAGCTTCATTTCGCGTTAAATTAGCACAACCTATTGATTTAAATGATGGGGAATGAGGTGTTGCATTAACACAAATTAATATTCCGTGGAGCTTTTATAATGTTGGTGAAAATGAAGAAATAATAATTACTACTGTTATCGACGATAAAGTTGAATGTCATCATGTTCGTGTAACACCGGGATATTATTTTTCTATCGAATCTATTCTTGAGTTAATTCCTGAAAATGTTCGTATGTTACAATATTTACAAAATAAAGATCAAATTATAATTATACATTCTTTAAAATTAGAAGATCAATGTATGATTGGTATTACACCAGGATTACAACAGATTTTTGGATTTATTAATGAAAACACACACGATATTAAAAATGTAGTATACACAAAAATTAGAAATGTTGATTTCTTATTATCGCGGGGTAAATTTGCATGTAATTTAGATTATAATATTCCCAATTCAATTAATGTATGTGTTAATATTGTAAAACATCAACAAAATATTGGACCGTTAGTTCGAAAACTTAGTGTATATAATGTACAACACGGTAATGTAAAATCTTTTGTGTTTCTTACACCACATTTTGTTAAAGTTGAAAAGAAATATTTTGATACAATAAAAGTAAACTTAGAAGATGAACACGGTTTAAAATTACCATTTCGTTTCGGGACTTCAAACTTGACACTTCACTTTAAACGAAAATGATTTCTGAAAGTATTGATGATAGTTTTTACATTACTAGTTTCAAACGCTAGTACAAATGTATTTCCTACAAATAATCCAGCACATTTTATTAATCAGTTAAAAAATAATATACTATTATCAGAATCCAATTGGTACGTAGGGTTAAGTGAAGTACATATTCCATTAACATGTTATAACGTCACCGAAGGTGGAAATGTTGTATGGTACAAATTTGAAAATGCAGACCCTATGAAAAGTAAAGTTGTTGTTGGATATTATCCATCCATTCATCATTTAATAGATGAATTAAATACATTATCAAGATTTATACGGTTTAGCTTTTCAAATATTGTACGTGTTGAATGCGATGAACGTGTAGAATCTGTTACATTGTCACCTACATTAGCTCTACAATTAGGTTTTTCAGAAAAATCAGATCTTGTAAAAGAACGTCGTGGATTCAAACAACCATACGTAGATATTGGATATCCACATCAAATTTTTATTTATACCGACATTATACAATATCGATTTTTAGGAGATACGAAAGCACCATTACTGAGTAAAGCAACAGTTTCTGGTATTAAATATGGAAAAGTTCAAACAATTACCTTTGAAGATATTCATTATATGTCACTTGCAAAATTTTGTTTTAACACAATTGAAATACTATTAAAAAATCATGCAGGGCAAAATTTGCCATTCCGATCTGGGACACTGACCGTAACACTTGATTTTAAAAGCTTTCCTGTATCTGTTAAATAATAATAATAATAATAATAATAATAATAATAATAATAATAATAATAATAATAATGAGATCTAGACGTGTTACTTTACATCGTGGACGTGGAATACCATATTTTTTCAGGACCTGTATATCAAAGGGGACATGGTATAGAGAGTTTCTTTAAAGGGTTATTTCGTTTTGCTTTACCATTTCTTAAACAAGGTGTAAAAACTGCAGGACGTCAAGCATTACAAACGGGTATACAAGTTGCGGGTGATGTATTGGAAAATAAACCATTTAAAGAAGCGGTTCGTGCACGTGTAAAAGAAGCTGGTAATAATTTAAAGACAAAAGCTATTAATAAAGTTGGACAGTTGCTAACTGGTAGTGGTAACAGAGGGTCACGCAAAAGGAAGGCTTCTGCAATTGTAAATTTTGGACCACCAACAAAACGTAAACCTATAAACGATATCTTTTCATAATGTCGCTCCTAAATTCCGATAGTTCATTATGCTGTACCAATAAATTTGATTTCTTTTCGATACCAATGGCACAAACAGCTATTGAAGCAACTATAAATGCTGAATATCGACCTATTTCTACATTAACATCAGAAGGACCAATTGAATTTGTTATTCCTGGAGAAACAGGAGAATTTATTCATCCCGCATATCTATATCTTTATGTATTATCTGTCAGGAAAGTAAATGTACACCTATTTTTCGAGTCTGGCATTCCTGCTCTCCATCCGTGGAGAGTATGAGAATTAAATCAATCAAATGTTTACTGAGGGGCAAAAAAAAAAGTCTAATCTGCATAAGACATTGCCGAGGGACACAAGCTGTGAATACGAATAGTGCATAGTCTAAATAAAGGACGACACCGAAAGAGAAAGCCAGAAACAGCTCTTAAACGGAGAAAAAAGACTAAAAATTGTCGAAGTGGGAACATAAAACACAAATACAACAAATACGCCGACAACCAAACGTTCACTACGCCATGATCTTGGTGTAGTGGTTAAGGTGCTGGCTTACAAATGCGAAGGACGTCAGTTCGAATCTCCGGTAAGGACATTTTTAATTTTTTTTTGTTAACAATACATAGTGTTTAGATTAGGCTGGTCAATATGTTTTGCACAGAGGCCCGGTTTAGCTCTGACCCACCACAGGTGCGAGAAGGAAGCAATACACTTTTTCTCTCTCCCTCTGTGTGTCTGTTTATCTATCTATCTGTATATATTTAACGTTATTTGTGAATGCCATAACCACCCTAATATTCAGCGGATTGAGACGAAACTTGGCACAAACATTAATTGTTGAAATATCTTGATGAGTTTGTTAACCAGAATAATCAGATGAAAATGTTGAAAATTGCGTCCCTTCAAACTCTTAAAAATTTCCAAGGGAACCAAATTTCGCCCATAAATAGGTATAGGTATTCGTGACCGTGAATGGCGAGGAGTGTTATTTGATTTGCTTTTTAGTAACATATTGCATTGCATATAAAGGTAGACAACACTAGTGGTAAGTAAAACAACAATAATAATAATAATAATAATAATAATAATAATAATAATAATAATAATAATAATAATAATAGGTATTTTTTGTGGCAAGGCAATATCTTCTTCAAACGTAATGATTGTAATGCTATATCTCCCTTACAAACCAAATATTAGCAATTTATATCGAGAGAACGGGAAATTGTAGAGTGATGGGAGCAACGTTGGACATCATAGTACTCAGAAAAAGAAGCGATTTCAATGCAAAATGAACGAAGAGTCATTGTCATGGGGAGTCATGGGGCCACTGCAGAGCCCTTTTTAGGCAAAATGTCGATAACTTATATCGAGAGAGCAGGAGGTGATACTGGGATGGGACCAACGTTGGACACCGTGGACCCATAAGGCGCATCGAAAAAATTAGGGGGGGGGCGCCAGCCAGCCTTACTTATTTCCACATAATAATATAAAATTATATTGTCAAAATACACACACGAGTTAGCTAGTAATATTTCATATTATTATTATTATCAACAGCGTCTTTTCATTACGTGTGCATGTTTGACATGAAACCAAAGAGATCCATCATTCGTAGAAAGAATAAGAATAGCCAGTTACTTTAACTGTGAAGGACGGCGAAAAATAAGAAAAAAAAGAGACACTACCTGTAGGAAAAGAAATAATACTTTCTCTCAAATGGATAAAAAAAAAAACAATCCGAGATAGATTCGAACTCGCATGGACGGCGCGAAAAGCCAGTGTTTTGTCCACTTTTTTTTCACTGACTCACCGAACTTCTTTCAGTAACTTACTTATTGCTAATTTTACTTGCTTCACTCGTTTAATTTGCTTTTTCTAATAACTTGTAACGACAAGGACACGAACACAGAAACATCGAGGACAGTTAAAAATCATAAATGATCTCCCGCCGGGAATCGAACCCGGGACACCATACACCAAAGACGCACATGTTAGCCACTAGACCAGCGAGGAGGACACTGCTCACTCCCTGTGTCGTTAGGGATTACGACCACTGTATTACCAGCTATCACTTCTGTGGGTTGTATACTATGATCACGTTTCTTCTTTGCTGGAAGAGTTAAACCTACATTCTATGTGGTAATAGTTAAGAACAGCTACTTCTCATCTCCCGTGCACGAGGATACATCTTACTGTTGCACTACCTAAACACCCTAAGTACAAGGGCAAGAACTCAGTCTATTACCTACTTTTTAACATCCTAGATAGTCAATGAATAATTCCTGAAAGTATGGCGTTTCTCGTCCTTCCCTAAATGGGAAGTACGTCTCCTTAACTATAACCTTCTATGTAATACATGAGGTATTTAGACCTACATGCTCTTCATATAATGTAATAAAAGGGTCATGCTGAGAATAAGAAAAAGAACATGCCTTGGACAAAACGGAAACTATTGGCATCAGAAATATTTATCTACGAGGCATGCGCAGTAGTATATTTCAGAACAGTTACTGTTTAGTTCAGTAAACGAAGAAAGGGGTATAAAAAAGCAAAAATGTCGCGTCAACGAGATCGACCAGAGTTGACAGAGGAAGAAGCAGATGTGTATTAATACAATTTGGTTAAATTGATAATTGATTCTTTATCCTGTAGTAGATCATATCACAACTTTACGGGAGAGCAGAAATATGCTTACTAACGCTATCATATAGTAAGCTTTAGTAACACGATCATATAGACACAAATGGATGTAACTGTGAGTACTACAACTTGGATTTAACGAAAGCCGTTTAGATATTCAGTGGTTTGTAGGGTTGTATAAGACACAAAAAGATAAGGCACAATATAATTCTTCATACCTCAGCTTCCACTAGCTAGATACATGCAATTTCTGGTTAGATACTGAAACTGCTGTCGGATTTTAATACATGACGTATTGCAGGATACGAAATGCTTTGCATTACTTGTTTGTTTGTAGACAGCTACTAGCTTAGTGTTATGAAAGGTTGTGTATAAACTAGGGATACCCAATTCCGGAATTATTACTTTCCGGATTCCCGAAAGTAAAACCGGACAAATTCCGGAATTCGGAAAATTCGGATTTTGGAATAATTCCGGAATTCGGAAAAATCCGGAATTTAGAAATTTCTGATTTCGTTAACATTCCGCAATTCGGAAAAATCCGGATTTTTTAAAATCCAGAGTTTTTCTAAATTCCGGATTCTATCCGAGTTCCGGAATTCTTCTGAATTCCGGAGTTTAACTAAATTCCATAATTTTCCGAAATCCGGAAAGTGAAAGTTCCGCTTCCGAAAAATGAATTTATTTTGGTTAATATGAATCGTGGCGGATATAAGTTTTTGACCAGGTAATGGCGACTGCTTTGAAAGAAATGGAGAGTATGAGAATTCAATCTGTCATATTTGTTATTTCGTGTGGTGAAAAAAAAAACTTGTGAACCAACGGTTTAAGAACAACTCAAGTTATTAATGTAAACTTTGCCGACATCATAAAAGAAATACGAAAGACATTTTGAATCGAAGAAATATAACATACAAGTTTGCAAGCGGAGACAAAGAAACCTAACGTAACCAGACTAAAGACGAATCGTTTACCGCGTAGCGATCGCAGTTCAGTGGTCAAGGTGCTTGTGCGAATGCAAGTTGCAATTTTTTGTTGTTGTTGTTCTTGCTTTAGGATTTTTAATGGCGATTGATCGGCGTTGACATACGTTTTATTATATTCAGATATTTGAATACTCGGATGTTTCAATACTTGAACTATCAAATCTTCAGAAATAATAATAAGCTAATAATAATTATTATTATCTCGTAGAAGATTAAAAGCTAGGAGCTAATTATCCCTCAGGTCATACCATTACAAGCAGAAACGCGACATTAGTTAAGAATATTTAAGTTTGGTTTAATGTTGCTCACGAGAAGAGGAATTTTTCATCTCGTTTCTAAAATAAATAAAATAACATGAGAATTAACATTTTACATTCGAGACGGGACAAGGCTAACTCAAAATTTTCGTCTCTCTTTGGAGATGAAAATTGAGACGAGACGACAAGTATCGTAAACATTTCCCGTCTTGTCTCGATTCTCGAAATAGTGTATGTCCATTCTTTAAGTAACAATTGCTAAGTAGGCTGAATCTCATAGGCTATTTCGTTACATTGTATTTCAGAGCTCATTGAATTATGCTCTGTGTAGGTATTTTTGTAGCAAAGCTTTTATATTAACCTCTGCATATCCTAAAAATTAGTTTATTATATGCCTTACTGTTGCGTGATATTCAGTTATATTTATTACAGTTATTTTCCTTAAAACATACAGTAGAATACTTTCTACATGAAACTTCAATGGAATGGTCTAGTTTAAAATGTTGGTAGTTGCAGAGGTGTGTCTTGAAGGTATGGAACCTTTTCCCCGAAATCTCTACTTTTATGTAAGTTTTGCCAAATTTTAGAGCAAGTTTAAAACTTTTAATGCCATTATTATTATTATTATTATTATTATTATTATTATTATTATTATTATTATTATTATTATTATTATTATTATATCTACACCGTGTATAATCTTTAAAAGATATGCGGTTTGTATCTGAATAGTAAAAGCTAATTGACTGTCGATCTCGGTCGTCGAGAAGTCTTCAGGAGGCAAGGACATCGGTCACGTTCTGGGTTTGAGTTCCGAAGGGGCAAGTATTCGGGCTCGAGCCAAAAATTGTTAAAAGTTATAGACTTCAGCCAAACATGTTCAAAACAGCTTGGACCGGGTTTAGCATCTCAGCGGCTCGAGCGGTTCGGCTTACAGCTCATTCACTATCGAACCGAACCGAGAAGTGAGCCGAGCCAATAGCTCACCCAACCGAGCCGATTTGAGCCATCGGCTTAGTTGAGCTGAGTCGAACCGCAGCGATGTACTAGTTTCAACTTAGTTGGCTTGAACCGGTTCACATGAGCCGAGTAGGTGACCCATCCCAACCGAGAAAGCTCGAGCCATCGGCTCAATTCAGCTAAGTCGATGGCTCGTTCCAACTGAGCCGGCTCAGGTCATCGGCTCAATTAGGCCGAGCCGACGGCTCATCCCAACCGGACCGACTCGAGCTGTTCGCTCAGTTGATACGAGCCGAGCCGGTTGATTTCGTATCCTGCAATACGTCATGTATTAAAATCCGACAGCAGTTTCAGTATCTAACCAGAAATTGCATGTATCTAGCTAGTAGAAGCTGAGGTATGAAGAATTATATTGTGCCTTATCTTTTTGTGTCTTATACAACCCTACAAACCACTGAATATCTAAACGGCTTTCGTTAAATCCAAGTTGTAGTACTCACAGTTACATCCATTTGTGTCTATATGATCGTGTTACTAAAGCTTACTATATAATAGCGTTAGTAAGCATATTTCTGCTCTCCCGTAAAGTTGTGATACGATCTACTACAGGATAAAGAATCAATTATCAATTTAACCAAGTTGTATTAATACACATCTGCTTCTTCCTCTGTCAACTCTGGTCGATCTCGTTGACGTGACATTTTTGCTTTTTTATACCCCTTTCTTCGTTTACTGAACTAAACAGTAACTGTTCTGAAATATACTACTGCGCATGCCTCGTAGATAAATATTTCTGATGCCAATAGTTTCCGTTTTGTCCAAGGCATGTTCTTTTTCTTATTCTCAGCATGACCCTTTTATTACATTATATGAAGAGCATGTAGGTCTAAATACCTCATGTATTACATAGAATGTAGGTTTAACTCTTCCAGCAAAGAAGAAACGTGATCATAGTATACAACCCACAGAAGTGATAGCTGGTAATACAGTGGTCGTAATCCCTAACGACACAGGGAGTGAGCAGTGTCCTCCTCGCTGGTCTAGTGGCTAACATGTGCGTCTTTGGTGTATGGTGTCCCGGGTTCGATTCCCGGCGGGAGATCATTTATGATTTTTAACTGTCCTCGATGTTTCTGTGTTCGTGTCCTTGTCGTTACAAGTTATTAGAAAAAGCAAATTAAACGAGTGAAGTAAGTAAAATTAGCAATAAGTAAGTTACTGAAAGAAGTTCGGTGAGTCAGTGAAAAAAAATGGACAAAACACTGGCTTTTCGCGCCGTCCATGCGAGTTCGAATCTATCTCGGATTGTTTTTTTTATCCATTTGAGAGAAAGTATTATTTCTTTTCCTACAGGTAGTGTCTCTTTTTTTTCTTATTTTTCGCCGTCCTTCACAGTTAAAGTAACTGGCTATTCTTATTCTTTCTACGAATGATGGATCTTCTCTTTGGTTTCATGTCAAACATGCACACGTAATGAAAAGACGCTGTTGATAATAATAATAATATGAAATATTACTAGCTAACTCGTGTGTGTATTTTGACAATATAATTTTATATTATTATGTGGAAATAAGTAAGGCTGGCTGGCGCCCCCCCCCTAATTTTTTCGATGCGCCTTATGGGTCCACGGTGTCCAACGTTGGTCCCATCCCAGTATCACCTCCTGCTCTCTCGATATAAGTTATCGACATTTTGCCTAAAAAGGGCTCTGCAGTGGCCCCATGACTCCCCATGACAATGACTCTTCGTTCATTTTGCATTGAAATCGCTTCTTTTTCTGAGTACTATGATGTCCAACGTTGCTCCCATCACTCTACAATTTCCCGTTCTCTCGATATAAATTGCTAATATTTGGTTTGTAAGGGAGATATAGCATTACAATCATTACGTTTGAAGAAGATATTGCCTTGCCACAAAAAATACCTATTATTATTATTATTATTATTATTATTATTATTATTATTATTATTATTATTATTATTATTATTATTATTGTTTTACTTACCACTAGTGTTGTCTACCTTTATATGCAATGCAATATGTTACTAAAAAGCAAATCAAATAACACTCCTCGCCATTCACGGTCACGAATACCTATACCTATTTATGGGCGAAATTTGGTTCCCTTGGAAATTTTTAAGAGTTTGAAGGGACGCAATTTTCAACATTTTCATCTGATTATTCTGGTTAACAAACTCATCAAGATATTTCAACAATTAATGTTTGTGCCAAGTTTCGTCTCAATCCGCTGAATATTAGGGTGGTTATGGCATTCACAAATAACGTTAAATATATACAGATAGATAGATAAACAGACACACAGAGGGAGAGAGAAAAAGTGTATTGCTCCCTTCTCGCACCTGTGGTGGGTCAGAGCTAAACCGGGCCTCTGTGCAAAACATATTGACCAGCCTAATCTAAACACTATGTATTGTTAACAAAAAAAATTAAAAATGTCCTTACCGGAGATTCGAACTGACGTCCTTCGCATTTGTAAGCCAGCACCTTAACCACTACACCAAGATCATGGCGTAGTGAACGTTTGGTTGTCGGCGTATTTGTTGTATTTGTGTTTTATGTTCCCACTTCGACAATTTTTAGTCTTTTTTCTCCGTTTAAGAGCTGTTTCTGGCTTTCTCTTTCGGTGTCGTCCTTTATTTAGACTATGCACTATTCGTATTCACAGCTTGTGTCCCTCGGCAATGTCTTATGCAGATTAGACTTTTTTTTTGCCCCTCAGTAAACATTTGATTGATTTAATTCTCATACTCTCCACGGATGGAGAGCAGGAATGCCAGACTCGAAAAATAGGTGTACATTTACTTTCCTGACAGATAATACGTTCTGAAATTACAAAAGCTGATGGAACAAATTTAGTTAATGATGATGATGTTGCACCGGTAAATAATTTCCTACATTCATTATTTAGTCAGATTGATATTTCGTTAAATGATAAATTAATTAGTTCTTCATCAGGATCTTATCCTTATCGTGCATACATTGAAACTTTATTAAATCATTCTCATGTTGCTTCTCAAACACATTTAGCATGTGCCATGTGGCATAAAGATACTGCAAAACATTTTAATAAATTGGATAACAATAATGTTGGTTTTCAAAAGCGTGCCAATAAAATAAAAAATAGTAAATCTTTTGAAATGTACGGACGTCTTCATACTGATATTGTAAGTTTAAATCGTATGCTTCCTAATAAAGTAAGTTTACATGTCGAATTACATCGTAGTAAAGATAACTTTTGTTTAATGTCTCCTGAAAACACAAGTTATAAAGTTGCACTTGAAGAAGTTATTCTACATGTACGACGTATTGATGTAGCTGCAGATTTAGCTATGCAATTAAATACAGGAATGGTTTCAGAAACGGCCAAGTTACCTCTCACAAGAGTAGAAACAAGATCTTATACTATTCCTGCACAAGTCAAGTCATATAACGTTGATAATCTCTTTCTGGGTAATGTTCCTAAAGGTCTGGTTATTGGTTTCATTTCCAACACAGCCTTCAATGGAAAATCACATCTTAATCCATATCAGTTCCGGAACTTTAACGTTAAAAAACTGCAATTACAAGTTGGATCAAAATCATTCCCACCCAACCCCCTTACTCCTGATTTTAATAATGATTTATACCTTCTAAGTTACTATACTCTGGATTCTATACTGGTATATATTATCAAAAGTATTCACATACTGTTACTCTTGAAGAATATCCTAATGGATATACTCTGTATGCTTTTATTCTATCTTCAACTGGAACTTTAGATGACAACACTTGGGATGTAGTTGGTGATTCTCCTGTAAATTTTAAAGTATCATTTTCAGAAACTAACTGAACCGAATACATGTATTGTCTATGCTCAATTTTATTCTTTAGCACAAATAGACAAAGATAGAAATATTTATACTGATAACACCTAATTTATTCAGTTGAGTAGAATGAGGGTTGTTGTACACTTCTCCGCATTCCATAATAACGAAGACGAATTTATTGTAAAGGAACTAGCAATTGTAAATTCTGACGTTCCGTTTTTACAAAATTGGATATTTAAACCACCATATCCATTAAATAAGCTGTCTGAGCCAATCATAAATACAAACAAATATCTAAGTGAAAATGTATATGGCATTTCCTGGCACGAAGGCGATATAGAGTATTCACTTCTTAAGGAAATACTTCAATCATATTATTCAAATACTACCAGTATTTACACGTATGGATTAACTAGTAAGTGTTTTCTTGAAGAAATTCTGCAAAGAAATGTTACAAATTTGGAAGAAATAGACTGTCCAAAGTATACTGCATTGTTTTCACGGTCACAAGTGTGCACATAATAAACATCGTTTTGGACCATATAGGTGCAGTATTCATGAAGCATTACTATATAGTGAATATGTAAAAGTGTATGATTGTGTTTTACATGTGAAAAACAGTGATAATTACATACCTACTATAATTAAGAAAAAATAATAATGTATAGTGACGAATTGTTAAAAGTGTTAGTGATTGATAAAGTGACTGGTGCATGTGTTACCGGAATTTATCCTATTGACACACTCCCTGTAGTGGTAGAACCACCTGCAGCACTTGTAATTAATCTTGATACATCCGATTCAAGTGGTTCACACTTGGTCGCAGTGTACATTAATGAGAAAAAACATGGATTCTACTTTGACCGTCTTGCTATGGACATTTCCAAGGAAATAAAAAAATTTTTATCCAAAGATACTAAAATATATTTTACAAACAGTGAACAATATCAGCACGGTGTTTCTGTGTTATGTGGATATTTTGTATGATGTTTTTTGCATCATATTATTCTCGCTCAATCATTTGAAAAGTGTTTAAAATTGTTTAACAACGAGAACTTGAAAAAGAATGATGATATTGTTTATAAACATGTAAACAACATTTTAAAAAGAAAACAATTTTTTTATTTTTTATTATTGTATATATTTTTTATCATTATTTTTTACAATAAAAATTTTTAAAACTATATTCATGCATTTAATTTAAAATTCCTCATTACAATCTTGATAATGCATTAGTTAATGCTGTTGATCATTCATATTTCCACCAGTAATTCAACTGTTGTGCGTTACGATATGCACATCCTGATTTCTTTACAACATTTTTGTGAAAAGAACAAAAATCATTAAATGTGTTTCCACACAAATCATTTAATGCAGGACATTGTTTTGTTTCTAAATCAATAACATTATCTAATGCAAATATTCTCTTAATCCAAAGAGATTTTTCTAAACCTTTACAATAAAAGGTTGAATTCATTGCACATAATTGATATACAAGGTTACGTATGAATGATACAGTATATCCTGTTTTACTATCCCAGTTCAAACCGTGTAAATTCAATGTCAGCCAATCAATTTGTTTTTGGCAACCTAAAGACAATAAATTATATTCTATTGGTGATTTTACCAATCAATGGAAATTTACTGTATCATCACATGCGCTTAGACAGAACTCACGAATAATAAATTCGTTATCAGACATTTTAAAACCTTGAATATCAATAATGTATTGATTTACGCAAGGTCAAATTTCATTTGTGCGCTGAATGAAATATGGTATAATTTGTCCAACAAATTCTGTATTTTTAAAAGATCACAAGTTTTACGCATAAAGCATATAAATGAGATTTCACTATGTTCTTGTTCATACAATTCAAAAAGTTCACCAAGAGTTTTATCAAGAAATAAATACTTTGTTGCAAATGATCCAATATCATGAAGAGTACTTGATTTGCAATCCAGCCGATTATTCTCACCTAAGTATACCTTTATTGTTTTTAATACACAATTCACATTAATATTTTCAGCACTACATAACACATATAAAACACTCACACTATTCGGATACATTTTTCCTTCTGTGTTTTCTTAATAAAACCTCTAGTAAATCCGGGTGATAGTCTATAACATTTAATAATTCCAAATATGCTTCATAAAATTTTTCTCTTTTTAGTACTCCAATAATGTGGGTGTTGCCATACAGGTAAAACACATCATCTTCAACACTAGGGCTTGCTGTAACACTCCAAGCACGGACTTCCAATGATTTTGGGGGTAGATTCATACAATCATGTGCATACACATGATACGATCCTTCTCTGCAACCATCACATATTAATGTGTCGTTAAATTCCCATTTTTCAATAGCTTTCTTTATACATTCTCGGTCCACATTTTGAACATTACAAGAACAGTCTAAACTCCAAAATCTTGATGATGATGGTGATGATGCTGGGGTTTCTGAAACTGTTAGCACTGGTGAATCTATTGCATCAATATGAAATTCTTCATCTGAAGACGATTCATATAATTCTGTTTCAGCATCAGATAATAATGCTTCAATATTAATATCGCAGTGATCCTTCTTCTCATACGATTGCATTGTGTATCTTTATATATTTTTTCTCTTAGGACTTGTATTTAAAGTACTTTCAGATTCATCACGTGTTCACCTTATGCATAATCAAACGTGGTTAGTCATCAGTCACATGTTACTTAATCATACGGTTGTAGCCCCAATTACTTATCGCAGTATCACATGATCTTTTGTCATGTATCAACGTTCAACAAGTTTATCTAATCGTACAAAGGTCAGTTCATCCGGGTTTCCAAAGCGCGCGAAAACCTCAGTTCATGTCTTAAGTTCTTCGGTGATGGATGTATGAGAACAAGACTCCGTCTTTAGTACGGGCACCAAGTATGGCTGGACATACAAAATAATGCAATAAAATAAAATAGTTATTTCCCTTTTTTCCTATTAAAGGGTTTCACATAAATATAATTTCATATTTTTTAAAATTCATTAAAGAAGAGGAGAGGGAGGGGTTCTATAGGTAGAATCACACTAATTTTAATTTTTAACAACACACTTCTAATGAAGCGAACCAATTAATAATCAGGGGCTATTTTAAATTTCTCACATGCTGTTTGTATGGGTCCTGGGGGTCATGGGGTACGGAGCATCCACGGTATGCGTGCGTGCGTGGACATATCAATGGTCATTGGTTAGGGACCATTTTCTTTTATCTGCTCACATACTGTTCGTATGGGTTCTGGGGCCATGGGGCCTAGGGGTCATCCGTTGTGACCCTGCAAAGCACGGAAGGGGCCATGCGGTAGGGAGCATTCACTCTGACCTTCATACTCGTCATTCACCCTTTCTCCTTTCCTAACATTATTTCGTCATCTATCATTGTGAAACACATCATGTGCTCTTTATAAATCAACTGATATAAAATTATCTTGTTTATATTGATAACAGGCGGTCTCTTTGATGGTCATGAGACTAAATCAATACTACTGCTGAGCTACCAGACACTTCCGCATCATCAGATTCTTCAATTATCGACAGAAGTGGAAGGATTGCACTTCCTGTGACATATGAATCTCCACTCATGAGCTGAGACATTTCCTTTAATGGTTTCAGAAGTGCTATAACTTTGTTCAGCAGTTTCAACTCTGAGAGATCAAGCAGCATGTCACTGTATTTGCCCTTATAATATGAACTGAAGAGCTCCACTAACCCACTGTACTGAGATTCTACAGCTTCCAGAAGGTGCAGAGTGGACCACCAACGAGTAGGTACAGCTGCTGAAAGTAGTCTTGGTTGTTTGCTAAAACTTTCCATGACATTTTTGAAATCTCTTCTCAGTTTGGAAGATAATGAAAGTTTTGTCTGTATCTTCTTACACTCAATGATCACACTAGATAGTGGTTCCTCTTTCAAGATCTTTTCAATTCCTATTTGAAGTCTGTGACCGAAACAGCTAATTTGGTTAAATTTCATTAACTTCATTGCTGAAAGAATGTTAACTGCGTTGTCTGTGATAAAGGCAACAACAGATGCTGTAGCTATCCCCCAGTCATCGAGTGCACTTAATAGGGCATTCTTTAGGTTTACTGCCGTGTGATCAATAGCAAGGAGTAAATAATTAAGGCACACACTTAGTAGTTCCCAGTTGTCACTGACAAAGTGTGAAGTCAATGAGATGAAAGGATTTTTCGCAGCAGAGGTACAGGTGTCAGTAGTTAAAGTTACTGACTTCGCTTTTTTCATTAACCTTGTTACGTGATTTTTTGTTTCTTCATAAAATCTTGGAATGTAAGTATTTGTCATAGATCGTCGCCCTGGACATTCAAAACCAGGTTGTAGACATTTTACCATGTAACGAAAACCTGGCTTATCCACAGTACTATATGGTTGCATTTCTGTAGCAATGAAATAGGCCACGCCCCGTGTACACCTCTCCTGTGTTCTTGAGTCCAGTGGTCGGTAATGTTGAAGTGTACGTTGTTTTAACTGTGGAAATGAACTCCTATCCTCTGCCCTATGCGTTTGATTGACAGTTGATTGATGAGAACCAGAAGAACAAGACGATGAACTTTTTCTGCAAGCAAAACACGGAAATGATTAATTTTGCGACATGCATGTTTAAATCTGCATATATCTTTCATAAAACAATATATTTAGGCTGAAATTTGGGTAGGAGGAGGGGGTTTCGGAAATGTTACTTGTAATTCCATTACATTAAAGTACCCTGCAAGAGAATTCGGTTAAAAATGAGAAGTGACATAGTGAAACCGTTATTATGCCCAAATTATAGAGGGATTCTGGCCACATTGTAATTTCTTCTGTTTCTCCAGCTTTGCAGTGGTTTGGCTATCCCCTGGCTGTTTAGCTGTGGGGAATGTTTTTAAGAAAAAAATTAAATTGGTGTTTAGCTTAAATTTGGAATAATGGGCATTCAATTTGCAGTTCACTTCCATCAAATTCGACATACAGAGCTGAATATTTAAAGAACTGCTTATGCAACAGAATGAAGTGAAATGGTATCAATGATGGGAGAAACATTATGACAAGGGAGAAACATTATGACGAGTTACGGTCGTCGTCCGCCACCTTGGTGGCGACCATATTGGATTCAACGTTATTTCAAATAAGAACATTCTCATGTAATATATCAAATTACACCCTCTCTTAATGAAAAATCGAATAGAGCAGTTCGTTTTATGATAACTGTAACGTGTTTCACTTACTAACCATGTTATGGTACGTTAAGGTAGCTGAAACACAATTATAGCAATTTGTAAAATGAACCGCACAATTCTATTTCTCGTTAAAAGAGGGTGTCATTTGATATATCACATGGCAATGTTCTTAATTGAAATAACGTTGAATCCAATATGTTCGCCACAAAGATGTCAGATGACAATCATAACGTCATAATATTTCTCCCTTGTCCCATCATTGATAGTATTTGATTTCATTCTGTCGCATAAGCAGTTTGTAAAATATTCAGCACTGTCCCGACTTACACTAATACTTTGTAATTCGAATTTGATGGAAATGAACGGCAAATTCGAATGCCAATTACTCCAAAAGCTAAACACCAATTTTATTTTTTCTCTATTTTACTACTGCTGCTGTCACATAACGTTTCGAGGGAGCACCATTTCTCTCGCCTTTAGGAGGTCTTTTTAGTTTTCATTTTTTTGGCCGCCGGTGACAGGAAACTAATAGGGGAGGAGCCAGAGGGCCTCCATATGCACCAGAGTTGGCGTGGGTCAATGAAAACTTGACCCTCGACCCACTGACCCACCGTGACCCACCACCCACTGACCCACCACCCACCGTGACCCACTGTGACCCGCGACCCACAATGACCCACTGTGACCCACTATGAGCCACCACCCACCATGACCCACTCTGACCCACACTGTGACGTACCACCCACCATGAACCACTCTCATCCACTGTGACCTACTCTGACTCACCAAAATCCATCGTCATCAACTCTGAACACGATCCACGGCCCCTTCTGTACTGACTAAAGAGTTTACACTTATAATAAAACAAGACTGTGAAATTGTCACTAATCGGAGTTTGAATTTCTAGTCAATCGCTCAAGCACCACTCTGTTACAATAACGGTGGATCTGACCTTTATGATATAAAATGGTAAAGTCTTGGCCAGTGAGGAAATTGAAAGAGTTCGAGGTGGGGGAAAATTAGTGTGTGCCTAAAATATACTTGCACTAAGAGAGTATTCTTGCAAGTGTTAATTTCTCAACGCATTCCAAAAGAAACTTCTATTCGCAGGAAAATACACTTTTACAATATGGAAAAGGTTATGATTTCTCAGTTCACAGTATATTTTTCCAAAAGACTTAAAAAATCAGTTTTTCATAGTGTATAAAGGTGCTCGGGTACCATATGTGAGAGCATCTCCATAAAGTATGCTCATAATTGTAATTTGTGTAAACACTAAAACACCATGTTAAATTACGTTACAAATATGCGTAATTACAATTATTATGAATATTTATTCAAAGTAGTTTACCTAAAACAAAGAAGAGACTTACTAAAAATTAGGTACAAAATTGAATAACACAAATAAGCAATTAGTAATACAAATATACATTTTCTATAACTCGTAATTTTCCACCTTAAAACAAATCTGAAATCGGTTTTATTTCCTGTTGATAACTTTTTCGTGGTAAATCATCCGCAGCGGAATGATGTCTATCCTTCAGCCAAGAAATAACTAGCTCGTCTACTTTGAGCTTGTCTAGCAGTGGCCCTTAACATTGATGAACAACAAGTTAGATCATCTTTGAGCACTTACTCTATTTCTAATATCAGTCATCTGTAAATTCATAAGGGGAAATTCTCGTTCGCACTCTGTCGTGGAAATTGATAATACTTCTACCCGATCTCCGCAACTCCTCATCGACAATCTGCTTGTTAGACTTAAGTCTGATAACGATTTTTCTTGTTCAGTTTTGAAATACTCAGCAAGAAGTATAATCTCTCTATCACCATACAACATCTTTTCCATATCGACCATGTCAGTTGGTAATGTCGACTCATGGAGAACAGAAACTTCGTCTACCTCGCCTTCGATAGGGAATCTTGTGAATAAATTATCAATTAAAGCCTGATAAACTGATGATTTCTTATTTGTTTATAAATTTAATTTTTGTAATTATACATAAAGGTTTGATGCCATTACCAACTTCCCTTCCCCGTCTAGAAAGCGAAAGAGTACGAGGTTCCTGGAAAGTGTTCAGAGGTGAATGGGAATTTCCCTCCTCTTTCCCCTTCAATTACCACATTGCTGTTTGCCATGTACCAAATTACGATGAATTTCAATTAAATTATCATAGTATAATTATTTCCTTGTTGAATTATTGATACTTTTCAGTGAAAAAAAAAATGAAATTTGAAAATTCCAAATCAAAGTAAGTAGGCCAACGTAAAAGGGAAAAAAGGTGTAAAATTTTCTTAATAATTATGCGTACAATCCAAATTTAAAATTTCCGTGTAATTAAGCTTACAGTACAAGTTTTATGCCTATTTTTCTCACAACCTTATGGGTTGATTGCCCTGTGCTGTAACCGCTCCATATAATAAATATAAGCTTCAGCAATTATTATGGTAGAAAGCAATGGATATATGGTGGAAAGCACTGTATTTTTTGTTTCTGATTTTTTTCTTATATAACATCGATCGTTTTAGATCCTTTTTACAAACTAACTCCCTGCAAATTCTGCATATATAGAAAGTGCCCCCCCCCCATAAAGAAGAATTTAAAAAAAATGCTAGGATGTTTATTTTCAATAAAGAGTTAATACACTGAATTTTGGCTCCGTAAGTTTAACGACTTGCGAGATACTGATTTTTTTCCGCAAAAATTCGCATTCTCACTACCTCCTTAGGATATTATGCATTATAATGAAATCAATATAACATCCCAGTTTGGATTAAGGCTTAACTATATACCAAAAGTAATTTAATTTGACTTTGCAATTTGACCGTGATGATCAGGCACACATAGTTACATTCATTTTTAAAAAAATAATTTATATATTACAGTGATTCAAAAATGTATTTTTCCAGTAGTTAGCTCCTCTAAAAACTCACAGGTCTCGAAAGCCAAGTAGTAGTATAAGTCCTATTGCTATTATTACAATTAAGAATATCAATATCCAAAAGTGACTGAAGTTCTTTTTTCACTTGGTTAGATATACTCACCTCAGGTAAATAGACAGAAACAAATGGAAAAGGAAGGGAAATGAAGGTCTTGAAAGTAAAACGAAGACAAGTTTACCAGTCTTCAGAAGATACTGTCTACAATGCAGTGAACAGAGTGGGTAGGTAGATCATACTGAGTCGGTGGGTCGCAGTGGGTCATGGTGGGTGGTGGGTCACAGTGGCTGACATGCTGTTGACCCACGTCCCACTGACCCACTCAGAAAAGTTGACCCACTTGACCCACCGACCCACTTCATCTCTGATATGCACCACCACCCTCTGATCCTTTGGGACATATATTTCTATATTACCTACAGTTCAAGGAAAATTTGTAACCATGTTCCCAAAAAATAAAACTGATGCTACTATAAAATCGCGGACCTTTGTTTGTTAACCAACAGTGATTTTACGAAAAGCGTATACCTTTACGTTGACGGTCCTAGAAATTCCCATAAATTATGACAGTGCCATGAAAAATACCTACCTCGTTGGAAAGCTTTTTAATTTGAAACCCTCTTCTTAAAGAAATCAAACTCATGAAAACGAACATAGTTTTGCTTGCAAGTAATTGAAAAACAGCAAATGCAGATAAAAGTAAGTAAAATGTCAATAAATTAATAAAAGCACTCAATAAATAACTACATAAATAAACGAATGATTTTTTTTTTTTTTTTTTTTGCAAAATACTAGAAAAATTATGGAACGTAACAAGATTTACTTCAGATGGTTCTGCGAATTCTATGTATGTTTTGTTTGTATTATCCGTTTTAATGTACATTATCCGTGTGCTTTCCATTAATATCTGGAGGTATTCCGGGTCTACACCATGCATACCTTTGTCCTGTATTAAACGATTTGACAGGAATGAAACATCATAGATATCTGAACACCGCAGGCAATGCATTCCTGGTTAACTTCTGTACACCTTATGCATTCAGAAATTGTAAAGAAACCGTTTATGTTGACAACCAATCGTGATTGGACTATATTGATATGTTGTCTTTATTATTAACGCATGCGATGGATCAACGACAAAGACAGTACTTTTCTAGACATCAACTGATATGTAAATTAATCCTAGAGCAATCAGTGGAAGTCAGGGTGCTCACGCAATGTGCCTATGATCGAGAATGAGGAAAGCTTTTGTAACACACTACGATGAAAACATAAGAAATATATATATATATATATATATATATATATATATATATATATATATATATATATATATATATATATATACCGGGTGCACCATTTATAATGTCCCACCTTTATAACAGAGGAACTAAGAGAGTGAGAGAAGCGAAACTTTGTACAAAGTAACTACAGGAAGGGGGACATCTATCCATGTATTGGGTAACATCACTAGGTGAACAGTGTTGCCAACCCAATATAAAGTTATGATTTTTTAAATGGAATGACCTAAATTTAATATCATAATTCGAATCAGCAATAAAAACAAAGACGAAAGAGATGACACTCGCAGATCAGTGTTGCATACTTTTTGAGAAATATTGTAAAACCTATGTCAAATTTAAACGCCTTTAACACACACAAGGAATGAAGTAGTAACTATTTGTGCACATTAAATGAAATACTGGGAAGAACTCTTTAAAATGACTTCAAGTTTAGAAGGATCAGTTAAACAGTGTTGCCACAACAGAAGAGAGAAAAATTGAGTTTGGAAATAGTGCAATAACTTGGAAAAGGTCCCTAGTACAGTATAGGTTTAAATGCATAGAGGAAATCAGTATGTCATAAGGAGCATTGTCACGTTTATTTGAGATCGATAAGTCAAGTACTTACCAAGATATTCGGTACTCTGTAAAAGCTGAGAATTTTGTGCTGTACAAGATGGTAACGCTGTTTCAAAATTCCCTTTTTTCCCTCAGCGTTGGAGAAATCGTGAAGAAATGATTAAAATGAAATAAAACATTAATCAATGGACACACAATGAAATGAAACCCATTTGAGTCCTTGAAGGGACTAATTAAACGTAATGTAAATATAAATTGTTCTTGAGTTAATAATACCAATTCAAATTTCAACAGGATGGTAGAAATACGTTTACGAGACCTACCTAATAGCTATTTCGTGCAGTGAATATACTTATTCTCGTGCAACTTTAGGGGAGTAATATCGAAACAATTCAATATTATCTGTAAATATTACCGACTTGTTATTATTTCTTTTTTAAACACGAATGAATGAAATAAGTAAGAGTGTTCCAATTGAAGCAATACAAAGGATGATTTGCGAGCACAATTTCTTTGGCTGTATTGTAGCTGTTAGGTGTAGCCAAGTGGTGTAATCAAGATAATTATTCACTTTCTTCGTTTGCACGTCTAAGAGGATCATTCGGAAGCATTGTTCAAGAAATTGTTCATACAAGAAATGCAAGAAGTCATTATAACTGCTATGCCGATGATCACTAACAAAATGTTAAGTATTGCTTTGCGTTGACGTAACCCATATCGGAATAGTTCCCCAAGTCTTTAGCATTATCCATCAGGTCACGAAACAAATTTCTTTGTGTGGTATACTTTGTACGGATGAACTCTCACTTAGGAACTTAAAATTTTAGTCATTGGCCCTAACTGAGTATTTTTTTTATTTATTATTATTTTCTACCATATTATAAATCGCAACAAAGATTAGCTGTATGAGTTGTAGCCTATATGCACCAATGAAATAGGCTTTTTTTTTTCTGGAAATACCTAATTATATGACCATAAAATTCGTGTATTTTTTAAATTTCTACTTTGCCGCCAACTTTTCCAACTGCACGTTATCTTTTGTATTTGTCATCTCATTTATTGAATGTTTAGTTACAAATCATCGAATAAGTTTGAAACGCGCTACTGCCTTTCATGTGAAGCTCGACATAATGTTTTAAGTACATTTTTAGGAAGATTTCTCGTGCAGCTTTACTTTTGCCGTGCAACTCGAAATAATTGTTCAAAAATTACAATTCTTTACAAATTCCTTCTTATTGTTTACTAAATGATTTGCGCTGGCCGACATGGAAACATGTCAAATGGAATAGTTAAATTTCAAGGGGACCATCATAATCAATTGTTGAAAAATTAAAATTCTTCTAGGATTTGCGTGTAAATACGGCGTCCGGATGTATGCATAAAAACTGCAATGCAAAAAACAAGAAACAACCTGTGCTAATAGGCCATTAAAAAGCACGAATGCTATCTAACCGAGTCACGGCAGGGCGAAACTGAAGAGCATCTCTAGAGAGGGGGTGAGTCCGAAGGGAGCAGGTGTGTCAGCGAAGATTGCTATATGCAAAAATAAGGATAGTGAAATGAGTGGATTTTGGTAATGATATGAGTTTCAGTAATACTTGTCACGGTTTCATACTTGTAGCGTTCCACTTGTAAACATAAAATACAACTTATGTGCACTGTGCACAAATACAGCACCGGTGGAAAATAGTTTCTAATACAATCATCATTTATATGCACTCACTTATTTTATCCCTTGTAAAGTACTCGTAAGAATTTTACACTATACTCCGCGCCACCCAAATTGGCGTGTGGCATCAACCAATCAACCTTCAGGGAGGAATCAAATCATTCATAATTAATTTTGTTCGTTTTTGTGGACAATTATGAATGAATAGGTTCCTCCCTGAAGGTATAGTAACAGCGCACTGCGATCTTGTTGGCTGATGCCACACGACAATTCGAGGGACGCGAACTATAGTAATCTACACTTGTAAACATAAAATACAGGTGTATTACTTTGTATTTAACTCTGTCGCTTGCAGAAAATTGTTCTTTATGTCTTTTCATACAAAATACGGACTTTTACCTGTAAATCTTTCAAAATTTGTTGCGCCAAAAGTAAAAAAGCACCATATTTACTATAAATTCAAAGGTAAATAAATTGACCAAAATGCAAGTACTAGCAAGTAGTAAGACTGACGTAATGTACTATACACTGGCTCACGCACAACAATGCGTGATATGTTTGTAATATAGTGCTGATGGGATTCACTAAAATTTTACTAGGTGTTTTTTTTTTCTTTCTTTTTGTCCTTGAACATAAAATATGAGTTAGGATACGTAGGTTAGCTTAGTTTAGTATACATTTAGTAAACTCCTTCTACGATATTGCAGCAAACGTAAAAATTTGTGAATTTTGCATTAATATCACAAAAATCATTGGTTCAAGTTTTCTCTTACATACACAATTACTGAATGTCTTAAAATGTTTTATACGGCATCATTCTGCAGTGAATTGTGTTAACGAAATTTAAAATATGGCTTTTTTTCGATTATCGGTATACAATAATAATAATTATTGCATCGTTTCTGCGTTCGTTTGCGATTCGCAAATTTTGCGAACATTATTACGAAATTAGACTCATATACTGTTATTTAGCGTGGCACATAGACTGTTATTTGTTATGGTACCAATAGCTTCTAATGTTTGCAATTAGTATTTAGATGTACCGCTACGTACAACATTATGTCCTAGCAACTGTTTGGAAATTTTTTTGCAATATATTGTACGACAGTCACTTCGAAAGTTCTGCACACTGAAAGATGTTATGCAAGCTAATCATTTATTGTACAAAATATCTTTACAGGCGTTCAATACAATCTTCATACTTGTTTATGACAACTTCCCAACATTTGGCAAATTCTGTATTCTGGATAGGGCACCTTCATTGTTGAGGTGTCTGAATACTCGGGTCACCTCACTGAAAGCTTCATCAATCGAATCAAAACGTTTTCCACAGAGTGGTTCTTTTAATTTGGGAAACAATTCAAAGTCTGGTGGGCTCAAATCAGGACTATATTGGGAAGGAAAGTATTTCCCATCCATACTTGTTAAGTGTCACTCTTACTTGTAGAGCAGTATGCGGCCTTGCATTATCGTTCAGAATACACCAGCTGCAAGAATGTCGGGATTTCTTTCAATACTTTTCGGACGCAAAACATTTTCCAGAAACAGCTTGTAATATACGCCTGGTATAGACGTCCCCTATGTCACTCTATTGTAGCCATCTCTCCATTCGTATCATACGCGGAGATCATCGTGAGTAAAACGTTTGATTGTTGTTAGCAGAATTTCTTCGGGCGTGAAGAGTCTGAACTGTTTCAATGTGACGACTGAAACTTCAGTTCTGGTTCAAACTCTAGTATCCAGGTTTCATCAATTGCAACAGTCGTTTGAAAAGCTGATCTCCTTCTGTTTGATAACGTTGAAGCAATTTTTCTGCGATTCTTTTGCAACATGCTTTCTGCTCTTTACTCAGATCATGCGGAACCCATCTCGTCTTCATTTTCAGCTTTTCAGTAATAATTCTGTAAAGTAAAGTGACAGATATTTTGGTCTCATATGCAATTTTCTTACATATTTTCGTCGACCCTCTCTCAAAATGTCATTCACAATAATCTCAGGAGTGTAGTCTGTTGCAGTTGATGGTCTTTTACATCTTGAGGTGTCCGCAATGATTACACGACCTTCACGGAAACGAGCTGAGCACCGAAATACAGTGCTATGATCCACTACACTATTTCGACAAACCTCCCGCAAAACATTGTAAATTTCAGTTGAATTCTTTCCACATAGAGTTTCGATGTTGATATAGGAACGCTCATCATCATGTGTAACCCAACCTTAGTCAGGTTCACCACTGAATTTCTCACAACACAGCTAAGCAAACCAGAAAACACAGAAACAATCATCAAAGCCCAAACTCTGATCCACAACAAACCTAAAAGTGACTCAAACGGTCGTGCATAGGCTGTGTGCAAGACTTTTGAAATGACCCTCGTACTTATACCTGGACCCTCTCATTACCTAACGGTTTGCGTCAACACAAAGCAAAAATAAGCATTTCGGTTTTACTTTCACGTGGTGACGTGTTTGTTTTCTACGGACACAGTTCCACGTTTGCTTATCCTGAACTCCAAAATATGTTACATCATAATGACCACGCAGCACAGGATGGTGCTTGTCTCTCTCCCTTGTCTTCCTTTACACGCATATACACTGTCGCTGAAATGCCTCTTCCATACGGACAAAAGCCCATGTGAGTTTGCAACTTCGTTCTGTTCAAATAGATGAAATGATAGTTTCTAGTGACCACCATGCATGGGTTTGTACATATTTTTCCGAGAACAATTGCTTTCCAGACATATCATTTTGCAGTAAATCATAATTCTGTATTCAATTATTGTGAACTATTGTACAAAAAACAAAAGATTTATTGAATGATAATAGGAAAATGCTGTGGTTAAGCCTTCTTAAAGTTAAACTGCGAGGGCACGGTTGCTCAGTGGTAGAGCACTTACCTCTGGTGCGTGGGGTCCCTGATACGATTTCCGATCCAGTAAGTTTGCGGTGGATAACGGGGTTGTCGGGTACTCTCGCTTTCTCTCACATTCTCATCCCATTAATTCATCAGTCACTTGCCTTAATCATTGTCTCCCTTAGCCTAAATGGCATAAACGTGGGACGTTATACAGAAAGTTATGCTGCGCTAAGTAATACGATGTCGTATATAAGTTGCAGAAGAACTATGGAATATTCTTTACACAGTATGTTTTACACTATTTTGTTTACAAGCATACCCACCTTTGCTAACGCGCCTGGTCCCTATAGACACCTTGATTTTCCACTACTTTGGCCCAGCCCTGACTTGGTTAACTACTACCTTGTTTTTTGTGGCCATCCAGCATAGATTTGATTTTTTTTACACTCTATTCGTTTACTCGTCAACTCACTACGGATCCAACCGTTCATGGACCCACCAGGTGCTCCGTTTCCGATCAGATACATTTCCTGTTTTTAATGGACATCTAACAGGGGTTGTTTGGTGTTTGTTCCATTATAGCTTTTATAGCATATTTCTACGTGCTCTACTTTTACTCGTAATGTTTGGGTCCTCATAAGGGAATCGGCACCTATGAATCCATAAATGCAACTCACTTCTTAAAAGCAATTTATACATTATTTGTAGTTGATTTCGTGGTGAATGAAATACAAAATAAGTTGTGTATGGTCCCCTAAAATTGGCCAGTACGTATAAATATTGGATGATCTGAAAAATGTTGCTACCATTTAACAGAACTTAGCCTATGCATTTTCAATTCAAATTTTACAACTACTAATATCTACGTTTTATTGTCTTTTCCAACTTATATTCAGGAGAAAGAAATTAAATTAAAGAAATATATGTTTATGATGATCAAGAAACAATTATTTGTAACATACATTACAAAATTCATGAAACAGAAAAAATATTCTGTTTCCTTATTTTAAATATTTTGCTTTAATTCAGCATGTCACAGAATATAACTTGTTTCGCAGATTAGTACTTTAATATTTCTCCAAGGCAGAGGGAAAAAAGGGAATTTTGAAACAGCGTTACCATCTTGTACAGCACAAAATTCTCAGCTTTTACAGAATACCGAATATCTTGGTAAGTACTTGACTTATCGATCTCAAATAAACGTGACAATGCTCCTTATGACATACTGATTTCCTCTATGCATTTAAACCTATACTGTACTAGGGACCTTTTCCAAGTTATTGCACTATTTCCAAACTCAATTTTTCTCTCTTCTGTTGTGGCAACACTGTTTAACTGATCCTTCTAAACTTGAAGTCATTTTAAAGAGTTCTTCCCAGTATTTCATTTAATGTGCACAAATAGTTACTACTTCATTCCTTGTGTGTGTTAAAGGCGTTTAAATTTGACATAGGTTTTACAATATTTCTCAAAAAGTATGCAACACTGATCTGCGAGTGTCATCTCTTTCGTCTTTGTTTTTATTGCTGATTCGAATTATGATATTAAATTTAGGTCATTCCATTTAAAAAATCATAACTTTATATTGGGTTGGCAACACTGTTCACCTAGTGATGTTACCCAATACATGGATAGATGTCCCCCTTCCTGTAGTTACTTTGTACAAAGTTTCGCTTCTCTCACTCTCTTAGTTCCTCTGTTATAAAGGTGGGACATTATAAATGGTGCACCCGGTATATATATTGTGGCAGTATCTGATTTTAATCATAATTTCATGTATAATAATTTTATTTTATTGATCAATTTTTATTTATTTTACGGATATCGGGTTTTTATAAAATAATGAGGTGAAGGTAAATAACAGTTAAGAGTTGAGATTAACGCAAGCTGAGGCAAATGTATTATTTAATGGTCAGCAAGATTACGTAAATAAAATTCTCTATTGAGAGTCTGCGAATGCAGGAAGACAATGCATGTAATGCGTTAACTCCTACATAAACGAAATTCTGTAAAACATGAAAGAAGTTGTAAGCTTTTGTGAACATTTCACACATTCACGGATATGAGGAAATTGCTTAGAATCGGGAAATCGGAGTGTGTCGAGTGTTGCAGTTTTTGAGTCTTGACACGAGGAAAGAATTTGTTTTTCCAAGTAAAAGGAGGTCACACGTGCCGAACAGCAGACGACAGGAGAAAATTCCAGAACGAAGAAGTTGAACAAAACCACGAGACAGGAGGTCTTCTGGGGAGAGACAGGGAGACAGAGAACCGGGAGTTCGACATAGATTGAGATTGAGAACCGTAAGGTCTATTGAGAGAGAGTTCTATTGAAGGAGAAGTCATTGCGATCCGAATGGAAGCTTCAACTTTTCGAGAAGCTCCAGTATTCTATTAAAGAAGTTTACGATCCATCTAGAGCATTTGGGAGTGAGCCAGACTCAATGCTTATCGACAACACCTGTCCATAAGAAGTATCAACTTGGCGATACTGGATTCGACACCGAGTTCATCAGGGAACGTCAACTGGAAGAGAAAAGGTATGTGTTTCTCCTATTCAGGATTCAAATGCTCAATGCTCGATAAGCGATACTCGACTGGCAAAGTTTCCAAATATCCGTAATCTTATTCACAACATTTACATTCATCACACTTTACTAAATAGAAATACAATTGTTATCTATTCACTAAAGTCAATGTTTTATTACTTGAACTCAATCCTCAATTGGTATGTGTAAAATTAATAAACCTCTCGCATATAAATTTGAGAACTTGCCCACTTATTCTAGATGGTGAGTGGAAGGCGCTCAGCTTCACTCAATTTGCATCCCCAAATTAGGCACGAAGTGAGCTGGGTTGTCATGATGGAGATGCTGACAGACTTAAAGTCAAGGTAGCGATCCTAGTGCAATACATAGGTTATCATGATAGAGATGCTGACAGACTTAAAGTCAAGGTAGCGATCTTAGTGCAATACATAGGTTATCATAGTGGAGATCTCAGTGAATATAGTAAGTCCCGTTCATTATTAAAGCCAGGAAAATTGATTCCCTCCTGGCCCACCCGTTCATGTTGGAAATGCTGGTTTGCTTACGCATTTGTAACGATCTTAGTAAATGGTTAATTTAAGTTTCAGTAAAATTAAAATCCCTCCCATCCCGCCCGTCAGCGTAAAAAGTATGTGGAGTGATAATATAAGTGAAATTAATTCCCACCCAACCCACCCATGCTAATATGGAATAATTTTAATTACTGTGTAGTAACAGAAATAGTGATAATAAGAAATACCTACAAGCCCGTTCTGACGAGTATTATGAGTAAAAGTGTCAACAAGTATGAGTACGTGATCTTGTTGTACTCAAGTTCGATCCCTGGTGAAAAGATAATTATGTGCAACAAGGAATAATATTTAGATTTTCGATATTTTTGATTTTATTGCGTATAAACCTTAGTTTTTAGTGTTGGTGAGGATAATATAATATTCATGGTTATAGGAAGTACTTATTGCTATTGGAATTATGGTAGAATATTAATCAAAGTGATATTAGTTAAAGTTAAAATAGCTCGTAAGAATTAAAAGTCATAACACGACAGGCATCATTCTTAGCCGATGCATGAGAGGCGCACGGGCCACTGGCAAGCGACAAAACCGAACGGTTCCGAACCGTTACGACGATCAACGAAGCTGTTGCATGAGATAGAAGCGCTCAAGGTCGTGAGTACAGCGACAAGCAGAAGCAAATCATTCAAGTCACAGTGGAATGAGAATGCGCTATTGTAATTAAAATAGTAAATATTGACGTTATAGAATTTAGAATAGTAGTATTAAGGTTAGCAATATGCTTTCTCTTAAGAATAATCATAGGGTTCACTACCCAGTGTTGAAGGACAATGGAAAGCCAGCGTCTATGTTTTCCAAGCCTCGATATTATTATTTAAACTTAGGAGTACTAAAACACTTTACTGAGTATTCTCCAACGTACAACGATAATAAAGAACAAGCATTTAGATGTAATGCGTTAGGTTACGCATATAAACATTACTATTTAATAGAGTTCTCTCAAAGAGATTTTAGTATTGAAGAGTTGGTAGAATTAGGATTCCGAAGACATTATTTGTCGATTTTGACCGGAATAGCTGAAACCAATACGTTAATAAGAAACGCTGTATTCTTTGCAGTGAAAGAAGATCAAATAAAATATAAAATATGTGCGTTGTTCTCAAGTGATGCTAGCCAGGACGTAGTGAACAGATGGCTAGACAGATTTAGAAATAAATTTAATTGTACGCAGGCTGTTAGAATATCAGACTTTATAACAACATTAGCACAATTAGAGAAACAATCAAGGATGGTTGTAGCGAGTGATAAATCTTTATTGGATTTAGCAGCGTTCGCAACATTTTTCAAAGAGAGGACACCTTGGTTATCGACATAAAGATGACTAAGAAAGTGGAAATTTTGTAAATAGTATTAGTACTAGTATTTAAAGGGACATATAGATATAGGATATAATTGTTAGTACACATATTACAGTTTATTAATGTTAGTTTGGTGATTAGTTAGATTAGTAAAATAAGTGTAGAAATAAGCATGCTATGAGTGTATTTAGTAATATAATTATAGTTTTAAGAAATAGAAATCTGACCCTTTATTTTATTAGTTGAACTATGTCTTTAAGACATATAGTATTTTATTTAGAGTTAGTGACGTAATTAGTTTAAGAATAGATTAAAATTAGGGAAAGACTATGGAGAACAACAAACAAAATTTATGAATGATTTTTGTAATTAGATTTGTAGTAGGGAAAAGTAGATTTAAGAAAGGCAAGAATGGAAAAAAACACAAGTAAATGAATGATGCAAATGACATAGAATTAAGCTAGACAAGTAAGTCAAAATTTGAAATCAGGCAATTAGGCGAACCTTTCATTAGGGGAAACTCTAATCAGGAAGGAAATCCCATTCTCTTCGAGTTGAATTGGGTGTTTACCAAACTTCGATGAGAATATTTTATTTATCAAATCACATAAGTCTTCCGTGATTGTTGAAAAGAGACACAGGAGTTGACTCGTACATCACGCGTAAAGCAGTGAAATTTTTTTTGTGGTGATATCCTTCGTTTTTAGCTTTACCTTAGTGATAATTAAAATTAAGTTAGCATTAGATTAGTGAGTAAATAATTCTGTATCCTAGTGAGTAAGAATACGATAGTCAGAGCGATTATAGATCTTAGAAAAGCATCTAGCGTAATAAGAAGAATAGTGAAGACTAGAATATTTAGTTATTTTAGTGTTTTCTCATATTATAAAGAGTTAGTCTAGTTTAATCTTGAACATTTGTATTGGTTTGAAGGAAAAGAGAAAAAAAGAGATTGTTGGAAGGAATGTGAGTAGCGAGAAGAAGGAAACATTAGTAAAAATAGATTATAGAGAAGTTAAGTATTAAATAAATATAAGATAGACGTAAGAAAATTAGTAAATATAGAGAAGATGACATAGACGTAAAAAGTAATAAAATGTGAATATGGAGAAGAGCAGAGTTATAATAAATAGATAAATGAATAAATAGATAAATAATTACTAAAGAATAAGAATAGAAGAATATTAATAGATATTAAAGAGTTATAAAAAATAGAAATGCATGCATCGTCGAAAGAAATATAGATATAGATATACATGTATAGAGATATGTTAAGCGCTATAATACTAAGAGAGTATAAGTATATGAAGAATAGAATATGAAGAAATAAGCGCAAAGAGTAGAAATAAGAAATAAGATTTGGGGACAAGCAGACGTAGATTTTCTGCAAATAGAAGCCCTGAACAAGATAGAACATTTAGAGTTGGACAAGTGTAGCAGTCATACGACTTACTTCGAAGTATCCTTCTCACAAGTTAGGCCCTGTCGGCATATTTTAATATTTTAATATAATATAATAATAATAAGAATGGTGAATAGTAAATAAATAAATAAATAAATAAATAAGTAATAATATAATAGTAGTTAATAAATATTCATGATAAAATATAATTAATAAATATTTTAACTAACGAAATTGTTGTGGGAATGGCCATCCAGAACAATGTAGTTAGGCAAATAATAATAAGTGAATATGCAACGTCTATGATTATTAGAAAGAAGTCTATCGAAATAATAGATCATTATTTACGTCTACGAATTTAGAAAAAAAGGCGTCAGGAGTATTGTATTGAAATTTTTTTGAATATAGAGAAGAATTGAATTTTGAAAATTATCTTTAGGTAGTCAGATTTTTATGAATATGTAAATAGTTCGATTGTAAATGTGATAGCTGGAGCCAAATCTTGATTGGGATGTACGGCTAGGCAGGCAGCCGTTTTAACAACCAAAGCCTTTTCGAGTCTCAAGGAAATGTGAGATTCCATCGATTTTCCCCGAATCTCAATCGATTTTTGTATTCAGTTATCAAGCATTAAGTATAATAATAGTGATTATAGGTTTAAATAAAGTTAGGTAGTTATACACATTTTTAAATATATATATATACCCGTGTTTAAATAAGTAAAATTTTAAATGTACTCACCACTATAGGTATTATTCCATTGTTTAGTCCATTGTTTAGTCCATTGTTTATATCCTTTAGTTAATTATTTATATCCACTAGTTTGTAATTATCACTTTAAAACATCTCACTTACACTTCATTTTAATAAGTAAATAGTAAATAAAAGCCAGATTGAGTAGAGAGTAATCAGGCAGTAGCATGAATACTGAAATAGGGGTAACACTAGTGAATTATATAACACCACGCATATGTATGTCACGAAACGAAAACTTTCTGAATACCCGTTAGACACCAACATGGGAACAAAGATTCCAAAAACAACATGTGACGTCATTATTTTGTAAAAACACGAAATTTTGGCGAAATTATTAAAATTTCGTAGTGCGTTTCGACATCCAGTGTTCATGAAACCAAAACGACGCGCAAATGGAAGTGCTAGCGTGGATGTAGTTTTAACCTTGGGTACATTTTGCTGAATTTGCAGTTGCTGCCCAGAAACCTTCTCAGTGTAGCAAATGCCCTAGAGCAGAATTTTATTTCTCCACTTTTAAAATTCAGTGTTCAGTTTTATTGAAAAAAATAAAAGTGATGATATTTTGCGATTTATTTTAGTGCTACAATTCTACAATAAGTAAATATGTTTTAATTATTTGCAAAAAGATTTTATCTTCTAGATTTGGAAGTGTAAGACAACTGGAATAGACAAATGAAATCTGTTACTTATACTGTCAACAAATGCTTGAGTTGGCAAGTATGGACAACCAAGTAATGGAAAGTTCCAGAAACCCGACACTTAAAGCTGAATTGCGGTGTTCTTCGCAATCAAGAGTACTTTTGATTTTACATACATATATCTTTCGCACAGAGTACTTGTGCTCATCTCATGCTCATCTCATAATTCGAGTACATCTCACAAGATGTCGTGAGTGTACACTTTTGAATATAGAGATATTGATGTATTTGTTTCACGTTATTTTTTCTTTTCACTAATTAATGGAAATGATTAAAAGGTTAAAGATATATATTATGTTAATGTTCTGGTGTAGGAAAACAGTTATTGATTTATAATATTGGTTTATGTAGATACACATGTCTCACTTATTTTCAAGTTTATGTTTGTTCTCAGTGTTATTTATTTTATATGTTGTATATATCTACAGGGAGCTCAGTAATATAACGCCCTCTTACGAGTTCTAAGTTGGATAGCAAAGCTACCAAGGTTTTAAGGGGGGACATGTGGCAGTATCCGATTTTAATCATAATTTCATGTATAATAATTTTATTTTATTGATCAATTTTTATTTATTTTACGGATATCGGGTTTTTATAAAATAATGAGGTGAAGGTAAATAACAGTTAAGAGTTGAGATTAACGCAAGCTGAGGCAAATGTATTATTTAATGGTCAGCAAGATTACGTAAATAAAATTCTCTATTGAGAGTCTGCGAATGCAGGAAGACAATGCATGTAATGCGTTAACTCCTACATAAACGAAATTCTGTAAATCATGAAAGAAATTGTAAGCTTTTGTGAACATTTCACACATTCACGGATATGAGGAAATTGCTTAGAATCGGGAAATCGGAGTGTGTCGAGTGTTGCAGTTTTTGAGTCTTGACACGAGGAAAGAATTTGTTTTTCCAAGTAAAAGGAGGTCACACGTGCCGAACAGCAGACGACAGGAGAAAATTCCAGAACGAAGAAGTTGAACAAAACCACGAGACAGGAGGTCTTCTGGGGAGAGACAGGGAGACAGAGAACCGGGAGTTCGACATAGATTGAGATTGAGAACCGTGAGGTCTATTGAGAGAGAGTTCTATTGAAGGAGAAGTCATTGCGATCCGAATGGAAGCTTCAACTTTTCGAGAAGCTCCAGTATTCTATTAAAGAAGTTTACGATCCATCTAGAGCATTTGGGAGTGAGCCAGACTCAATGCTTATCGACAACACCTGTCCATAAGAAGTATCAACTTGGCGATACTGGATTCAACACCGAGTTCATCAGGGAACGTCAACTGGAAGAGAAAAGGTATGTGTTTCTCCTATTCAGGATTCAAATGCTCAATGCTCGATAAGCGATACTCGACTGGCAAAGTTTCCAAATATCCGTAATCTTATTCACAACATTTACATTCATCACACTTTACTAAATAGAAATACAATTGTTATCTATTCACTAAAGTCAATGTTTTATTACTTGAACTCAATCCTCAATTGGTATGTGTAAAATTAATAAACCTCTCGCATATAAATTTGAGAACTTGCCCACTTATTCTAGATGGTGAGTGGAAGGCGCTCAGCTTCACTCAATTTGCATCCCCAAATTAGGCACGAAGTGAGCTGGGTTGTCAATATATATATATATATGAAAGTAAATTATTCATTATTCATACCTCAAATCTGCAGCCTGCTGTTCTCTTTCTGAACAAACTGGATCTCCAGAAGAGACTTCATTTTCAGTAGATACCGTCCAGGTTTAACCGATTCGCTTTTTGAAACTCAGAATATTGGCGCGGGTGATGTACACGCAGATGTGACTTCATGTAAGAAGTATTTCCACATTTGTGAGACACAGTCACTAAACATTTTGAACATCGCACACAAGGCCCACCATATTTAGTATCTGTCCATTTTTTTAAAATATTTCCACAGAGATACACAGTAGCGTAACTAGAATTTTTCTCAGGGGGGCCAATGAAGGGTCCAAGAAAATGTTGAGGGGGCCATCTCCGATGAATGATTGTGTGTGTGTGTTTTCATGGTGAATGTTTTCATCTTTGTTGTTCATGATTTTACTCTTTTACGGTGAGAGTGTAAGAATTTACTACTTCAAACAACTAGGATACATTAATACAATTAATTTCCAATATAAGTAAGTAGTAATTTAATCGCTGCATTTAAAATATGTGTGGCTGGTAGGTTTAAGTGGAAGCAGAGAAATACACTTTTGCAGGTCAAGAAAATAATTAGAGGTTCATGCCTCGACTTAAAAGAGGATCTTTCTATTCTTGTGGGCAGCAGCAAACTTGTCAACAACTTTTTCAAGATCTAACGATTTAGCAATTTTCTTCAATATAAAGCAATCCTAAGTTTTTCAACCTATCATCAGTCATTGAATTGCCTATATATCTTTAATCTTTTCAAACATGAGAATGGCCTTTCACATGTAGCACTAGGAACTTATATAGAGATTATATGTAACTTGTTGGTTTCTAGGAATGCGTTTTTGTAGACGCAAAGATGAACGGAATTCACCAAGGAATCAACTTTGGTTTTCTCTCGTCTTCATACAACTTAATTGTATTTGGAAGGATTTTGAGTTTACATTTAAATATTTCCAGATCACTTTCATAATACTGGACCATATGCTCCACAATGTTGTAATTTAGAAAGTTTTCACCTTTTCGATGTAGAGTAATGATTGATCTAATGATTTTGCTACATGATTCAAAGCGTTTTTCCGTCTCAGTGATTGTTTTATCAATAGTAGGCAGAAAAATGTCTCTTAATATATTATCTTTAGAATATTCGTTTTCTGTCTCCAATGAAGGAAGAGATTAATCCAAAATGAATTTGTGATATTTTGATGGGGAATGTCTAATTCGTTTCCACAAGGAACCCCTATAGCCTATCTGTTTCCGGCTCTGGAATTTCAGGACCATTTTCTATGCATATCGACAAATATTCTTGATAAATTTGATCGAATGTTGTTCGTTGAGAGTCATATTCTCCAGACCACATTTTCGGCAGCGTTTGAACTAGTGAATCTACAAGAATCAAACCTTGAAAGAGGAAATATGTTTTTCTTTCCCTAATATCAAACAGTGTTAGAACAGACATTTAAATCGGAACTCCTTACAGCAAAAGAAGTATACGTGGTCCTTTTCTTTCTTTCGTTTGTTTACCTTCACTACTTTTTAGAATTTGACGTGAATTCAAATACACAAACACTTCACACCCACACCGAATGGCCAAATCTCAGCGGTAGAACATCAGCTTAAGATTCGGAAGATGGTGTGATTGATCCCTCGTGGATATATATTTCAACTGAGGAGATTACCAAGATTCTTCCTCGGTTGCCCTATTGACTAATTTCCCTTATTTCTATCCTCTGAGTCTCAGATGTTTCAAAGCCTTAAAATAAATTCAAATGAAATAACGCTACTATCCTGTAGTCGATGCTAAATTAATATTGTAAGTTTTGAGATTAGATTTGAAGGAGGGCATTAATTAGTATATCCTGTTGAAAATCCATGTCACCACTCATTTACTGTTCTGCATAATTAGTACAATGTAATTTTCTCAGAAATGCTTAGTGCTTAATTTTCTCAGAAATGCATATTTTGACGCAGAATTAATATAAACTTGTGATAAAAATTGGTATTCACTGACTGAACTTACTGAATGGAATATCTGTAGACCAGTCCCACAAACATCAGATAACAGGATGATACTACCTGGTCATGGGAGTAACTACACTTTTACACAAAACAGCATTACTGCCGCGACCAAGTTCTAGCATCTCAGTATCTTATCTGATGGTTAGTAATCATGAGATTGTAGCACTGGCTCTGTGATAAATTTCGGAATTTCTCTAGTAGTAGCAGTTTTGGGATTAAGCTACAGTTAAAATAGTTTAAAAGAAAATACTTCTGAAAGATTAATTTATAAAGAATCACTGATTTTTGTTAGCCTCATTTCCCCAGGCTTTAGTTAATAGAATAGGTCCACCAAGCGCTGACTCCGTTTTCCTTGGAGATCACTAGTATCGCTTATTGACATCGCAGCAGAAGGCTTCTACTTCGTTGCCACGTCCAAGAGCGTTAGGAAATTAGACGTACTAGAGACAAGACCAGAAGGTAGACAAGAAGGAGAACCAGTACCAGTAGCAAATATTAGGTGTTGATAGTATTCAGTATCTTAATTTTCTCGAACTATTGGGATACGAACAGCAGAGAGAATGACAGAAGTAATAAAAACTTCTGCTCTCTTATTTTACTGTATATTAAACAAGACCTCTCGATATTATTTGATAATAATAATAATAATAATAATACCAAATTATTTAATGGATGCTATGCATTTCTTCTATGTCGCCATAATCGATGGAAATTAATTACTTAGTGTACGAAGACTTCTTTCGTCCAACACGAGTGTAAAGTTTTACTGCAGTGCATGCTATTTGTAAGCAAGCATCTCTTATTTTAGTATGACTTTCAACATTGAAGCAAATCAGAATGCAGACTGATTTTGCTTTCTTTTTTTTTTTTTTTTTTTTGTTCTTTGTCGAAAACAAAGAAGACAACCAGATAAAGGAGAGAGGTTAAAAGGAACGTTCAGATGCTGAGGTCAATGCATACAACTTACAGATTTAGATAAATTAGATTTTGCTGTACTCCAAACAAAAAGGAGCCTGAAGATTTTTGCTCGGAACGCAGACTATTGCAACATACGATATTCTGCAGTTGGTAACTTTGTTGTCGAGATATGTTTCGGTAGTAGTTTAACTTGTGGCCACTATTAATTCACCGTTTGTCGATCTATAGCAGTATCACTCTGTGTGTGGGGGGGGGCAAGATTTTGAGCAAGGGGGCCTGGCTCCCCCAGGCCCACCCTTGGCTTCGCCACTGGAGATACATTTCTTTTTCCTGTTAAACTACCACAATCTGCGTTTTCTTCAGTCATTTTTATGATCCCTGTCTCTCGTTCCAAATAGTAACTACTGGTATGGCATTTCACTCACAACACAACTGTGTGAGATCCAACAACAATCACAGAGAAGATTGTCACGGTTATCAAATTTACGAGGGAGAAAATTAGCGAAAGCACTGGATTGTTTTTGCAAGATTTTGATTTTCAGAAACTCTTATTTGATACATCTATCTGGAAGAAAAATAATAGTTCTTATCTTTGGCAGGGGGGGGGGCAGTATGAGGCGTTTGATAGCACTTTCTTCTCTAAAATGAAGAAACAAAGGTGTAGGCGCCAACAAACAATTTGTACATTAAAAAATCACTGTTTTGCATTAGGTAGCCTTTAATCAAGTTGGCAGAGAGAAATTAAATCATACAATCGAGTTGAAGCCAAAATCTTAAACCGGATTCTGAAGTTGTATTGTAATCCACATGTTTTAGTTGTATAACCATATCTCTGACCTTTGAAATTTCCCACACAGATGCAAAATGCCCTATGTGGCAAAGAATAGTAATGATATTGGTTTGCTTCATAGAGAGAGGTTTCCACCTTTGCTGCAAATGTTAAACTTGTCTCTCCCCTCCATAAGGCTAAAGACGCGAGCTCCTTCGTGGCTAAGCGGTTAGCGTGCGCGCCTTTGGCGTGGGAGACCGGGGTTCGATTCCCGGCGGGAGCTCATGTGGTTTGGATTCCACGTTAATCAGTAGGTCCATGTCTCATATAGCCTCGCTACTGAACGGGACGCTAAACTAAAATCACATCACAATCACATCAAGGCTAAAGACAAACAGTGCTTAAATACAGCGGTTGCCTCGAAATGCTGATAACCATGAAGGACCTCGGCACTTTTTTTCGTCGTGAATTTAACAAGTATAAAAGTCAATCAGATGTGGTATTGCATTTGTTAAGGAAGGTAGAGAGGCTTATTTCATATATTTATGTGGAAGAAAAGCAAAAGTTTTTACCACGTGGAGGGAGGTAAAAGAGTGTTTGTTTTATGAATTTTTGTGCAAGAACAAGAAAAAAGAGCCAAGAAACAACTTGGACTTTAAATACCCAGTGTTTTTATTACATATTCTTTCATCATGGTCGAGAGAAAAAATAAATTTAAAAAAAGCAAGAAACAAACGAGTCTCTTTTTAGTAGTACTGCTGTAGTTTTAAAAGAATCGATTCTCGTTATCAGTAAACAATCTCCCTACTAAAGAATAAAAGGTTTAACAAATGCAGTTCCCCACTCCGGTGATATTTTGCTTCTCTTTTGCCCTTTGAATTGTGTTCGTGAAGGGAGGGAAGATAAATCTAACAGCATTTCTATTACCGCAATCCCGTCCTACAATCCCTTGATATCTTTAACCGTCAGATAAGTTAGAAAGATGTCGCGGCAGTAGCGCTGAGCGCTCACTTTACCCAAAATAACACATTAGTACTGTGATCGGTTGTATCATCCCGTTGCCTTATCTGACGGTTAAGAGATATCGAGACATTTTATTTGAACTGGTCCTGAAAGTGGCTGGAAAACTTAGAAGCAAGCACTGTCATGCCCTACTTTCTAATATCCATAGCTTTTTTCTTCGATATTTTTCGATATTTCGATATTTTCGGTACATCGATATTTCGATACTTCGATATTTTTCGATATTTAGATTTTTCTATATTTCGACACTTCGATATTTTTCGATACTTCGATATTTTTCGATACTTCGATATTTTTCGATACTTAATATTTCGATACTTCGATGTTTCGATATTTCGATATTTTTTCGATATTTCGATACTTCGATATTTTTCGATACTTAATATTTCGATACTTCGATATGTTTCGATATTTCGATATTTTTTCGATATTTTTCGATATTATCGACCGATATATTATCAAACCTTTGATATTTCGATATTCGATATATCGATCGACTTTCGATATTTGGTAGATATCGAAGTTCGATATTCAAAACCGGATATCGCACAGCCCTACCTGTGCCTAATGGGTAACATTTCTGAACGCAATTTCTCTTAATTTATTGTGCGAAATTTTAAAACAATTATATTTTCATAACTAGTATTAAATATGCTTTCAAAGGATATTCTACTTGTTTCATGTTGCCATTTACTGAAAATGAAAGTTGTGCCACTAGACCTCAGGGAGTGGGCAGTACGGCTGAATTTGCTACAATTATCGGTCCCCTTCAAAACTAAAATTGGCATGTTTGGGGATTTTTCAAGCAAACCCTTCTATTACGAGGAGGCAAATTTTAAATGAACGACCCGTTATATATACTGTATGGTGAGACATTATAGCAGCGTTTCCCAACCGGTGTGCCGCGGCACACTGGTGTGCCGTGAATGGACCGCTGGTGTGCCGCGAGGAATCGAAACAAAAATTATTAATTTTATAGCAATCAAATTGTAAAACATAGGGAAAAATGTAGATTTGTATTTCACATTACAATGAACCTTAAGTTTAATACCGTGTTACTGTTCCGTACATTTCTAATGTTGAAAAAAGTATTTGAAGTCATTGTGATGACCATTATTGCGTCTTTATTGTTGCAGACTATTTCGCAACTTGAA
Source organism: Thermobia domestica (assembly GCF_964235325.1). NCBI lineage: Eukaryota > Metazoa > Arthropoda > Insecta > Zygentoma > Lepismatidae > Thermobia > Thermobia domestica. The sequence continues at coordinate 150,709,714 of NC_137469.1, forward strand.
AATTTAAAATATCATTCAATCCTTTCGACACATTACCTACATTTGTGTTTTAAATATAAAATATATTTGTTTGTTCGTTCGTTATTTAGTGATCTTCCTTCTTAGTAAAAGGTTGGATACAGTTTTTAAAAAGAAAGCGTATTTTTAAAAACTTGAGTCCAATATTTCATTGCAATTGTTTTCTATTTTTAAATTAGAATGAAAAATAAGCATAATGATTTACTACGGGGAAAATAACAGTGTTCGAGCTTTCTTCTCTGTGAGAAGATCAATACATAGAAAAAATACCAATGTTTTATATTTACAAATAATATCTATAAGTGTGCCGCGAGAATCCAAGTAACACCCGTAGTGTGCCGCAAGTTGAAAAAGGTTGGGAAACGCTGCATTATAGACTGTTTTTATCTGGAAAACTACAAATTGGATTTTAAAAAGTTGTAACAAAAGTTGTTTGTGTCGACGGGAGACATCCAATGCTCACTCGATCCCTTGCCCACCCTTCAGGGACGGGAGAGTGTCAACTTTGAAATTTAAATAAGAACCCCCATTTTTAAAATTGCAGATTCGGTTTCTCCGGGGGAAAATACGTGATTTGTATTGAACATTTTTTTTCGTTAGTGATAGATGGGACTGTAATAGACAAAACTCAAAATTGTTGAACACCGTTGACAAATGAGAGGAAAATTTTCGAAATGGCTATTTTCTGCGATACATTAATTTCATTCAAATCACCGTCTATGAAGCACGGAACGAAGCACGGACTGCAATTATGCGTCGCAGTCCATGGTTAGACTCTCGCTGTAGATGTAATACTTTTAATGTGTATTCCAGAAAACGGCCACCATTTCGAACATATTTTCCAGTAAACAATGGAGATGTGTGAGAGGCAAGGGGACTCCCCTGAAACAAGCAGCCGATGGTGGGAAGCAAGGGGACTCACATTTAAAAAAAAAAAGCATCGCAAAGGAAACAAACTGCTGCTACATCCACGTTGTTGTTCCTGGAATGCTAAAACCCAGTGTTGCCAGATCTACTGATTTTGCAGGAGATCTGCTTTTTCTACGTTCTACTGATCTACTGCGAAAGAAAATGAAAAGTGAACAATCTCCTGCTTTTTCCTTACTTCGAGAAGTTAAAGAAATATATTATTATTATTATTAAAATTTCAATGTTTCCTCACATAAAAAGACGAAATTTCTCTGTTATAATACACAAAGCTCTGTAGAGCATATCGTTATAGAGTTTTACTGTATATAATATGAATCCAAAGAATACAACTGTACGTCATCTTCTATATGCATTATGGTTAGCGTTTTTATGACTTTCTGGAAGATTTACAAGTAAGTGTTGTTTAGATTGGGACTTCGGTTGGAAGAGTGGCTTAGATCGTTTCTCCACGATCGTCAGCAAGAAATCGTCTTACGTCACGATCACTGTTGACTGCATAACACAGTTACGTTATCGCTACGTGCATGAAAAGACATTTTCCCACTCCACTTTGCTCTTTCACTACGGTTTGCGGTGATACATGTGTGTATCAAATAATATTAATATAAATCGGGACTTTTCCCTTTCATTTGCTAAACGTAGTTCATCGGAAATGAATTCTGGACTGCTTGTTTTGACTACTGCCCCCTTAATAATGGCAAATTTTATTGCCTCCCCTCGGATTTACATTCAAACGCCAACACTGTATGTGTCTACTGATTTCTCCTGTTTTTAGTCTTCGAATCTCCTGCTTTTCCAACTGGCTGGTCTGGCAACACTGCTAAAACTAGATTTTAATTCATTGATAAAACAAACCATGAATGCTTCTAACTGCTATCCGTTTCAGCGACAACTGTGCCAGAAATTACACTAACAATGTGGGCAAAATTAATGTATTATGTTCTCGAGAATCAAGTGTTTTTGCTCTAAAACACTGGTTTCTCATTACAGATTTTAGAATAACTGCCTTTCTAACCTCTTGAGATAGTGGTAGAGGGATCAACTATGGTATCAAAATTATCTACTATAAGTTTCCTAATCTGATGTGTATTTTTTGAGATATTATTTTTCAACTGTTTGTAACGCTTTTGATTGCCGACTACAGCGCCATCTATTACGAATCGAAAAAAATGTTCAATACAAAAGTTATGTATTTTTCTCGGAGAATCCGAACCTGCAATAAAAATTGGGGGTTCCTATTTAAGATTACAAAGTCGACTCCCCCTCCGGCCTCGGGTATGTAGATAGATAGATATATGTTTTTAAAATTTTCTTTTTTTCCTCACTCATATATAAATGCCAGTGATTTTCAGTCGACAAGGATGGTTTTAGCTCAAACTCAAACACTATGTTAGGTCTTGTAATGTAAAGAGAGTGGGGAAACCTTTTATCTGACCTAACCTAACCTGATTATTGTTTAGATAGATTTCCTTTAAAAGAGCTTCTTCCAATAGAAAGAAGACATTGAACAGGATTAGACCAGGATTTTAATTTAATGAGTTGAAGCATCCCGCCGAACAACGATACATATGATACCTTGGATCATTTTGAGTTATCAGTGAAGTTATGCTGTGCAGAACATGTCGGACATAAATTGAAAGTTTGGTGGCCTCTTTGGCCACGAGATGGCCCTGGCGTGCTGCCAAAATGAATTCTCAGCGGAACAACGATATATGTTACAGCTTTTTCTCGTTTTTCTCGAAATCACGAAAATGTAACTTTCTCGTTCGGCGGGGTGCTTCAATTAAGGAGGACAGCGCTAACCCTCCTATCTTCCACAAACCTATATATTTAAAGAATTCTAGAGAATTGTAGAGAACCAAAAACTATAGAGGATATCTTACAGAATTAAGAGATGAAAGTACACAGTTTATTAACCTTCTAATACTCGATTTAGAGAATCGTTTCTAAAAGATACTCAATTTCTTGAATAAAATGATATTAAGAGGGAATTACTGTTGTTATGATTTTATATCTTTGATATAAACCTGAGGCTATGAACGCTAATATATTATGTAGTCTAATTATTCTAGCTGTTACTTATCTTAGACGAGTAATTACCGTATTTTAATTATTCGTTACGATTCTGAATTATAATTTTATTAAATGCAACTCGCTTCTTTTGCGATTTATGGGACAGAACGTGATCGCATAGACTGATATTTCTCGCTGTTACTACAAGAAATACATGTATACACCTATACGTTTCGAAAGCGCTTGCGCCACTAACATAAGCATCATTATATCTTGCTTTACTAGTAATTTATTTGTATGTGATAGGTAGGCATGTGCGTTTTGTGTACCAAACTTAAACGACAATCAACCTGTGTTTGAAAATGACTGAAAATGACTTAGTGAACTCATGGTATATCCTAGTGGATTAACGAAATAAATTTCGTAACCCGTGAATTTTTTCTCTGTATTTTTCGCAGGTGTTAAAATTGTTTTCGTGCAATTGTTCTTGTATAAAGAGAAGATCGATCCTTTATTAAGTACAAAGTAGGAACGTTAGGTTGCACAAGTTTAAAACGTTCTTCACACGCCACAAAATAAGAATTAATCGGATAATATTTACACACCACAGAACCGGAATTAATTGGAGAAGATATTGATACAAGCACATACAGAGAGAAAAAAATGTGTCTGCAAATAGTTCAAAAATTAATCAAAATATTAATATGAAAATTATTTTTAAAGTACATGGAATATGAAATTAGGGTAGGAAAACTGATAGTAGAAATGTTTGCTAAATAGTAAATATCACTTTATCCGTTAAAATTTATTAGTTTTGTTTACATTTTACTTTCGTTACATATTTTATTAATTTGTTACTTTCAGAGATACTTTTCTAATTATCTGAAGACGATTGTAGTCTTTCAGATAAAAATCTAGTGATTTCCGATAAGAAAATATTTTCATATGGAAGATCATTAAGTTATTGCTTATGTTGTAATATTTATAGTTACTGAATACGATATGCACATGCGCTATGCATAAAGCAACAAAAAGTAAATCTGAATGAACACGTTTCCTTAGTAACTAAAAATATTCTCCCCCAAAAATAGAATTACAAATATATAAGAAAAAATTAGTGTGATTTTAGGATAAGCAACTTATGCGTTTAAAACAATTTAACATCGTTTAATATGTATACTTCATAATTTAGATCTAAGATTTTCCATTTCTTTTTCTTGTAACATTTCTTACCTTTATGTATCGGAAGATTTTCCGCTTCACACCACTAGCTGTTGATTTCTGCGATGTTCATCATAGCTTCTGTTTTGAAGATACTTCATATTTGTTTATTGTAAACCTACTTTTATGTAGATAAATGCTGGTGCAACGACTTCAATCCTGCTTATTTAACATTGGATTAGTCGTAATATACGAACTCATAAAATTAAATACTGACTATTTCTATAGCCTATGGAACCTAGGGGTTCAATGCCTCATTTGTAAAAGCTCCATTGAATTTTATCCTTAGCAAGCTTGCTTCTGTTCCTACTTTGTTTTCCTATTTCTGTGAAATTCAACTTAAAATTGTCCTCACATTGCGTCTAAGTTTTCCTAATTGTCTTTCTCCGATTAGGTTTCCAATTAAAATTTTGAAAATGTTTCTGCTTTCTTCCATTCTTGCTACATGACCTGTCCACTGAGGTTCCTAGACTTAATGACCTTTACAATGTTAGGTAACCTTTACAATGTTAGGTAAACATGTAAATTAGGCAGTTACTCGTAATGAAATTTTCGCCATCCCCCATTCGCGTTTCTCTTGAGTCCACTTGATTTTATCTTTAAACAATTTCTGTCTACGTTCTTTCCTCAAAGTGCGTAACCATGTTTCGCAACTATAGAGCACTACAGGCGTAACTAGCATTTTATATATTTTACGATTCAGATTGTTTAACAGAATTCGGGAGGACAAAAAGGAATCTGGGTAATTGCACTTCAAATCACGATAAGCATGCAAGTAATAATAACAATTAAAACAAAGGAAAATACTATATGTTCGTTATCTCTATCTCTCAAATTAGACACGTTCCACCGTATTGAGCTTGTTTTCCTTAACGATGCATTTTCCAATATGATAACGGATTCTGGTCCTATTCAGGAATAAGTAGAAACGGGTGCGGACTTCCACTGTCTTCCATGGCGATTAGGCTCCTCGGATCCCAGTAATATTGAACATGTGCGGAATGACATTAAACGTTATATTTAGCCTCAAGGCAATAATTAGTTCCATCTCGAAATTAAAGGAAGTATTACATGTAGAGCACTGTAAACAGTAATTTGACCAACATGTATTTCACGGCTAAGTTTCCTCGTATTCATACCTGGCTCATTGTCCACAGCTTCACGTTTCTCTTGAGTCCGCTTCATTTTATCTTTAAACAATTTCTGTCTACGTTCTTCCCTCAAAGTGGTATGTTTCGCAACTATAGAGCACTACAGGCGTAACTAGCATTTTATATATTTTAAGATTCAGATTGTTTGACAGAATTCGGGAGGACAAAAAGTTTGGATTGAATAATAATACGGATTTCCGCCATTCAGTCGACATTAAAGTGAAATATTGATACATATAAATATTAAATTGAACAACTTTATAAACTATTCTTATTAGTATTACAATATTTTTGGATATTTCAGTTTTCATCATTGATTTTCTTTCTTTATTTTCTTTTTTCAGAGTGGACTTAAGGAAAATCTTAGACTTAAGAGCCTATAGTGGATCAGGACGTGATCGGTAAGTGAAAATTTACATTAACAGTTGTTTAGATCTGGGTAATTGCACTTCAAATCACGATAAGCATGCAAGTAATAATAACAATTAAAACAAAGGAAAATACTATATGTTCGTTATCTCTATCTCTCAAATTAGACACGTTCCACCGTATTGAGCTTGTTTTTCTTAACGATGCATTTTCCAATATGATAACGCATACTGGTCCTATTCAGGAATAAGTAGGAACGGGTGCGGATTTCCACTGTCTTCCATGGCGATTAGGCTCCTCGGATCCCAGTAACATTGAATATGTGTGGAATGACATTAAACGTTATATTTAGCCTAAAGTCAGTAATTAGTTCCATTTCGAAATTGAAGGAAGTATTACATGTAGCGCACTGTAAACAGTAATTTGACCAACGTGCATTTCACGGCTGTTTCCTCGTATTCGTACCTGGCTCATTGTCCACAGCTTATAACACACGTTCGTCCATAACGGGTGTTCGTACACGATGGGATCGACGAGCATCCACATGTGCAGATAGTACGGTCCATGTTTCACATATGTAGCCAAAAACTAATGTTCATGGAGAAATGGAAATGCACATATTCCAGAAAATCTTATATTCCAGAGCTTCACCGAACAAAAATATAAAGGTAACCAAGAAAGTTCTGTCTGTTTTGTGGAGGTCTGTGTTCAATTGGTCCTCACACCGTCAGTTGAATGCGAATGGAGATAACGCAAGTTCGGTTGTTCCTGTGGGTATATCCAACATACTACTTGGTTGTGGCAGTTCAGTTACACCGTGAACTTGTATACAGTGTGACCACCGCTAGTGCTTTCGTACTAGATCTAGTACCTTTTATAATATTTTAGTGTTCTTGTACGTTCACCAACAAATCTAGTACTTTTCTCCTCCTCTTCATTTCTCACAAATACATTTGGGAGAGGAAAAAGAATCTCATGAAAATTTGGCAATGTACGAAAATTTCACAGTTTCTGGTAACTTTTTTCTGCCTATTTTTTTTTCAACAGTGGTATTTACTAGAGCGCAAATGGGACATAGGTGACGTCCGGTCGTCTCCTCTTACTAATAAACGACCACAATAAATAATATTACATATTTGGTGATCCGTTTAAACAGTAGGCTATTAAGGAATTAAAATTCGATGTTCTCAATAATCCTATTGTATGATATTTCTTGTTTTCTCCCGACATCCTTTATATTTGTCCTACTTGTGTTACTTTACTGGTTTTACAGTTAGTTCTAATACGATAATTAAGCAGGGATTCCGCCAGAATTTTTAGTTTGGGGGTTTAAAGTCAAACTTGGGAGGCTGTAAGTGGTTTGCAGGGTTTGTATCGAATTTTGACTTTTAAAAAAATTAAAATTGGTGTTCTTCCAAGAACGTCGGGGTCACTCAACCACCCACAGCGGAGAAGGATTTGCCGGAAACCTAATAAACTATTAATGTTGTAAAATGTCATAAATAGTGTGAAACAGGAGCAGATACAAGTTTAGTACTATTTCCTCAGATCTAGTACTTTTTTCTGCATAGATTAGTAAGAAATATTTTTACTGGGTGGTCACACTGCTTGTGTAAGGACAGAGTGAACATAGAACCTCTACAGAGCGTCATAAGGGCGTGTATGCTCTAAGAGTTCAAACTGGGGTCAAACTCTGCTGCAGCGGGGCGGAAGATATGCCAGGCCTTTGGTGAGGATGTCGTGATTATGCGGGCAGTGCAGCGGTGGTTTAACAAGTTAAAGGATGGTGACGAAACAGTCAAAGACGCACCACGTGCTGGAAGACAAACACAAGTACAAAATGAAGATCTTCAGGCATCAATTCAGGTGAACAATCGCTAGACATGTGAGGAGCTGTGACTACAATTTAGCGTAACTGAACAAACCATTCGGCAACATCTCCATCAACTTGGGAAGCACTACAAGTTGGGTCGATGGGTCTCACATGATTTGGCTCCGTGCCGCGAGCAGACACCTCTTCTGTCTCTCGTCTGAGGAAGGAGCCATCTCTGGACATGGTGTTGACATGTGATGGGAAGTGGGTCCTGTACAAAGCTAAACGATGCCATCATCATTGATTAGCGGTGTAGGTTCTTAAACAGCCGAAATCAGCACTGCACCGGAAGAAACTCTTCCTGTGTGTTTGGTGGACTGCTCGCGTTATCGTGCATTGGAAACTGCTACCAGCTGGTCAGAGCATCAATGCAGCTGTGTACTGTCAGCAGTTGAGCCGTATTCAAGAAAATCTCAGAGGGGTCCTCCTGTTACAGGACAACACTAAGCCCTACGTGGCTAGGATGACCCGGGACCATTCTATGCCTTGGATGGGAAACACTATTGCATCGGTCATACCACCCGGACATTGCACAGTCCGACTATCACCTGTTCCATTCCTTGGACAATCACTTTAGAGGACGCAAGTTAAAACCTTGGTAGAGGTGCGAAATACATTTCATAGCTTTTTCGCTTTACGGCCCACCAAGTTCTACAACGGGGGAATCCATGGCCTTCCAGAACGTTGGCATAAAGTTGTCGATGCTGACGGGGACTAATTTTGATCTCCGAGGTACGTCTTAGGTGACATATCGATCTTCGAAGGTAGTGGGGGTAAAAGCGACATAACTTTCTTGGTTACCTTCATAGAAATGGACATGCAAAAGAAAAAAACAGAGAAATACAAATCTCCGTGTGTAGACGAAATTCCGACTGCGCTACATTTAGATCGTGGGGGAAAATTGTGGAGTAAGATCCACAAATCAATCTCCTTTTTCTGGAACAAGGAAAAAGTACCACAAGAGTGCGAAGGATCAATCTTTGTTTCAATTCACAAGAAAAGCGACGAAACTGATTGTAATAAGTGTCAAGGCGTCTGTCTTTCATGGGCGTCGGCAAGGGGATCGAAGGAGTCGGTCGACCCCCCTGGAAATCTAGTTAATATTACCTTGATCTTGAAGTAGTCAAGTACATATATTGAACTTAGAAGGAGTTTCCGGAGAGAGGATCTATGTTCCCTCCGTAGCACTTCACGATAATTCCTGTTTTCGAAATTTCAAACGTTGAAAGAATCAAGCAAGTTATTCTCAATCGTTCCCATAGAAAATGAAGAGCCACATCTTTTAATTCTTCTGCAGTGGTTTCCTTTGTACAGCAGAATAAAAGTGTTTCTCTGACTCATTTGTCTGACCTTTGCAACAATCGGAGAAGTATGAGCATTTAACACATATTAATGTTAAAAATAACCCAAGAATCCTGTTTGTGAAGGCAATAATTTCACCGACTCCTCTGTACCTGTTTGCCCTCTGGCTGTAGCAAGGTGATCCTGAATGAAACCACCTCCTTTTAAACCAAGAATCTTGATGGATTACAGAGAGGGGAAGGGGTCGAGAAGACAAAACTGCAAATGGAGCAGCAGAGACAATGATTCTAATGCTGTCAAACATTGTCTTCCTTGTTCTTAGTAGCGTTCTGAATAGAAAGAAATTGAGCTTTTTTTCCCCTATGAGACCCCGCGGTTTAAAAGTACAATATTATTTTTAGCGGGGAGGATGGAGATTGATCCTTTCCAAGAAGAGAAAGGTTTAGTTTTGCATAGTTGGTTGTGCGCAGTTATTGGAAATCCGTGTTTTTGGTGTGTCATTTAGGCGGTCGTTTTCAAAACTTCAAAGTTGCTTGGGAGTGTCGGAAAGTGATAAATGTGTGTGGTTTTCAATCTCTGGTGTCTTTCAGAGTTTAGTGGGTGTTTTCCCCTTAGTTTATAATTTATTTAATATCTCATGTGTAGGTGAGTGAATTAGAAATAATTGCTTTTTAAAAATTAATCATGCATAAGCATAAGCAAATGAAACTCGATGTTTTCCTAAAACAGCAAGTGTCCTCAAAATTGGAAAACACCAAACGTTATATTCTGTGTGTTGAAAATCTGAGCGAAGAAAGAGAGTTACCGGAGGGCAATATCGTTAGGGTACCTTCTCCACAAACGTCCCCTTGTGCAACTTCATTAGATGAGGAGACGTCCTGTGACCCAAAAGACATTGGCAATTATGTAGACTTAAATTTGCAGTCAAGTTTGTCGGACACTGGTCGATGTGAAATATTGATGTCGCCGTGGCACCCGACCGAAACATATTATTTTAAACAAGATGTTATGCCAGGAAAACGCCCCTTTTTGTATAAGTGGTTTATTGAATTTCCGTGGCTAGCATATTTTAGAAAGTTGCGAGGGGGATTGTGCAAGCAGTGTTTTCTTTTTCGGTCTCCGGTAAAAAGAGGATTGCAAGGATTTTTTATACTAACACCGTTTAGAAAATACAATGATTTTTTTGCATCTGCTCGACAACACGAACAATCTGAATGGCATTGGGCGTTCACAGAACGTGCTGTTATTTTCGAATGTTATGTCTACGGAAAGTTTGCCCGTTGATTTGAAAATTGATGAAGCGGCTCGGAAGCAAGTTGAGGAAAACCGAAAAAAACTGTCATCAATCATTGAGACATTGTCTTTTGTGCGACACATGATTTGTCTTCACGAGAAAAGAATGCTAAATCTAGCAATTTCTATTATCTCCAATTTAAAGTAGATTCAGGGGATATAACATTAAAGTAACACTTTGAAACTGCTGCTCAAAATGCAAAATACTTATCTGTGCAGACTCAAAATGAATTGATATCAGTTGCAGGCAACACTTTATATGAACAGTATATAAAGCCTAAACTTGTTTCTTTCCACTGTTATAGTGTGCTTGCAGATGAGACAGCTAATATTGGGGGTGTAGAACAATTGTCTCTAGTTATTCGGTTTTTTGACACTGTTGAAAATCAGATGCGAGAAGATTTCGTAGGTTTCATTCCATTAGGAGAGTTAAACGCCGCATATATTGCTAGAATAATTCTAAAAGCATTGGAAGAACGTGGATTATCTTAGTGTGAACTTGTAGGGCAAGGTTTGGATGGTTGTTCCACCATGCCTGGATGTAGTAACGGTGTTAAAAGCATTTTCAGACGACAATTCCCAAAAGCGTTTGTTTACCATTGTGCATCACACAAGCTTAATCTTGTTGTTCATAAGCTATGTTCCGTTTCTTACACACGAAACACAGGGGATACTATCAAAGAAATCACAATTTTCTTTCGCGAGAGCCTATTAAGAAGAAAAAATATTCCAAATATCCCACTTCTTTCTGAAACAGGCTTTACTTCCAAATACAGCAGCATCAGAAAATTTTCTGAACATTTCATAGAAATAGTGTGTGCGTTAGAAGCACTGTCAATAAATTCTACAGTTTTTGAAACTGGAAGCAATGCTTATCGTCTTTTTTGTGCAGGAACAATAGGAGCCTTTATTGTTTCTTTGTCAGCTATCAGTCAATACTCCTCGTACCTTGGGCCAGTAGCAAAAATTTTGCAAGGAGTTCAGTTGAACTTAATGGCGGCAAAATCACACATTTCGGAGTTGATTTGTATGTTCAAAGAACAGAGAGATACAGTTGAAATTACATTTCATTCGATCTTCGAAAAGTGTATTCGTGTTGCTGATGAACTGAATATTCAGCTGTCAGTTTCCAGACTTGCATCTCGACAAGTTCATCGTGCTAATCCTTCATACACAAATGCGGAAGAATATTATCGGCGAACAATATTTATACCGTACATAGATTCTTTGTTACAGTCGCCAAATAATAGATTTTCGGAAGAACATAGTCCAGGTTTTTCACTCTTCACACTGCATCCTCGTGAAATAAAAAACACATCTAAACTACAATTCATGAAGATAATGGATGAAATAAATGAAATTTATGAATTTGACAATTTCCTTCCTCAAGCTGAATGCTTGTACGATTTATGGAAACACAGATATCTAGACGCACACAGTTTAGAGAAACTCTCTCTTTTTGATTTGATGGATCACGCCACGTTTTATCCTGCAATAAAGCAAAAAATACAAGTAATGGTTACTCTCCCCGTTACAACATGTAGTGTTGAGAGAAGTTTTAGCACCCTAAGACGTGTGAAAACGTGGTTAAGGTCAACTATCTTTGAAGAAAGATTGATAGGATTGTGTATGATGAGTCTCCATCGGGAACTTATACATAAAAATAAAACACAATTCATATCAGACGTGTTGGATGCTTTTGGGAAAGAACGAAGGCGTATGCAATTCTTGTTCAAGAAGTAGACCTATATGACACGTTATAATGCTTATCTATATATAGAGATTTTTTATGTGCACTTTCCTTTATATTGTGTGTTCGCTTTTATTAAATATAAATATAATTTGATTGTTCTGCGTTTTGTAAAGTGGTTACGGAAGAAAGAAAGATTTTGTGCATTTTGTGTGAAGTTTATGAAACAAGACAAAAAATTATCTCTACCTGGTGGCTTAGTTATATACAAATACGAAGATGACTTCGATTTTATCTTATAAAATCTGCTCTTTTCCTATTTGGTAAGTAAAACCGTAATATTTTCGTAAGTACATTTTTGCATGTGTTATTTTTTTAATTTCTATTTATGTGAAATGATTAGGTTCTGATTTTCATGCACAAAAAATATTGTCTTGTATTTATCGACATCCCGAGAGCAGTCTCGTTGTTGCATGACTTCGCAAAGGACGGATAAATAAACATCAAGAAACACAGTACTGTTATAAAATTTTCTCTTTTTGGGTTGGTTTATTCTGAGTTTAGTGTCCCTTACAGCCCCGATGGTGAGATGTGGACCTAAAGCTTCATATGGAATGCAAACTTCATGAGTTCAACTTCTACCGGGAATCTAACTCGAATCTCCCACACCAGAAGGCACGTACGGTAGCAACATAGTCACGAACATGAATTCTTTCTCTCTCTCTCTCTCTCTCTCTCTCTCTCTCTCTCTCTCTCTCTCTCTCTTTCTCTCCTTGATTCTTTCAACGTTTGAGATGTTGAAAACAGGAATTATTATGAAGTATTAAGGAGGGAACATACGATTCTGTCTTCGGAAATTTCTTCTAAAGTCAACATAGTATATGTACTTGCATGACTTCCTAATTATAATATTGTGATTTTGTTATATATATATATATATATATATATATATATATATATATATATATATATGTGTGTGTGTGTGTGTGTGTGTGTGTGTGTGTTATTAGCGTTTGTTCTTGACCCCCTTGCGAAAGTTTCTGGCGACGCCGTGCTGTCTTCTGTTAATATTCTATAAAATCATCTCAGACACTCTATTAGGAAGATTAACCCTCATAGGCAGGTGTAATTATTGAAGATTATCAGCGCTGATTTAGGCGAAATCGATCAACTATCGACCAGATATTTATCATTCGACAAACACTCGAAAAGAAGCGGGAATACAATGCCCCGGTACATCAGTTATTTATAGGTTTAGAAAATCCTATGACTCAGTTAGGAGGGAAGCGTTGTACAATATTCGTACAGAAATTGAAATACCGAAAAGCTAGTTAGATTAATATAGGTGTATTCAAATGAATCTCAAAGTAAAATCCAAGTAGTAAAATTCTTGTCCGCGAACTTTCATGTCGAGAATGGCCTGAAACAAGGAGATGCGTTGCCTGCTTCATTATTCAACTTTTTCTAGAGTACGCTGTAAAGAAAGTCAAAGATAGCAACCAGGACCTAGAGTTAACTGGTGCTCACCATCTTATGGCGTATGTTGATGGTATAAATTTAATAGGGGATGATAGGAGAACAATAGAAAGAAATGCTGAGGTCTTATTAAACGCTTGCTGGGACATGGGTTTAGAAGTAAATGCAGAGGAATCTAAATACATGGAAGTTCACTTGGATTATAATACTGCAAATCAAAATAAATAATAATTTCGACAAAGTCTACACTTTCATATATCTAGGACCAATATTAACAGACCAAATCCATATCCACGAAGAAATTAAATATCGACTGAAAGCAGGGAATTCGTGTTATTACTCAGTTCAAGATCTTTTGTCTTCGCGAATTCCGTCGACGAATTTGAAGCTTAAAATTTCTAAAGTGATCATTGTGTCTGTTGTGCTATATGGTGTCGAAACATAATTGCTTACTCTGAGGGAAGAACGCAGACTGAAAGTATTTGAGAACAAAATCCTGAGTCGAATATTCGGACCGAAAAGGAACGGTATTGGGGAATGGAAAAAACTTCATAACGGGTAACTGGATAATTTATACTATTTTCCAAACATTGCTAGGGTTATGAAGTCTAGGACACTTAGATGGGAAGGTCATGTGGCCAGAATTGATGAAAGTAGAAACGCATTCAAAGTTTTAACTGGAAATCGAATCGGAATGTCCATTAGGAAGACCTAGGCGCAGATGGGAGGACAGTATTAAGATGAATCGGGGAGAAATAGACATACAAAGTAGATAGGGATCCATTTGGCTAAGGACAGAAGTCGACGGAGAGCCTTTGTGAGTGTAGCATTGAACCTCCTGGTTCCATAGGTCATAGAATTGGTTAGTAAGATGTCTAACGTATCTACACGTCTCGTTTCAACCGAGAAGATTAATCTTTTCTAAGTTTTATTGCGACTTTATTCGATTTCTAAACCGAACGTCAAAAATGAGATTACTATTAAGATATTATTAAAATTAGCCAAGATTTTCTTCATTTTTACTAAGCGCAATATACAGCTGAGCACATTATTGTGTGAAAAGAGAAGATTTATATAGGACATTCTCACATTGTACACAGCACATTTTCACTTTTTACACAACAAACACACTTTCAAACGTATTTTCTCGTCGCTTATACATGTAAGTTGTCCTCTATGTAGCAGAACGTATACATGTGCTTGTTCCAGTACATATCATACAACATACATAAGTTTCTAGTGAAGCACTCAGCATTGGAAAGAAGTGAGTAACAATATTCCATATTTTATATTTCCGAAGTTGCGTGGAACACGGTAAATGATGTTGTGATAAATAAATCAATGTTACAGTCTACAGAGAAAGTGGAAAATGTTGTGATGTATATGTTCTACGTACCTCTTACAAGTAAAGGCTCCCAATGAAGTAATATAGTTGTGAAATGAGACATAGTGCATTTGACGGAACTTGTGAAGAAAAGAATATTCAAAATTATAGCACCTCAGCATGGAAAGAAAGGGTGAAACATATTAGAGGAGGTCTGTGCAATTGGAGTGCTAAAATAGGAAAGAAGAAAGGGAAGAAAAACGAAATGTAAGAATTGTGAAAAAATTATATGTGTATGTATAATTTTATGTTTATCTCGTTTTTCACTAAGTGATTGTAATCTTTCTTGCTCCAACTGCAGGAATACCCTGACATGTCATGTTATGGGACATGTGTTTATTGTCATGTTGGTTCCAAATATCAGGCGTACAGTGAAACAATTCTGCTAGAGGAATGAGATTTCTTATACCTCCAAACTATACTTAATATTGTTTCTAACTGTGCGTATTCTGAAAAATAAACAACTACACACACACGTAACTAAAATTTAGTTTATCAAACATCCAGATTGCTATGTTTGTTAAAACTATTAGTGTAGGAAGTATAAATCATCTTCAAACTAAGATTGCTTATATTAATGGTATTGCACGTATTTTAATATTAGAAATAAATCATATTTAGTTCAGAAGATTTTTTTTTATTATTTGCTTCTCCTGAAATTAACAAGCTGTGCCACAAGAAAAGACTTGAAATTTGAAAGGAATTCTTTCGACGTACTTTATCAGAATCTAATCCAGGCCACTACGCAGACATAACGCATTTGGTTTGCAGTTAACCAGGAAAACGCACTTTAAGGCCTTGTCTAACGTTTTCAGCTGAGATCATCAGTCCCTATATAACAACATGGTGAACTTTTTTCCAAAATATTATGAAAACTATTTGTCTTATGTAGTTAAAACTTTCTCCAGATGTTAACCTACCCCAATAGTACATGTTCACTTTTTTATTTTTAATCTAGCTCTTATAGTTCATTAATAGTACTTTTTACAAGGAAATGTGACGACGCTAGAAAAAACATTCAGGTATTGCAGAATCAGCAGGGTTTGATTTTCTACTCGTGGAGGTGAAGAAATAAACACGCTCTCCTGATCCGTTCACACCATTGTTCCTCACTGATCTTCTGAAGGTTGGCAGGGTAGGGAAGTAAGTTACGAAATAAGAAAAGATTGTTAATCTAATAATGTGGAGAATGGATATCTTCAAAGTTATGTTGGTTGACAATCTGATTATATGAATCGGAAAAAGGAAGGGTTGCGGGAGGCAAGACTGGCCGCTGTCAGAAATGAGACAACGTTATCTATCTACACATCTTTTTACTGTATTTTATAACAAGACTTGTCAAACAGGGTGAACTTTCCCTATTTTCATTTTCCAACCATTTTTGTTCCTAAATCTTGACTTTTGCGAGGTGAAAAAAGAAGACACGACAGAAGTAACACAATTATTGTAAAAGCACTATCATCGATGTTTTGCATTAAAAAGTAAGAAATAATACTTTTTTTAAAAAAAAAGATATAACTTTAAAAGAAATATCTGGGAAAATGAAAGAACAAATCATGGCATTGTAGGCGTGTGCGTAACAGTAATATACAAAATAAATAAATAAATATTACAGTACTTTTGAGGGTTTAGATCATTTAGACCAGATATTCGTATTCCAAAGGTAAACATATGAAATATTTTATACTTTTGACTTAAAACGTGATTTATATATATATATATATATATATATATATATATATATATATATATATATATATATATATATATATATATATATATATATATATATAAATTGTGTGTGTTTTGACTCAGTATATAGTATATAGTATTTTGACTCAGTTTTCTGACCAACGTTACGTTACTTCTTCGGAACCTACAATTCGTCACTTTTGAGCAAAGAGACGTTTATTCTTGTTTTCCCTACGCAGCTCATAACACTCCATAATTTTAGAAAAAATACCTGTAATGTGTATCACTTCTACTCTGCTGATTTATATAAAGGACCAATTACCAGTTGGTCGGAAACTGGAATTATTATTTTCCGCTGAGGAATCTTTTCAAACTCTCGATCAAATTTGGCCGACACATGAAAAGTAATGGCCTTGTCGCAAAGTGGAATGATCACAAATTGCATGGAATCAATAAAAATATATCCACAGAAAGCTATATTGGTCCATATATCCACCCAGATTAGTTGATGATTTGCGGATAAAACATCGCAACCAAAATCTCACAGTCCACAATCTCGCCTGGCGAAAATCTCTCAAAGAAAATCTTGCCGGACGAAATCTAGCCTGGCCTGATCCTCGCGGGATAAAACTTAGCCATCTAAAATCTCATGAGACCAAACCTTGCAGTAGCGATTTCTTCTGTATAGAATGTTTAAAATCTATATTTAAAATATTCATTGTATACTTTGAAAATAATAATAATTATTATAAATAAATTACAAGACAGAACATAAGTGATTTTATTAATTTTTAAAAGAGGAAAAGAAAGATAGATAAGTAGTTAGTTCCCAGCTTATTAACACTTGCGTCCAAAATAGACCTTCACATTTCACGCTCACCATATAATTTAATGAAATAGAGAGACAGAACAAGAATGGGGTGTCCACTTTTTGTTGAAAATTTACGGATAAAACCTATCAATTCAGAAACGAAGAACTTATTTAGGTAGGCGGATAACTTGTAACTCATGTAACTAAGATACAGCACTAAAAAGTTTGTTCCAGCACAATGATATTGTTCTATATGAACAATGCAATGAACATACGTATTTAGTAAAATTATGAAGGGTAACTTGCATTTATTTACTAGAAGTTATAAAAATATGTTTTGATCAGTGGCGTATTTAGGGGCTATCGGGCTAATACCTACAGAAATAATTTCATTATTACGTTTTCGCATCACACGTAGAAGACAAATGATGATACGAAAGCAATGAAGAGCATTTATCTACATTTAAAATATCCAAGTCATTACACAAGTTACTCCAATAAAAATGTGGTTAAATGTTCTTATATCACATTATTTGTGGGACAATCGTGACGCGGAACGGTTATGAAAACTTCTAGTTGAAATTAAGAAAAAATATGACATTTTGTTTTTACATAAATTAAAACGGAGCAATAAAATTTCGAGACAAGCGCGAAAGAAGTCTTCAAGGATCGAGACGAGACGAGACGAGACCTATTAAACTTAGGAGACGAGACGAGAAAACCTTACTTCTCCTTCCGTTTCATCTTATGAGGAACATTAACTGAACGAAGCAGATATAATTTTTACTTGTAGTGACGAGCTGGCAGATGTTGGTAAATTTTTGCATGAATAATCGATTTTATGGCACTTCAATCTTCAAGTATATCATCAATCTGTACGCTATTATTGGGTATTAGCCAACAATAGAACGCTGCAGAATGCATTAGGTTATTATTTAGAATTGAAATGAAATCTTTCAGTTTTACGTCCGGATACTAGGGATGGTATCGAGACGAGACGAGACTTTGTACACAGTCTCGTTTCGTCTCAGTTGATAAGTAGCGGTCTCGATCTCGTCTCGAGTAAAAAATCGCCGTCTCGGTCAATAGATGCTTGTCTCGATCTCGGTCTTAGTCTCGAAGGTCAGGTCTCGGCCTCGTCTCGGGTTTTGTCTCGAAAGTCTTCAAATAACTGTGTGAAATTAAAATTCTGAAAGTATTATTTTTGTATAATCTCTTGTTCCCTCTTCTTATTTTCTGCCTTCATTCTTGACTTAGAATTATGATATGATGTATCTCTTGTAGCTAATTTGCTAGCGCTAATGCTTTCCATGCGTGTGTTCCAGGTTCAATCATCAGTGGGTATAACACACCTGGGATAAAGCCCTAACAGTAACTCATATTTCACTTTCAGCAATAGATTTTGTCTTTTCCAAATAGCAGAGTTGGAAAAAATAGTTTTTTTTTTAGAAAAAGAACAAAACATGTGCTTATAACATGAAAAAGATGGTCAAAATGTTTTAAACATGTTTTAAAACATGAACGAAAAAAAGACGTGTTTTAAACATTTTGAACAGTTTAAAACATATTTTAAAATCGTGTAATAACTTATTTGTTAAGACTTTTTACCGTTTACTTGCAACCAGTATTACTGATTCATCCTGTATGTACTAATTAGTGCAACATTGATAACAGAAATAAAGTCGTTTGACTAAAATTGGCTTTTATATAGTTTTTTAATGTATTTTTATTGGCCACTTGTTGTTCAAGATGATTTTCGAAAAAAAGATTAAATACAGTATTTTCGTAGTACACTGGTGATAATGCACCTTAATATATCAAATTTCGCTTTTGTAGCACGAGCGGTTTTGGAAATGACTTTTGAGTGTCACTGATAACGCACCTTCTTTTCTTTCTTTTTTCTTTCTTTCTTTTTTTTCACCAAATTCAATTTGTATGACACCAGTGATTTGCAAAATGACTTCGAAGAACCATTGGATTTAATATGACATTTTTTACGGTATTTGGCTCAAATAATTGTTTTGTTATTGGAATTGTACACATACGTACATAATTTTTACTCAATTGATCACCTGGAGGTGGGTGAAATTTTAGTTGCAAAAATTTGATTGCTATTTCGGAATACTGATACTAATAAAATTATTTTAAAATAATAAATTTTCCAAAATTGATGTATCAAACACATTTCATGTGCTAACTTTAGAATATTTTCTACAAGCCTGTGTATTGGTTGTTGTTTAATTCATTAATTGCATTGAGGAAAAACAATATTTGGGACATTCAGAGCACAATGGATCAAATCACCTGCTTCAAGAGCTGACGACTTGCCAATCATTCTTATTAATATATATATATATATATATATATATATATATATATATATATATATATATATATATTACCGTTCATTGTAGATGTCATTGTGCATATTTTTAATAGTTCCATCACAACCGGAGAATTTCCATCAATGTGGAAACTCTCTCACGTTCGCCCATTGCCTAAAACTACAAATCCAACAAAAGCAGAAGATCTCCGCCCTATTAGTATACTCCCTGCACTCTCCAAAGCGTTAGAGCATATGATACATGACCAATTAACTAAGTTCCTCGAAAAAAATAACATCTTAAATACGTTTCAGTCAGGTTTCAGATCTCTGCACAGCACTTACACTGCTCTAGTAAATATCACTGATGATATTCGTGCCGCTATGGATGAACGCCAAATTACACTATTATCCCTACTAGATTTTTTAAAACTTTCCAAACTATAGACCATGACATTCTAATTGCCAAACTGTCTTCCTTCTACAACTTTTCCCAGTCAACTTGTTTTAGCTCCTATTTATCAAATAGAAAACTAAAAGTTGTCACTAATAACATATGTTCCAATACGAAACTTGTCCCATGTGGAGTCCCACTAGGACAGCGTCCTAGGACCTCTTCTGTTTTCCTTATACATCAACGATTTACCTGAACACATCACCCATTGTAAATATCACTTATATGCAGATGATATACAATGCTATTTAACCACTAATCCCCTAAATTTAACCACCGCGATTGATCACTTCAACAGTGACATTGAAAGTATCTGCACATGGGCACGTAACAATGGATTGCAAGTAAACTCAACCAAATCAAAATTTATCATGCTTGGTTCTCGTAAACTAGTCTCCACAATCAATATTAGAAGCCTACCGAATGTTCTTGTAAACAATGTATCCTGTAAGCGATAGTGTCAATAGCCTAGGACTCCAAATCGATAAATTCTTAAATTGGACAGACCATATTAATAGAATATGCTAGAAAGCTTACTGCTCCCTTCATTCTCTTCAGCGTTTAAAAAAACCTTCTTTCGGAATCTATTAAAACGTCCCTGGTTCAATCATTGGTAACCTCTCATTTAGATTATTGTGATGCAGCATATGTTGGTTTAACCGAAGGTCTGGCAAAACGTTTACAGAGCATTCAGAATGCCTGCGTTCGCTTCATATTTAATAAAAAGCGCTTCAACCACATCTCCCATTGTTATAATCAACTAGGATGGTGCAATCTAAACACCCACCGCCGCATTCATTCTCTAACACTTTTATATAAAATAATTAATTGTAAAAAACCTACTTATCTATCTTCCAAATTTAAATTTCTCGGTGATACTCACTAAATACCCGTTCTAAAGGAAATACAACACTCGCCGTTCAAACGTACAAATCTAATTTATTTTCCAAATCTTTCACACTATTTGCCACCAAAGCTTGGAATGACACCCCTGAAAGCATCAGAAACTCTGGTTCACTGTTGACTTTTAAATGACGGCTTAAAGAATATCTTTGTAATGAAGGTTTTCAGTTAAAAAAAAAAAAAAAAAGTTACACACGAAACTTTTCTTGCGTTACCGTGCAGTTGTTCGTTTTTTTTCTCTCTTTCTATTTCGTCTTATTTTCTTTTCTATTCCCTTCTGACACATGTGTATGAACGTATACATTATACACAATCACTTAAGTATGTGCATCATTTTATCTACACATAGTCAATCATAGGAATGTATTTTATATGTTATATATAATCAAGATTGATTTCTTTGTTTCTCCTTGTATAGTTTAACATTTCTTCAGCGTTGTCGCTTGTTTATTTTAAGTGTTTATTTTATATGTAATAAGTTTCATTTTCACTTTTCATGTTTTATTTTCTGTATTGTTCTGTATGCCGGTAACTCTTTAACGTGCCTAAGTGTATATCCTTTTTATTCTCGTCGTTAAAAAAAAAAAGAAAAAAGCTATTATGAGATCCGATTGTAAAAGAAAAATGTACATGGTTAAATGGAAGAAAAGGTTATGCCTTAACTCCGCCATTTTAAATAATAAATAAATAAATAAATACATTTTCAATAATGTTCAGTTTTGCTCAGCAAATGAATTCCATTTCAAAACGTAATATCTTCGTAGTCAAATTTACGAAATAAATGAAACTAAAACCACGTGAAAGGCGTGTGGGCTAGTTTCATATGACAGCCGCTAGACAGGGGCGTCAGTGGGGGCGTGAAGGCAGCCGCGCCTACTCCCGCTCTGAATTTCAGATTTTGGGGGCAGTATGGCAGATTTAGAAACTTTTAGATAAGCAAAGTCCAACAGAACAAGTTTGAAGTCCTTACACCAAATAAATACAGAGGAAATATAGATGATCAAAACTAGAAAGTTGCTTAGGCACAATTTCTAGAATTTTAAGCAGGCCCGAAACTCGAAAGTAGAGCCGCCTTTGGAATCCTTGGGTCAAAAAGAAAAAAAAAGTACAAAAGAGCAATATAAGCTTATAGGTCCTTGCGGCCAATGGAAATGGATTTTAACTGAAAAAAACTCCGTATTTATTCGGTGTAAGGACTTCATTTTCTTCTGTTGGACTTTGCTCAGCAAAAGGTTTCTAAATCTGCATTACTGTCCCAAAATTTCAAATTCAGGGTAGGCGGTAGACCTTTAAACGGATGCCCCTCTCTATCGGTAATCATATGAAATTCTAGATTGCACCTTGTCACGTAGTTTTCTTTCTTTTCGGATTCATGGTTGCGAATATATGGCGTTTTCCGTCGGTGTATTCTTTTTGATACACCGATATCAATGTAATTATGCACCATTGACAATGACATTTGGAGCTTGACTTGTTAATCTTTCTCACGTTGCAGCGTACACAATATCTTAAATTTATGAGCAGAGACGGGGAAATTAGCCCACCTGTTCCCCCGTTCTAGAAACGCAATCGTCTGGCGGTTGTCCTATGAATCTCCGTCCCACACTACACCTTCTCACATGGATTTTCGTTCATTTATTTCGGACTCTTCGCTACGAAGATACTACTTTTGCTGAGCAAAAATGAATCTTTTTGAAAATGGACAAGGATCCTTGTGCTCTGAACGACCCATATCTAAAAATATTTTTAAATAAAACTCCAAATTTATCCTGCAACCAAATTTATCCTGCAACCCAAGGTTGTTCGAAACGTAAAAAAATTAGTTTATTCGGTTTACTCGAAATAGTGTCCTGTTTTCTTCCCGCAGAACTCATGTTAAACGATTCCGAGTTGTACGAAGACTGAGAACCAACATGTACTGTATTTATTAACGAATGCCTGGAATATTTTAATTTCAGAACCGCAGTTTAGCAAAGAGCCCTTTGTTTTCTGAATACAATACAAAAACTTGTTCCAATGATAATTCTTTCATTTATTGTTTAATATCGTTTCTACAAGTAGTCCAACCTTCGACTACAATAGTTTCTAGCAAGTTAACTGATAAGCATTTAAACAATATAAGATAAAGAAAAACAAGGGAAGAAGAGACGAACGCCGTACAGTTAGTCCACCCAATATACACCTTCTTATCCTATAATCTTGTCAGTTAAAGAGACCCCCTCTCTCTCTTCCTTTCTTCCCTCCCTAACTAAAATTAGCTAACAACATGATTGCAATTCTAATTTCAAACTACACAAGTATTAGTTTCGATAAAATGAAATAACAAAACCGAGACGAAACAAGATTCATAGGTTGATCTAGAGAGAAACTGAAACACACAAATGAAAAATTGAAACTAATGGATGCCTATTACACAGATATTCAAAATTGAGGCAGAGAGAGAGAAGAGAAGATAAAAAGGAAAAGAAAAGGGAGAACAGATAAAACTGTGGAATTTAAAAGTAGTAAGAAAAGAATCTACCCACATAGCACAAGTACGTCCACGGGATGTCCGAGACTGAGCTCGCAACTGACGACGGGACGTCCCGGGATTATCTGAATGTGCTCCCGGGATATCCGCAAGATTTCCGCGGGAGATCCAGATGTCCGCTAATATCCCGGGATACGGGATATTCAATGGGACCACGAAGGGATGTCTATTGGTTTTCCCTCGGATCTCCTGTCCCATCTGGGACGTCCAGTGGACATCCTACGTGGGAATCCTTCCCTCTCATTGTCACGATAATCCCGGGAACCGAATTTAATGATTGCGATCAAAATGGGACATCCCAGGGACGTAGTGTGCTATGTGGGTAACATTATAAAGTTCCGTTTCCAGAAATCCAAAAGTAATATAGAAATAACGTTTGTTTTTACATATTTTTCAGAACTATTCAAATATATAGAGGATGATTTAAACATTCATTATGCCACTTTCATAATGGGTAGCATGAGTAGGTGGGGGTCACTAGACTGACAATACTATAAAAATCGCCTTTTTTTCAGGGCCTCGTGAGGCCAAGGACTCAATTTTCCGGTGTCGCACGATACACCATGACCCCGCACCGTCCAACCATGGAAAATCGAACACCTCGAAAACTCGTTCTCTTTTATGACCACCTTTAAGGGATGCACTTCTTCCCTTTTACGACCCATTTTTAGAGGTGTACTCGTTCCCTTTTATGAGCACTTTTTCAAACCCTATTTTAACATAGCAGAAATTACATAAGACTACGAAGACATAGCAGAGCTAATAAAAGACTATGATTATATTTTCCAAATCTATTTATCATAGCAGACTACGAACACATAGCAGAGCTAATAAAAGAGTATGGCTTATTTTTTCAACCCCTATTTTAACATAGCAGACTACGAACATCGTAGCAGAAGTGATAAACCAATATGGCTTCTTTCAACCACTATTTAACATAGCAATTATTACATAAGACTATGAACATGTTTTCCGACCACCTATTTAACAAAGCAAAAATTACACAAGACTACGAACATAGCAGAGCTAATAAAAGACTACGAACACATTTTCTATCCCCTATGTAACAGCAGAAATTACATAAGCCTACGAACACGTTTTCTAACCCCTATTTTAACAGAGTAGAAATTACATAAGACTACGAACACATTTCGCTACTCCTAAATAAGAAAGGCTATGACCAACATTTTAACAATTCTTTAACATAGCCTAGGGGTGTATTCGTTCCTTGTATGACCACTTTTTCAACCCCTATTTTAATATAGCAAAAATTACGTAAGACAATGAACACAGAGACTACGAACGCATATTTTAACAGCACTCCTATGTAACATAGCAAAGACTACCGACATAACAGAGAATAATGCTGGTGTACTTGTTAACTTTTTATCAACCCCTATTTTAACACAGCAGAGATTACACAGCATTTTTAACATAGCAGAGCTGCTAAAAAAAGTATGGCCTATTTTTAACCACTATTTAACATCGCACAGATTACATAACACCGTGAACATATACTGCACACCCCTATTTAACATAGCAGAGAATATGAACAAATAGCAGGAGTTCATTCGTTCCCTTTTATCAATCCCTATGTAACATAGCACAAAATACACAAGCATTCATCTGGTAGTACATGTCGCAAAAGTACTGACCATCGAGGTCAAAGGTCAAAGAACTCGTAAACGGAGTCACAAATTGAGGAACTGTTTCTACATTTAGTAATAGGTCATCAAGTACTACATATCCCAAAAGCAATGACCATCGAGGTCAAAGGTCAAATAACTACCGGTAGTAAACGAAGCAATGTATTAATGTGCTCTTTCCAAATTTAGTAATAGTTCATCAACTACTACATGTTCCAAAAGTACTGACCATCGAGTAAAAGGTCAAATAACTCGTAAACCGAGCAACATATTGAGTTGCTGTTTCAACATTTAGTAATACATCAGCAAGTACTACATGTCCTAAAAGTACTGACCATCCAGGTCAAGGGTCAAATATTTAAACCCGAATAACTTGTAAATGAAGCAACGTATTGAGGTATTCTTTCCACGCATAGTAATAGGTCATAAAGTGCTACATGTCCCAAAAGTACCGACTATCGAGGTTAAAGGTCAAATATGTAACCTCGAGTAACCCGAGTAACGGAGCAACGGATAAATTGGTGTGACCTATTCAATTTTGTACCAAGCAGAAAAAAGTGAAGAAGAAATAAGTTTGAGTGGCTTATTTACTTTTGCATTAACGAGAAAAAGGTCAAAGAAACGCCATTTCAGGTTGCTCAATTTCTGTACCTTTTTGGGCTATTCAAATAAACAAAAAATGCATTTGGATGGAGTGTTTATTTCTGTACTAACGAGAAAGAAAGCAAAGATAAACCATTTTGATTAGCTGAGAATTTTATATCGTCTTGTGCTATTTAAACAAACGAAGCAATAAATTTGAGTGACTTATTCAATTTTGTACCAACGAGAAATGACATTTTAAGTAGCTCAGAATATATGTACCTTTTTGTGCTAACCTAAAAAAGGCAAAGAAGGTCCTTTTTAATTAGCTGAAAATTTTATATCTTCTTGTACTATTTAAATAAACGGTTGGAATATATTTGAGTGGTCTATTCAATTATGTACGAACGAGAAATGCCATTTTTAACTAGCTCAGAAGTTCAATACTATTTTGTACTATTTAAATAAACGAAGGGATGACTTTTGAGTGAGCTTTTCAATTTTGTAGCAAGAAAAGAAAAAAAGCGAAGAAGGACCATTTTCTAACTAACTCAGAATTTTATATCATTTTGTAGTACTCAAATAAACGAAGAAATAAATTTTGATGGAGTATTTAGTTTTGTACCAAGCAGATAAAGGAAACAATTAGCATTTTGTACTAAAGAAATAAACAAGGGAATAAATTTTTATTTACCAGAAAAGGCCAAGAAGAATCATTTTAACTAACTCACCAAATAATTGAGTGCTATTCAAATAATTGAAAGAAGAAATTTGAGTGGTCTATTTTATTGTTGTACCAATCAGAACAGAAGGAAAGAAGATCGGTTTTAACAAGCTCAGCATTTTATACATTTTTGTGTCATTTAAAAAATGAATAAATATATTGGGGTTTCCTATTTGCTTTTGTACCAGCAAGAAAAAAAGGAAGAAGAACCATTTTAACTGGCTTAGAATTTTATATCTTTTGTAATATTTGAACAAACGAAGGGATAAATTTGTACGAAGCAGAAAAAAGCAAAGAAATACCATTTAACTAACTAATAATTTTGGTGCTACACAAATAAACATGGATAAATTTGTATTAAGCTAAAAAAGCGAAGAAAAATCATTTTAAATCGCTCAGTATGTTATTCTTTTTTGTGCTACTCAAACAAACGAAGCAATAAATTTGAGTGGCTTATATACTTTTGACCAACAAGAAAAAAAGCGAACAAGAAATATTTTAATGAGCTGAGTATTTTAAATCAATTTGTACTATTTAAATAAATGAATAAATCTGTACTAACCCTAAAAATCGAAAAGTCCCATTTTAGTTACCTCAGAATTTAACACCATTTCGTGCTATTTAAATAAAAAAAGTATAAATTAGTAGTAACCGGAAAAAGAAAAAAATGTACCCTATTCAATTTTGTAAGAAACAGAAAATAATGTATTATTGTAAAAAAGTGAAGGAAGGTCTATGTTAACTGGTTGCGTATTTCATACTATTTTAACTATTTTAATAAAGGAATAAATTTGTACTTACTGGAGAAAGCAAGATATGTCCATTTTAATGAGCTCTGAATTTGTGTACCTTTTGTACTATTGAAATAAACTAAAGAATAAATATGTGTTCTACTTTTTGTATCAATGAGAAAAAGGGACCATTTTTGCTAGGTGCATATTTTAAATCATCTTGTACTATTTAAATAAACAAGGATAAATTTGTACCAACGGGAAAAAGTGAACAAACACGATTTTAACTATCTCGGAATTTATTATCTTTTGTACTACTCTAAATAAAAGAAAAAATAAATATGGGTGTTCTAGTTTTTCTACCAACGAGAAAAACCGAAGAAGGTCATTTTAGCTAGCTGAGTGTTTTAAATCATCTTGTACTATTTAAATAAGCAAAGGGATAAATTCAGTGACCTGTTCAATTTTGTACCAACGAGAAATACCATTTTTAACTATCTCAGAATTTATGTACCTTTTGCATTACTCACATAAACGAATGAATAAATCTGAGTGATCTATTCAATTTTGTACCAACGAGAAATGCCATTTTAACTAGCTCAGAATTTCTGTGCAATTTTGTACTATTTAAATAAACGAAGAAATACATTTAGGTCTCCTACTTTTTATACGTACGAGAAATGCCATTTGAATTAGCTCAGAGTATCTCTACCTTTTTGTGCCATTCAAATGAATGTGTATGGAGTATTTAGAACCATAAAAAAGAAGGTTAATTTTAACTAACTCAGCATTTTATACCATTATATACCATTTAAAGAAATTGAGGATAATTGGGTGGTCTATTTAGTTTTTTACCAAGCAGAAATGCCATTTTAGCCAGCTCAGAATCTCTGTGCCTTTTTGTACTGATTCAAATAAAAGAAAGAATACATTGGTACTGAGCAGAAAAGACAAAAAAGGTCGATTTTAATTAACTTAGAATTTTATAACTTTTGTACAATTTAAACAAACGAAGGGGTAATTTTGAGTGACCTATTTTTTTCTTTCAACCAGGAAAAGGACACTTTTAAATAACAGCATTTTATACCTTTCTAAGGTATTCAAATAAACGAAGGCATTGATTGGAGTAGCCTATTTAGTTGTGGTGCTAGATTTTATACTATTTTGTACATTTTTGTGTTACCCAGAGAAAGGGCCATTTTAAGGTTTTTGCAGATCCTCTTTTTACAAGGAGATACATATAACTATGTTTGTGCTCTTTTTGTATACCATTCAAAATAAACGAAGGGTTAATTTTTTAAATCGAATCTTTTGTACCAACAGAAAAAATATTCCGTTTAAATAAGCAACACATTGCTGCGATACTTTGTGTGTGCTAAAAGTCTAGTCATAGACCAAAATGCTAAACAAGTTGCATTTCGAAATAAATTTTAATTGCCTATCCCGTCACTGCCTGGGTCATAGTTCTATGGTTAATGGACGTGCGTTTAGCGAATTAAATCCAAAGTTCCCCGGTCGCTAAGTAAATATTTTAACGTAAGATTTAACCAACATGAGCTGCCAATTGTTATAGAAAAAAATATTCAAGTGGAAGAGAGTAGCATCATGTATTCAATTTTAACTTAATTCTGTAGAACAGACTCCATATCAATTAGTGTTATTAAGTAATGAAGACGTACTAAAGAAAGAAGAAACAGAATGCTAGGCCATTTTGGATCACCGTGAGGATTGAGGAAAAGGGAGAAGGAAAACCAGAAAAAGAAGAGATCATATTGAAGTAGAAATCAGCTCACCAAGGAAGAGAAGTTTTCAAAGTTCCGTGTTGCCCACTATCTATAAAAAGTACTGAATTATTGAACTCTCAAGACTATTATTCTCTGTGTTGCTGCAGATATTTAGGTTTCTCAATATTAATGTACTTTAAACAAAATAATTGAAAAAAGAAACGTTACGAAAGCGTTACCTAAGATATGTATTGTTAGTATAGTGTGGGTCCTAAGGTACAGTCTATTGAGCGCAAGTTAGTTTTTTATATAACATAGGGCACCTTACTAGTGTGGAAGGCAAACGGCTATTAACATTATTTTTTAGTGTAATATCATTAGGCAAAATCTGCTTATATAGTGCATTTCGTTTACATGACGGCAGAGGCAACTAAAATTTATTTTGCAATCCAACTTGTTTAGCATTTGGTCTGTGATTCTAGAGTTTTAACACACACGAAGTATCACAATAATGTGTTGCTTATTTAAACGGAATATTTCTCTGTTGGTACAAAAGATTCGAATTTAAAAATTAACCCTTCGTTTATTTTGAATGGTATACAAAAAGAGCACAAACATTGTTATATGTCTCTCCTTGTACAAAAAATTGGTCTACAAAAACTTTAAAATGGTCCTGTCTCTGGGTGACACAAAAATATACAAAATAGTATAAAATCTAGCACCACAACTAAATAGGTTACTCCAATCAATGCCTTCGTTTATTTGAATATCCTAGAAAGGTATAAAACGCTGTGTTAAAATTGTCCTTTTCTTAGTTGGTACAAAAAATAGGTCACTCAAAATTACGCCTTCGTTTGTTTAAATTGTACAAAAGTTATAAAATTCAAAGTTAATTAAAATGGCCCTTTTTGTCTTTTTTGGTTAGCACAAAAGTATTCTTTCTTTTATTTGAATCACTACAAAAAGGCACAGAAATTCAGAGCTACTTAAAATGGCATTTCTGCTTGGTTCAAAACTAAATAGACCAACCAAATTATCCTGTTTTTTAAATGGTATAAAATGGTATAAAATGCTAAGTTACTTAAAATGAACCTCCTTCACTTTTTTCCTGGTTCTAAATACTCCATACACATTTATTTCTTCGTTTATTTGAATGGCACAAAAAGGTACAGATTATCTGAGCTAGTTAAAATGGCATTTGTCGTTGGTACAAAATTGAATAGGTCACTCAGATTTATTTGTTCGGTTATGTGAGTAATGCAAAAGGTACATAAATTCTGAGATAGTTAAAAATTGCATTTTCGTTGGTTCAAAATTCAATAGGTCACTCAATTTATCCCTTTGTTTATTTAAATAGCACAAGATGATTTAAGATACTCAGCTAACTAAAATGTCCTTCTTCGTTTTTTCTAGTTGGTACAAAAACTAGAACACCCATACTTATTCTTTCGTTTATTTGAATAGTACAAAAGATACGTAAATTCCGAGCTAGTTAAAATCGTCTTTTTTCGCTTTTTCTGGTTGCTACAAATTTATCCCTTTCCTTATTTAAATAGTACAAGATGATTTAAAATATTCACCTAGCTAAAAAGGTCCTTTTTTCTCGTTGGTACAAAAAGTAGAACACCCATATTTATTCTTTCGTTTGTTTGTGTAGTACACAAGGTACATAAATTCGGAGCTAGTTAAAATGGACACATTTTGCTTTTTCCAGTTAGTACAAATTTATTCATTTGTTTATTTAAATAGTACAAAGTGGTTTAAAATACTCAACTAGTTAAAATATTCCTTCTTCGCTTTTTCGCTCGTCAAAAGTATATAAGCCACTTAAATTTATTGCTTCGTTTGTTTCAGTAGCACAAAAAGGAATAACCTGCTGAGCTATTTAAAATGGTCTTTCTTTGCTGCAAATTTATTCATTTGTTTATTTGTGTAGCACAAAAATTATTAGTTAGTTAAATGGTATTTCTTTGCTTTTTTCTGTTTGGTACAAATTTATCCATTCGTTTGTTTAAATATTACAAAAGGTATAAAATTCTAAGCCAGTTAAAATAGTTCTTCTGCTCGTTTTTCTCGTTGAGACAAAAGCAAATAGGAAACCCCAATATATTTATTCATTTTTAAATGGCAAAATAAGGTATAAAATGCTGAGCCTGTTAAAATTGACCTTCTACCTTTCTGTTCTGATTGGTGCAAAAATAAAATAGACACTCAAATTTATTCCTTCAAGTATTTGAATAGCACTCAATTATTTGGTGAGTTAGTTAAATGATCCTTCTTCGCCTTTTGTGGTAAGTACAATTTTTTCCTTTGTTTATTTCTTTAGTACAAAATGTTAATCCTTTCCTTTTTCTGCTTGGTACAAAACTAAATACTCCATCAAAATTTATTTCTTCGTTTATTTGAGTACTACAAAATTATATAAAATTCTGAGTTAGTTAAAAAGTGGTCCTTCTTCGCCTTTTTCTTCTTGCTATAAAATTGAGACGCTAACTGAAAAGTTATCCCTTCGCTTGTTTAAATAGTACAAAATTGTATAGAACTTCTGAGCCAGTTAAAATGGTCGTTCTTTTGGTTTTTGTATTAAGCACAAATTTATTCCTTTGTTTATTTAAATAATACAAAATGATTTAAAATACTCAGCTAGTTAAAATGGTATTTCTCGTTGGTACAAAATTGAATAGGTCATTTAAATTTATTCCTTTGTTTGTTTAAATAGTACAACGTGGTTAGAAATTGTGAGCTTGTTAAAAATGGCGTTGCTCGTTGGTACAAAATTGAAATAGACCATTCAAATATATTCCTTCGCTCGTTTACATAATACAAGAGGAAATTAAATTCTCAGCTAGTTAAAATGGACCTTTTTCGCCTTTTTGAGGTTAGCACAAAAAGGTACATATATTCTGAGCTACTTAAAATGGCATTTCTCGTTGGTACAAAATTGAATAAGTCACTCAAATTTATCCCTTCGTTTGTTTAAATAGTACAAATTGATATAAGATTCTCAGCTACTTAAAATGGCATATCTTTGCTTTCTTTCTCGTTTGTACAGAAATAAACACTCCATCCAAATTCACGTGTTTGTTTGTTTAAATAGCCCAAAAAGATACAGAAATTCTGAGCTAGTGAAAATGGCGTTTATTTGATTTGTTCTCCTTAATGCAAAACTAAATAAGCCACTCCAATTTATTTCTTCTTCACTTTCTTCTCCTTGGTACAAAATTGAATAGGCCACATAAATTTATCCGTTCCTTCTTTTATGAGTTATTCGGATTTATATATTTGACCTTTTGACATTAATAATCAACACTTTTGGTACATGTAGTAGTTAATGACCTGTTACTAAATGAGGAAACATCATCTCAATATGTGGCTTCGTTTACGAGTTATTCCAGTTTAAATATTTGACCTTTGACCTCGATGGTCACTACTTTTGGGACATGTGGCAGTTCGTGACCTATTACTAGATGTGGAAACTGCACCTTAATATGTGATTGCTTTCACGAGTTATTCGGCTTTAAATATTTGACCTTTGACCTCGATGGACAATACTTTTGGTACATGTAGTAGTCGAAGACGTGTTGCAAAATGAGGAAATATCATCTCAATATGTGGCCTGGTTTACGGGTTATTCGAGTTTAAATATTTGAAATTTATCCTCGATGATCAGTACTTTTGGAACGTGTGGCAGTTGATCACCTATTACTACATGCTAAAACAGTATATCAATACGTTGCTTCGTTTACAAGTTATCGGGTTTAAATCTTCGACCTTTGACCTCGATGGTCAGTAGGCCTACTTTTGAGGCATGTAGTAGTTGGTGACGTATTACTAAATGTGGAAACAGCAACTCAATATGTGACTTCGTTTACGAGTTATTCGGGTTTAAATATTTGACATTTGACCTCGATGGTCACTAGTTTTGGGACATGTAGTAGTTGGTGACCTATTACTAAATGTGAAACAGCAACTCAATATGTGACTTCGTTTACGAGTTATTCGGGTTTAAATATTTGACGTTTGACCTCGATGGTCACTACTTTTGGGACATGTAGTAGTTAGTAACCTATTACTAAATGTTGAAACAGCACCTCAATATGTGACTCCATTTACAAGTTATTCGGGTTTAAATACTTGACCTTTGACCTCGGTGGTCAGAACTTTTTACACATGTAGTACTTGACAACCTATTATTAAATGTGGAAACAGTACCTCAATACTTTGCTTCGCTTACGAGTTATTCGTGTTTAAATATTTGATCTAGATCTCGATGGTCAGTACTTTTGGGACATATGGCAGTTGATTATATATTGCTAAATGTGGAAACAGCACAATATGTTGCTCCGTTTACGAGTTATTAGAGTTTGAATATTTCACATTTGACCTCGATGGTCAGTACTTTTTGGACATATAGTTGATGATCTATTACTAAATGTGGAAAGAGCACCTCAATACATTATTTCGTTTACGAGTTAATTGACCTTTGGCCTTGATGGTCAGTACTTTTGCGACATGTACTACCAGATGAATGCTTGTGTATTTTGTGCTATGTTACATAGGGGTTGATAAAAGAGAACAAATGCACTCCTGCTATTGGTTCATATTCTCTGCTGTATTAAATAGGGGTGTGCAGTATATGTTCATGGTGTTATGTAATCTGTGCGATGTTAAATAGTGGTTAAAAATAGGCCATACTCTTTTATCAGCTCTGCTATGTTAAAAATGCTGTGTAATCTCTGCTGTGTTAAAATAGGGGTTGATAAAAGTTAACGAGTACACCCGCATTATTCTCTGTTATGTTGGTAGTCTTTGCAATGTTACATAGGAGTGCTGTTAAAATATGCGTTCGTAGTCTCTGTGTTCATTGTCTTACGTAATTTTTGCTATGTTAAAATAGGGGTTGAAGAAAGTGCTCATAAAAAGAACGAGTACACCCCAGGCCATGTTAAAGAATTGTTAAAAAGTTGGTCGTAGCCTTTCTTATTTAGGGGTTGCAAAATGTGTTCGTAGTCTTATGTAATTTCTACTGTGATAATAGGGGTTAGAAAACGTGTTCGTAGGCTTATGTAATTTCTGCTATGTTACATAGGCGGTTGGAAAATATGTTCATAGTCTTATGTAATATGTGCTATGTTAAATAGTTGTTGAAAAAGCCATATTGTTTTATCAGTTCTGCTACATGTTCGCAGTCTGCTATGTTAAAATAGCGGTGGAAAAGGTGCTCATAAAAAGAACGAGTACATCCCTAAGAAATGGGTCGTGAAAGGGAACGAGTACATCCCTAAAATGTGGTCATAAAAGATAACGAGTTTTCGGGGTGTTCGATTTTCCATAATTGGACGGTAGGTGGGTAATGTCGTATCGTGCGACACTGGAAAATTGAGTTTTTGCTATCGGGAATCCCTGGGAAAAATACGCAATTTTCAGGATAGTGTAAGTCAAGTGACGCCCACCTACTGCATACTCAATTTCAAGTATAACTGTATTTTCCGAGACACATCTAAAAAAGTGTCAAATGTTTAACAAACATGCTTTCTTTCCGCGTGGTTTAATTGCAAATTCGGTAGTGTTCATTGTACGTAGTGATCCAAAATACATTCTAATATACCAAGTAGATAGCGTTGGTCATATCCTCAATTACAGACTACTAATGCAATTTCAACAAAGGAAAGAAACGAAAAAAAAAAAGAAAGACTGTTAAATTTCTATCAGACATACCCTATATTAAAAGTCCAAACTGTATCCTAATGAAAAGTTCGAAATGTTCGAAAGGAAAAGTTTATGCTTTTCATATATATATAGCATGTTTCAAATTTCAACGTGAATAAAACACATTGAATTATAGGATGGAAATAAATTTTTTGTCGAATTAGTATAAATAAAATTTTGTTTTCAAATAACCTTAGAGGTTACTATTTTCTAGTCTTTTCCGAAGATTTATTTAATTCGAACATCCAGCATTGATTTCTTCTCTTCCGGATATAACGTAATTTGCACAGATAGAATGAATTGGAAAGTGGAAAAAAATGAAATGAAATCTTTAAGTTTTACGTCCTATGGTTTTGCCGCTGAGGATAAAAGAGACGGTGATGATGAGAGATGAGTGAAATAGTGGAATGAAGAAAGTGGGATAAAACGGGAGTACCCCAAGAAAAGCCACGAGCTCGGTGTTTGTTTACCACAAAGTCTACAGGGCGCGAGCTGGGATCGACCCAGAGACCCCAAGCACCGGAGGTGAACACTACCACTGAGCCACCGTGCCCCCTTATTTGAAATTGAGTATGCTATCCATTATGAAATTGACATAATGAATGTTTAAAGCATCCTCTATGTATTCGAGTAGTTCTGAAGAAAATTGTAAAAACAAACGTTATTTCTATATTACTGTTGGATATCTGGAAACGGAACTTTATTATGTTAGGTTCTTTCCTTGCTACGTTTGAATCCCACAGTTTTATCTATTCTCCCTATTCTTTTTCTTCTTCTTCTTCTTCTTCTTCTTCTTCTCTCTCTCTCTCTCTCTCTGCCTTATTTCTAAATATCTGTGTAATAGACATTAATTTTTTTCAATTTTTCATTGTGTGTGTTTGAGTTTCTCTCTAGATCAACCTATGAGTCTTGTTTCGTCTCGGTTTTGTTATTTCATTTTATCGGAACTAATACTTGTGTAGTTTGAAATTAGAATTGCGCTCATGTTGTTAGCTAATTTTAGTTAGGGAGAGAAGAAAGGAAGAGAGAGAGGGGGTACCTGAGACGATTATGGGATAAGAAAGTGTATTTTGGGTGGCCTAACTGCACGGCGTTAGCTGTCGCAATTTTTTTTTTTTTTTTTTTTTTTAACGCGGAGTGTATAATCGGAAAATGAATGACAAAAAGAGCTGAATTTGACTATTGTACCAAATGTGGGAACACTGTACGGGAAGAAAATAGCCTTCTGAACGGGATCACTTTTTGGTAATTTTTTTTTCTCTGGCAGATTTTTTAATAAACATTAAATAAAATAAAAATAAACATATGTTTAAAAAATACACGTGTTTAAAACAAAATGTTTAAAACGTATATATCTGTTTTTTCTGTCCCGGCAAAAAAAAGTAATTCTCTACTTTCTAGTTTTCTTTTGTATTAATTTTCGTAGTTTTGCTGCAATATGAAGGATCAAAAATATTTGTCTTCACTGTATGAGTTTCGTTCAATTTTGGATCTCTACCCTACCTAGTAAAAGTTTTATATATATATATATATATATATATATATAGATATATATATATATATATATATATATATATATATATATATATATATATATATATATTTATATATATATACTTTTTAATAGACTTACATAGTGGTGTACTAATGTAAGTCTAAAAGCATCCTACTACTTTGTAACTACTTGGTATAGTTTGAAAAATAGTACTATAGGTCTTACTTAAGGAACCGGTTTTTCGCCTCTGAAAAATTACGAAATTATGACTTTGTTTAGTTTATCTCTGAGGTCCAGCTATAATAAAATCATAATCAGAATCAACCATTATCAATCCACTGCTGTTTGAAGGTCTTTCCAAGTCTTCTCCACTCTGTGTATCTTGAGCAATTCTTTTTGAGGTTACTCCCCAGTTGTTCTTGATTTCGTCAAACCTTCTTGTATAATGACGTTTTCCAGGCTGTTTTTATCTCGTAGTATCGGGTCTAGAATTGTTTTTGTCCATCGATCATAATTTCTTGCAATATGTTTAGCACATTTTCCAGCAGTGTTGGGCAAATTTCAATTGAATTAACAATTAACAATTAATTAATTAATTTGTAAATTTAATTGTTAATAGCAATTAAAAATTGAAGTAAGTAATGGTTAATTGTTAATTGCAGTTGGCCATTAATAATGGAGAATCAATTGCAATTAATCAATTGATTGAAAGTAATTGCAATTGAAATTAATTGGCAATTAATTCAATTGCAATTGATTTTCACAACAATTACTTTCAATTGATTGATCAATTGCAACACTGATTAATTTTCAACACTGTAGTTCAGAGAGGGTGTCGGGCAATGAAAACTTTAGCTACGACCAAATGACTCGCCACCCATCGTGACCCACAACCCACCGTGACCCACCACTCTCACCCACTGTGACCCACAGAACTACCAAAATCCATTGTCATCAATTCTGACCCATGATTCAAGCCCTCTTTTCTACTGACTATAGAGTTTAAACTTGTAATAAAACAAGCCTATGAAATTATCACTCATCGGAGTTTGAATTTCTACGATCAATCGCTCAAGCATCACTCTATTACAATAAGGGCGGATCTGACCTTTCTAATATAAATAAAATAAAGAATTTGTTCGTGTCTGTCTGTCTATCTTTGTGCGGCCTGTAAACCAGACGAGTGGACCGAAACTTTTCAAAATTTAGTCATGGGTAGCTTTGTCTAGGCCCCAGATCAAGACGAAGAGTTTTCTTCAAATTTCGAACTAGGGAGGTCTCAGGGGGACGTTTACCGAGACCGGCCTGGAGACCAGACAAGTTGACCGAGAGCTACCAAATTGTGGTCAAAGATACCTTGGTCCAGGTCCCACACCAAGGCGAAGCGTTTTTGACAAAATAGGGGGTCTCAGGGGGGCGTTTACAGGGGCATGTAAAAGTAGTAAAAATGACCGATATCAGTGTCGATTTCATAGTTTTCGCGGTCGCTGAGATCAATGGTAAAACTCTGATCGCATTAACTTCCAAATTCACCCTATTCGGCTACGGGCCGTGGGTTAACGGGGAGGGGGGACCGAAACGTAAAAGTAATCCAAAATGACTGATATTAGTGTCAAATCCATAGTTTTCGCGGTTGCTGAGATCAATGGTGACACTACCATTAGCGATGACTTTCAAATTCATCCACCGTTGTATGCGGGCCTTGGGTCACCAGAGGGGGGAGTTCCGAGACATGTAAAAATAATCAAAAATTATCGATATTAATGTCAAATCCATAGTTTTCGGGGTCGCTGAGCTCATTGGTGAATATCAAGACCGCGTTTACTTTACACTTAGCCCCCATTAGCTAAAGAAGGGGGGCATTATAAAGGGGATCACGAGACATGTAAAAATAATCCACAATGACCGATGTTAGTGTCAAATCCGTAGTTTTCGCGGTCGCTGAGATCAATGGTGATACTTTCATTAGCGATGATTGTCAAATTTAGCCACCATCGGCTACGGGCCAGAGGCGTTTCTTCAAAATTGGAACTAGAGGATCATAGGGGCTTTTACCGAGATATGTAAAATGTAGTAAAAAATGGCATATGTTAGTGTCACATTCATAGTTTTCGCGGTATCGGCTGGGGCTTAGAGGAGATTTTTTTTTCACAATTCGAACCAAGGGGGTCTGAGGACCGGGACATGTAAACGTCAGGGGGTGCTCTTAACCTATGTCCCGAACCTCTACTTTCACGCTCTCTTCACAGTGACGTCACCAGCGAGGAACTTACAGCTTGTCGTCTGCTTGGCGCGCGAAGATTTGCTAGTAAGACCACAAACAATTCTTTATTTATTTTGGGTTTTTGCTATGTTGAATTATGTTGCTTTCTTTTCTAGTGGTGTACGTGGACGAATATTATTTAATAGAGAAAAGGTCTATATCTCGGAAGATTTCTTTACGTGAGCTTTGCTGTACAGACATGCAATATTGCAAGATAGTGTAAACTTGAGTACGTGTGTACATATGTATTTTTACGTGTATTTGTCTTTCATCTCCAAGTGTTCTACATTATAGTATTAGGGATGTACCGATATATCAGTAATATCAGCCACTTTTGGGAGTATCGGCATTGGCAAATAAACACCGATATTTACCGATACATTTTTCAAACTATTTTCAGTTTGTTTAATATTAACAGTGACACTTATATTTCATCGGTTTCTTTTAGAGTTAAAAGTTGTTCTAAATTATTATCAATTGTACAATCAATCGATTTCTTTATGCATGTATACACCTTTGATTTGCACTATTCATATTCACTGATAGTTTTAGTCCCTCCATGCCAAGATAGTGAAGAAAAGACAAAAGTCCTCAGTCAGGATCATAGGCATCCGAAGACTGTTTTCTAGGGGGAGCCGTTTTCCCGATTTCAAACTAAAATAAAGTAAGTTTATTTTCCTCATTCATTTTCATAAATTTCTATGTATGCATGAAGTTCATAATTTAAAATTATTTTTCGATATTTTTTCTGCTTATTGGTCCTCTAAATGTTTATTTGAGTTAGAAACCAGAGTAAAACTCCGGGACGTCGTGCGGGTAGAACAGGTGGAGCAATTGCCCCACACCTTGCACTACAGAATGGAAGAGTTTGACCGTTGAGGAAAACTAGCAGGTTAACTATCTCTAATTCATTGTTGAGATTAGTGTTGTCCACGAGAGGAGATCGAGGCGAGAAATGTCTAATCTCGTCTGCAATTTGAGACGAAAAGCATCTTTTAAATTAGTTTAAATTTAAAAATATGGGAGTTCTCGTCTCGTTTTCGAGGCAAGATGAGAAACTTCATGAGTCTCATTGGCAACAAAAATTCACCCAAGTATTAAACCTTAAACACTGGTTTAGTGTTGCATGGTTCATCGTAAAAATAAATAAAAAAAAGAAACTATAAATTGATAAAGTCATTGTAACAACACAATGAAGAGCATTCAAAGATACACAAGTCATTACACAATATACTCCAATAATAAATATGGTTTAACTGTTGTTATATCTCATCCTTCGTGGATCTCTCGTGACTTTAGGAAGCCAGGACAAATTTTGTACACAAATTTATACAAGAGGCTAGAGAAACTTCGAGGCGAGACGAAAAGAGCTTTTTTCGAAAATCGATTCTACAAGACGAGAAAACCTAATTTCTCGTCTCGTCTCAATTCGTAACGCTAGTTAGCATACAAATATTTAGATATAAACCAAATACATTTTTCCGGACTGTACTATTAATGTCACGAAGTGCAATCATAGCGTCAACAATGGTTACATTGAATATAATCTTTGATGGATAGTCGACATGACGTTTAACACGGATGGGTTCCGTTTTTAATAATCATGTGAAGAAGATATGAATGGACAATTTTAAACTTTAAGCCTGAGTGCTGTATATTGAACGAAATAAATTGCTAGGCATCATTGGTTCCGCAATTACTTTAACTCCAGGCACCGGAAATTTCAGAGATTGCCCTGGTAAAACACATATTTATCTGCAACTTTGCTTAAATACATTCACAGCAACATTTCAGATATAAATACATTTAAAATGTAATTATAATTCAACAATTATCTATCTCATCAATAAATAAATAAATAAATGATCATGCAACACAGGTACATCGTTAATTTTCCATAATATAAATTGCGTTAAGATGTTCTATTTATTGCTGGCTTATTTATTATTTATTTATTTGTAGTTTGTGTGTAGGAGAATGTTGTGACAGCGAAAATGTTATGCATAAAGAAAGAAAAAAGACATTCTGGCTGCTTCGTTCACCTCTATACCTACTTGCTGCTCCTCGCTGGTGACGTCACGCAAAACGAGGAGCGAAGCGTCTTTGCGTATAGCTCAACCTTTCCTTCTAGTAACCTTGTGTAAACGTAGTAGAAAATGAACAATATTTGTGTCGAATCCATATTTATCGGGGTTGCTCAGATGTATAGTGACACCAGATAGTGTTTACGTTCAAATTCAGCCCCCATCGACCTTCCCAATGAAAACACATGTACGTTGTTGGATATATATTCATAGTAAATATATCCAATTTTAGAAATTTTTCTTAATTGTTCTCCCGCTGTTCAGTTTGTTTACGTTGATATTTTATCTGATCATCTTGACACACTTCCGGTGACGCACAAAACGTGGAAATAGGGGAACGAAACGGCACGAAAATTCACTAGTCGATGCGAAAGGAAGGACCTTGAAATTCGGTAGTGGCGGAGCAATGGGTCATTTTCGTCCCACCTTTGAGGCCCATTTTGACCGTCTTCCAGTGACGCACAAAACGTCGAAATAGGCGCACAAAAGGGTACGCGATGTGAAATTAACGAATTCGAAATTCGATAGTGGCGGAACTCTTGGTCATTTTCGTCCCATCTTGGAAGCCCATTTTGACCCACTTCCGGTGACACACAAAACGTGGAAATAGGGGAACGAAACGGCACGAAAATTGAGTAGTCGATACGAAAGGAAGGCCACGAAATTCGTTAGTGGCGGAGCAGAGGGTCATTTTCGTCCCACATTTGAGGCCCATTTTGACCGTTTTCCAGTGACACACAAAACGTCGAAATAGATGCACAAAAGTGTACGACCTCGAAATTCGATAGTGGCGAAACTCTTGGTCATTTTCGTCCCATCTTGGAAGCCCATTTTGACCCCCTTCCGGTGACAAACCAAACGTGAAAATACGCGCTCAAAACGGCAAGATACTGGCACTAAACGATACGAAAGAAGCGACCTCGAAATTCGTTGGTGACGGAACAGTGATTCATTTTCATCCCATCTTGGGGACCCATTTTAACCCACTTCCCATGGCGGACAAAACGTGGAAGTAGACGCACAAAACGGCACAGCACGATGTGAAGGAAACGACCTCGAAATTCATTGGTGACGAACAGCAATAGCTTGTTCCGTCATATTTGTAGGTCCATTTTGACCCACTTCCGGTGACGCACAAAATGTGGGAATAGGCGCATAAAGCGACACAAAAGATGCAGTAAAGATGCAATACAAAGTACCTCGAAATTCGTTGGTCGGGGAACAAGTTAATGACGCCGTGAGCAACAATATAAGTATATACTGTAGTTCTTACTATCAAGGCTGAGAACTGTACAGTCCGATTTTTTAGCCAAAGTAGAAGCCCAACCGAGATAGTGGTGTGAACCGGCTCGGCTCGGTTCAACTGAGCGTACAGCTTGATCTGGCTTAGTTGGGATGACCCATCGACTGAGCTCAATTGAAACGATGGCTTGAGCCGGCTCGGTAGAGGCGAGTCATCGACTCGGCTCGATTGGAGCCAATGGCTCGAACCAGTTCCGTTGAAACGAGTCCATAGGCTGGGTTCGAGTCAGCTTAACTGAGCCGACGGCTCGAACCGGCTCGATTGGGGTAAGCAATCAGCTCGGTTTGGTTCGGCTCGTGTGAGACATCGACTCGAGCTGGCTCGGTTGGATGAGCTGTTGGCTCGGCTCACTTCTCGATTCAGCTCGATAAGAGAATGAATTGTGAGCGAGCCGCTTGAGTCGTTGACAACCCTAAACCCCGGTCGAGCAGTTTTGAACATGTTTGGCTGGAGGCCTATAACTTTCAACAATTTTTGGCTCGAGCCCGAATACTTGCTCCTCCTGAACTCAAACGTAGAACCTCGTGACCGATGTATTTGCATCCTGAAGATTTCTTGATGACCGAGATCGACAGTCAACTAATTTTTAGTATTCAAATACAAACCGCCTATATTCCATGTTTATATAGATACACGGTGGTATAATAATAATTAGTTATAGTAATAGTAGTAGTATCATTGATAATTATATTGTCTATCTAGGATACTTGAAGAGAGTAGTACTTGGAACTACACAAAGGATTTAGCTCGGATTGGCCTGTTTTGCCTCGACTCGATGGAAACTCGATCCAAATTCGAGTCGAGTTGGGGGAAATTTTTCGAACCGAATTCTCGAGTCGAGCTCAAAGATGTCTGTTTCGAGTCGAGTCGAGTTTTAAAGGAAACTCGCTCGAACTCGCTCATGCTCATTCCTATTGTATGCATGACGGGCATATAGAATTCTTTCGAAGGAGATAGAACCATAAACATATTATATTTAAAAAATACTTAGTTTCACGGCTTTTTTCCTAGGTTGGCGAAGGGATGGTAGTTATCCAGCATTTCTTATAAGTACCTTATTTGAAATATGTAAAACAGTAACAAGTGGACAACACAATATACTCACATCTTCTTGTCTTCATTTTTAATTGCTGATTTCAATTGCAATTAACAATTACAATTAACAATTACAAGTTTCAATTGTCAATTGCAATTAACAATTAAATTTTTCAATTGCACCCTTTGCGATTGACAATTAACAATTAAAAATTTCAATTGCCTGGTGACCAATTAACAATTAACAATTGACGAAAATTTAATTGCAAATTTTATGATTGAATTCAATTGCAATTGAAATTAATTGTCAATTACAAATTGAAATCAATTGCAATTAATTTTCATTGCATTTAATTTTCAGAGCATTACTTTCAATTGATTTTGCCCAACACTGTTTTCCAGCCCATGTTAAAAATGATTTGATTAATACCAGTCATTAGTTGCCAAATAATTCATTTCTACTGTATACAGGGTGTTTCAAAACAAC
The DNA here is from genome assembly GCF_964235325.1 of Thermobia domestica. Classification (NCBI taxonomy): domain Eukaryota; kingdom Metazoa; phylum Arthropoda; class Insecta; order Zygentoma; family Lepismatidae; genus Thermobia; species Thermobia domestica. The sequence goes on from NC_137469.1 coordinate 150,752,930, forward strand.
ACCAACAACGTTTGGGAGGTGATTCCTAACACCAAATTAAACGAAAAGTATGGACCAACCTGGGTGCACAAATGCTTCCTTTCGGAATTATGGGTTGCCGAAAACATGAAAAAATGAACTTTAAAGGCCCATAGCTCCAAAACTAACGGATCCACCATAGTCAGGTCAAGACTTGAGTAATGAACTATTATGTGCTCTATCAAAAATACGTTTCAGAAATCCTGCTGTACTTCCGCAACAATTTTTATAGAGCTAGTTAGTGAGTATTTCAGATTATATGTCCGTAACCAAATTGCCTGTACAAGAATCGTTGCGTGAGTACCTTAGGATTCTGAAACTTTTTTTTTTTTTTTTTGATAGAACACATATTAGTTCCGAAGCTATGGACTTTTAAAGTTCATTCTTTCATGTTTTCGGCAGCCTATAACTCCGAAAGGAAGCATTTGTCCACTCAGGCTGGTCTATACTTTTCGTCTTATTTTGGTGTCAGGAATCACCTCCCAAACGTTGTCGGTGTTGTTTTGAAACACCCTATAGATTTGACCTACAAATATTTCAAATCCGCTACTTTTGGAGCACAGACACGCTAGTTTTTGATCGTCAAATCTGACAACACTGACTCAGTGATTTAAATTAACACAATGTGAGGACCTCCATTTGGTCTCGCGGCTAGCACGCTTGACTTCGGTTCGCCTGATTCGGTTCCCGAATTCGATTTCCGGTGGGTGTACAGTTGAACGACCGAATTGGTTTGGATTCCATTATAATCGTTAGCTCCAGGTCTCCTGTAGACGCCCTAGCATAATCGTGGTGTGTTAAACTAAAACAAGCCAAACAAAAAATCAACACAATGTGTATTACTAACTGTAAGTTGGCTACACTGCTTAAAATAACGGAACTGCGACTTGTAATTAAAACCACCAAAAACTATTGTTGTAATGTTATAGAAGCAAAGGAAAGCAACAATCATTATTTAAAAAATAACACAAATACGTTTTTTTTAAGTAGAATAACAATCACTATCCAAGTGTTTGGTATTTCTGAAACGGTTTGAAATAACGATTGTTGTAAATGACATTATAATCACTTAAGTCTCTTGAAAGCATCTACATGATGAGACGTCATATGACAGCACGTTTTCGAAGTAAAGTCTTTAGAAAAAGTTAACTCTTCCATTTCTTTTTTTTTTCTTTTTTTTTTTTTTTTTTTTTTTTTTTTTTGCAAATGATCTTTAATGTATTTTAAACTAGAAGGTCTTATTAACACATTAGTTTTATATACAGTAAGTATTTTACTTGGAGAAAAGTCAATATATTTTTTATTTAGAATTTTGTTCATTGTAGCACAAACCTCTAAGCAAATTGGATTAAAAATACTTGTTCAATATAACTCACATAGTTCATCACATACAATAGCTATCACACATTATCAGTTCTCGTGTTCGAATCTACTATAGGAAGCCTTAAGGAGCAGATACCATATGCATGGGATATTTCAAGACAACCTTTCATGCCATTTTCTCCCATTTTAACACATACCATTTATTATTATAATGTCATGTATACACCACGAGAAGGAATTTGGTAAGAATATTGAAAGGAACTGAGTGAAATGTAACTAAAAAACTAATAAGTTTAAATAACATGTATACACGACTCCAAAAGTGCATTACCACTTGCAATTCTCCTTTTCCTGCAATAGCAGGCAACCCAAAAAGCTCGGCGCTTTGGTTGGTTGCGAATTCGAAAGGCGTTGGACCAAACCTCAATTTTGTAACAAATATATCAGTGTGGCAAACTGCAAATAAGAGAATAAAACAAATTATTAAGAATGACAATTTTATTATCGTAACAGATTTGGATCACATCAAAAGTTACAAAATGATCTTACTTAAGCAGTTCAAACAAGATGAATGGCAAGAAACAAATATCAGAGGAAACCATTTCTCTCCTTCACCCCCAAAAAAGAATCTCATAAAAAAGAAAAAGAGTTATATAATGCAAAATTTTAATATAAAAGCCCCGATCAAAATTTTAAAAGTTGACACCCGAAAGGCAAAAAGAAGTGAACCGAAGTAAACGATATTGTGCGATATTGTAGACGTAAAATGACAAAAAATGGGTTCCGTATTTTCCTGGAAAAAACGGTTGGGTGGGACACGAAGCCCCCAAACTTCTATTACAAAATATCAAAAGTGCTAGTAACACTATGTCAGATGTTTGTAAAGGACAAAGAGAATTGCAACATAATTTTATGTATGGACAATACGCAAAAATAAACGAACACGGGTTTTTTATGTTCTGAGGAAAAAACATTTTAGGGGCAAAATCCCAAAACCAAAATTTTCAAAGTTGACACCAGAAAGGCAAAAGCAAGTGAACCAAAGTGAATAAAATTGTGCATAGATAATGTAGACGTAAAATGACAACAACAACAAAAAAAGAACGGATTTCGTATACTCCTGCAAAAAGGGGTTGGGTGGAGCAAAGAACCCTCCAAATCTTTGATCACGAAATATCAAAAGTGCTAGTAACAGTATGTCAGATGTGTGTAAAGCACATGAAGAATTGCAACATAACTTTGTGTATGAATAATACACCAAGCATAAACAAATACGGATTTATGTTCTGCGTAAAAACAGTTTTAGGTGGAAAAAGACCCCAACTAAAATTTTGAAAGTTGACGTCCTAAAGGCAAGAAGAAGTGAACCGGAGTGAATGAAATTGTGTACAGACATTGCAGACGTAAACTGAGGATGCGGGTTTTCGTATTTCCCTTCAGAAAACGGTTGGGTGGGGCACCGAATCCTTCTAACCTTTGATCACGAAAAATCAAAAGTGCTAGTAACACTGTCAGATGTGTGTTAAGGACATGAAGAATTGCAACATAACTTTCTGTTTGGACAATACTCAAAAAATAAACAAATACTGTTTCTCCCTACGGAAAAACGCTTTTAGGGGGCAAAATCCCCCAACCAAAATTTTGAAAGTTGACACCCGAAAGGCAAAAGGAATTGAACCAAAGTGAATGAAATTGTGCGCAGGTATTGTAGACATAAAGGGAATACGGCTTTCGTATACTCCTGGAAAAGAGTGTTGGGTGGGTCCCAGACCCCTCCAAACCTTTGATCACGAAGTATCGAAAGTGCTAGTAACAGTATGTCAGATGTGTATAAAGGACGTGAAGAATTGCAACGAAACTTTGTGTATGAACAATACGCCAAAAATAAACGAATACGAGTTTTTTATGTTCTGCGGAAAAATGGTTTTTGGAGGAAAGAGCCCAAACCCAAAATTTTGAAAGTTGACTTCCGAAAGGCAAGAAGAAGTGAACCGAAGTGAATGAAATTATGCACAGATATTGAACTCATGTAATGATTACACTGGTTTCGAATTTTCCTGGAGAAAAGGGTTGGGTGGGGCACAGATCCCTCCAAACATTTGATCACGAATAATCAAAAGTAACAGTATTTCAGATGTGTGTAAAGGACATGAAAAATTGCAACATAACTTCGTGTATGGACAATACACAAAAACAAAAATGAATATGTTTCTATGTTCTCCGGAGAAAAGATTTTAGGCTTAAAAAGCCCCATACAAAAATTTGAGAGTTGACGCCCGGAAGGCAAGAAGAGGTAAACCGAAGTAAATGAAATTGTGCACAGATGTTTCATACGTAAATGAAGATACGGGTTTCGTATTTTCCTGGGGGAAACGGTTGTGTGGGCCACGAACCCCTCCAAAAATTTGATCACGAAATATCAAAAGTGCTCGTATCAATATGTCAGATGTGTGTAAAGGACATGAAGAATTGCAACGAAACTTTTTGTATTTACAATACGCAAACAATAAAGGAATACTGTTTTTTTATTTTCTGCGGAAAAATGGTTTTAGGTTCAAAAGAACCCAGCCCAAAATTTTGGTAGTTGACGCCCGAAGGGCAAGAAAAAGTGAACCGTAGTGAATGAAGTTTTGCACAGATTTTGTAGACATAGAATGAAGGAATACTGTCTCGTATTTTCCTAAAAAAGATGGTTAGGTCGGGCACGGTCCCTCCAAACATTTGATGACGAAATATCAAAAGTGCTAAAAGCAGTATGACAGATGTGTGTAAAGGATATGAATAATTGCAACGTAACTTTGTGTATGGACAATACGGAAAAATAAACGAATACGGGTTTTTTATGTTTTGAGGTAAAATATTTTTAGGGTCTAAATCCTCCACCAAAAATTTTGAAAATTGAGGCCCCAAAGGCAGGAAGAAGTGAACAAAAGTGAATGAAATTTTGAACAGATATAGCACACGGAAAATGAGGATACGGTTTTTCGAATTTTTCGGGAGAAAACGGTTGGGTGGGGCACCGACCACTCCAAACCCTTGATCACGAAACATAAAAACTGCTACTAACAGTATGTCAGATGTGTGTAAAGGACATGAAGAATTGCAACGAATCTTTGTGTATGGACAATACGCAAAAATTAAATATATACTGGTTTTTATTTTCTAAAAAAAACTGTTTTAGGAGACAAAACTCTAACCAAAATTTTGAATGTTGACGATCGAAAGGCAGGAAGAAGTGAACCAAAGTGAATGAAGTTCTGCACAGATATTAAAGACATGAAATGAGGGAATACGGGTTTAGTATATTCCTGAAAAAAGGGTTGTTTGGGGCACCGACCCCTCCAAACATTTGATCACGAAATATCGAAAGTGTTAGTAACAGTATGTCAGATGTGTGTAAAGGACATGAAGGATTGCAACATACTTTGTGTATGGACAACACTGGCTTACAGTGGTTTTGGTGCCGGGTGTTTCTTAGCTGATTTGAAGTAGAATTGGGACGCTGAATCCAAATATGGCGTTAGTTTTCCCCTAACAGCTTTAGTTTTTGAGATATAGGAATTGCAAGACTGACCTGCTACAACGTTGAAAATTGCATAGGTGCTGTTTTACTGTAAGTGAAAAGAAAACTATGACATTTAAATCTGTTATTTGGAACACTTTGAAAATAATGAAAACCATATAAACACAAACATCAAGTACATAATAACTCTGTAACTACATTTTATAATAGTTTTTATGAATAAAAAATCAAATAATTTGTTCAAAACGATCTATTCAACACTTCGGAAGCTTCGTTTTCGTGACATCCTTGAATGTTTCTTTGCACAGTCTCTTTCTAGGTTCCAGCAGTTATCTGCCATCATATGGGCATCCCATCTTCCTTGGTAGCGGTCCTCCATTGTTTTAATATCTTGGTGAAATCTTTCACCTTGTTCTTCACTCAGACTGCCTACGTTGTCTGGGAAACGGTCCAAATGGCTGTGCAGGTAATGAATTTTGATACTCATATTACATCCAAGTTTTTGGAATGCATTAAGCATCTGGTTCACTAGCTCAACATAGTTATCAGCTTTATTATTGCCAAGGAAATTCTTGATAACTTCTACAAATGAGGTCCAAGCTCTACGTTCAGTCTCATTCATGGACTCCACGAAAGCCGGATCTTTCATGAGTTGTCTTATTTGGGGACCATCAAATATTCCAGCTTTTAATTTTTCTGTGCTGATCTGAGGTAGCTTGTTTCCCATGTAAGCAAAGCACGGCCCGTCCTTATTTAGCGCCTTTACAAACTGCTTCATCAAACCGAGCTTGAGATGTAGAGGTGGCAAAATGATTTTGTCACACTCAACAATAGGCATGTTAATAATATTTTTCTTACCAACAACCATGTCGTCTCTCTGCGGCCACTCTTTTTTTGACCAATGGTTTGCTTTGTCTCTGCTATCCCACAGACATAGAAAACAAGGATATTTTGTGTAGCCACTTTGCTGTCCAAGAAGAAAGTTCACCATCTTTAAATCCACACAAATCACCCACTGATGGTCCTGATATTTAATTTTTTCCATAACCAAAGCAATTGCTTCATATTCTTCTTTCAGTCGTGTTGAATGAGCGATTGGAATTGAGCCATATTTATTGCCATTGTGTAGAAGGATGCATTTTAAACTTCGCTTGGAGCTATCAATAAACAGGCGCCAATCATCTGGATTGTATTCTGGAAGACCCATGTGTTCTAGGAGACCTCTAACATCGTGACAGAATACGAGATTTGTGTCTTCAGCGAAAAATGGTAAAAACTCCTTTTCCCTTGTTCGGTAGAATGTGATTTTAGTTCCTTGTTCTAGTACGTTTTTCTCCTTCAATCTGGAAGCAAGTAATTCAGACGATTCTTTTGAAAGATTAAGGTCCCTAACTAGATCATTTAGCTCATCTTGATTAAACTGTTGAGGAATTGTTGACATTCCCTCATAATCACTGTCACTTCCATCATCCATGTCACAAGAATGTTCACTACGTTCGTTTTCAGTCTCACAAAGCTCTGGCAAGTGGTGAAACGTTGGGATTGGTATTTCATCGGAATGAACAACTGGACGTCTTGCTGAAGGCAGATCAGGGTATGTCCACTTGTTCCGGTTATTTCTATTCATACCCGTAACATTTACCAGGCAGAAATAACAGTCATCAACATGGTTTGTGGGTTCCCTCCAAACCATTGGAACACCAAACTTAAGACTTTTTCTTTTTCCAGTTGTCCACTGTCGCAAGTGTTCAGTACACATTTTACACACAATGTGTGGAGCCCACGTTTTATCTTGGTCCCCTAGGCGTACACCAAAATATGCATGATATGCTTTTTTTACAAAGTCACTGATATGTTTTCTATTGTCTTTAAATGTGTACTCACCACATATGTAGCAACACACATCAGGATGGTTAACACAACTTCTTCGACTTGAACTCATTTTATGTTCAGGCCACTAACACGGATGTTAAATATAAAGCCTTAGTATACGCGATACAAGTTATGATTTCAGAACAAAACTCACATGTTCCAACATGACACTCCACCTGCAAGACAACAACTACGATCCACTAGCCAAGTAGAATACCAATGCAATCTAGTGGACGTTCCTGGAACTACTATATGACTAGTTTCCGTTTAGTACCGACAGATAGCAGCACTAATGAGAAAAGAGCGCCGTTCTTCCAAATAGAAATCTCTATAAAGCACAGTAGGATTTATTTGAGTTGCAGCGTTTATTAGATCATATTCTAACTTGTTATTACGAGAATATTTGTATTTCTTTTGCTTATTTTATATACTATTGCAAGAAGCATGCAGAAATAGTGGTTACATCATTTATAATTTACATATTTATTTTGGATTGTAATATTTCTTCCACATAGATTGTAACGTAAATAACACTACTGGTACAGTAGCCTGTATCTACCAAAGTAGAGCTGATAGAAAAAAACTGCTTACATTATTGGATTCAGCGCCCCACACATAGTTAAAATCAGCTCTAAAATTTTAGGCACCAAGAAATTTTTTTTTCTGTAGGCCTGTGCAATACACCAAATACAAACGAATAAAGTTTGTTTTTTTATTTTTGAGAAAAACGGTTTTTAGGTTGCAAAAAAAAAAACAAATTTTGAAAGTTGATGCTGAATGCTAAGAGGAAGTGAACTAAAGTGAACGTAATTTTGCACAGACATTGTATAGGTGAAATGATTATACGGTTTTCGTATTTTCCTAAAAAAACGGTTAGGTGGGGCACGGGTCACTCCAATTATTTGATGACGAAATATCAAAAGTGCTAGTAACAGTATGTCCGATGTGTGTAAGGACATGAAGAATTGCAACATAACTTTCTGTATGGACAATACGCAAGAAAGTAAATAAATGTTGGATTTTGATTTTCTGAAAAAAAAAAACGGTCTTAGAGGGCAAAATCCCTACCTAAAATTTTGAATGTTGACGCCCGAAAGCAGGAAGAAGTGAACCGAACTGAATGAAATTGTGCACAGATATTACATACGTAAACTGAGGATACGGTTGTTCATATTATCCTTCAGAAAACGGTTGGGTGGGGCACCGAACCCACCAAACCTATGATCACGTAAAATCAAAAGTGCTAGTAACAGTATGTCAGATGTGTGTTAAGGACATGAAGAATTGCAACATAACTTTGTGTATGAACAATACGCAAAAAGTAAACATATACTGTTTTATATTTTCTGCGCTAAATCGGTTTTATGGGGCAAAATTCCCCACCAAAAATTTTGAAAGTTGACGCCCGAAAGGCAAAACGATGTGAACCAAAGTGAATGAAGTTGTGCACAGATATTGTAGACATAAAATGAGGGAATACGGGTTAAGTATATTCCTGGAAAAAAGGGTTGTTTCGGGTACCGACCCCTCCAAACCTTTGATCACGAAATATCGAAAGTGCTAGTAACAGTATGTCAGATGTGTGTAAAGGACATGAAGAATTGCAACATAACTTTGTGTATGGACAATATGCCAAAAATAAACGAATACTCTTGTTTTTTATTTTCTGCGGAAAAACGGTTTTAGGGGGCAAAAGAACCCACCCCAAAATTTTGAAAGTTGACTCCCGAAAGGTAAGAAGAACTGAAGCAAAGTGAAAGAAATTTTGCACAGATATTGCAGATATAAACTGAGGGAATACGGGTTTCGTATCTTCCTGTAAGAAACGGTTATGTGGGCACGGGCCCCTTCAAACCTTTGATTAAGAAATATCAAAAGTACTAATAACAGTATATCAGGTGTGTGTGAAGGACATGAAGAATTTGAACGTAACTTTTTGTATGAACAATACGCAAAAAATAAACTAATAAGCGTTTTTTATTTTCTGTGGATAAATGGTTTTAGAGGGCAAAAGCTCCCACTCAAAAATTTGAAAGTTGACCAAGAAAGGCAAGAAGAAGTGGACCGAAATGAATGAAATGTGCACAAGTAGAGGTAAGATGGCTTTGAGGCTTTGAGTGGCGAGAGGGGTGGACGAAAGCGAATGAAATTGTATGTAGATATTGGGTGTATGAACTATGGCCTTTCGTGTTTCACATGTGTCGTTTCTCCATCCGATTTCTTTAAATTTTTCAGATCAACTACAAGCACGAACAGTATAGCGTTTTTTAAAATAGTATTTCAGGAGGCACTTTTAACCCTTACAATGTTTTTGAGCATAAACAAAAACACGTGTCGATGTATTTCTAGTTTGCTCTTGATCTCCCAAATTTGAAGCAAAATGGATAGGGACACTTGAGAAATACGAAAGTGTTTATTTTACATAGGGTGTATATAATATCTACACACAATTTCATTTGCTTCGGTCCACTCCTTCCTGTGCTATTACGAAAATATTTCCTTTTTTTTCTGATGTGGCCTAGGCCCCAACAGTGTTTTCCACAAAAGGTGAAACACGTTTCATTTATTGTTTTGGAAATTGTCCTTATACGAAATTTCGTTGCAATTCTAAATATTCTTTAGGAACGTCTGACGTATACTTGTTTGCAATTTTGATATTTAGTAATCAACGGTTTAGAATGTCCGTGCCGCACTCAACCGCTTTTTCCAGGATAATACGAAACCCAATTATCTCATTTTGCGTCTACAATATCTCTGTACAAGGTAATTCAATTCGGTGCAGTTCTTCTTGCGTTTTGGGCCTCAAATTTCAAAATTTTAGGTGGGGCTTTTGTCACCCTAAAACCGTTTTACCACAGAATAAGAAACCGTATTCGTTTATTTATTTATTTATTTATTTATTTTTTTTTTTGCGTATTGTCCCTAAACAATGTGTGGTTCCAATTCTTCATGTCCTTCAAGCACTTGTGACATACTGTTATGAGCACTTTTGACATTTTACGATCACATTTTTGGAGGGGTCTGTGTATCACCTAAACTGGTGTCTTTTTTTTTTCAGGACAATAAGAAACCTGTATTCCCTAATTTTATGTCTACAGTATCTATGCACAATTTCATTCACTTCAATTCACTTCCTCTGGCCTTTCGGCCTCAATTTTCAAAATTTTCGATGGTGGCTTTTGCCTCTAAAACCTTTTTCCGCAGAAAATAGAAAACCCGTATTCGTTTATTTTTTCCATACTGTCCCTACACAATATGTTCCAATTTTTCATGTCCTTCAAGCAATTCTGACATACTGTTTGTTATTAGCACTTTTAATATTTCACGATCAAAGTTAAAAGGGGTCTGTGTCCCACCTAAACGGTTTTCATTTTTTCAAGAAAATAAGAAACCCGTTTTCCCTCATTTTATGTCTACAATATCTGTGCACAATTTCATTGACTCCGGTTGACTTCCTCTGGCCTTTCGGGCCTCAATTTAAAAAAAAAAAATGTGGGTGGGGATTTTTGCCCCTAATACCAGTTTTCCGCAAAAAAAACCGTATTCCTTAATTTTTTGCGCATTGTTCTTACACGAAGTTTCGTTGCAATTTTTCATGTCCTTTACACATATCTGACATACTGTTACTAACACTTTCAATATTTCGTGATGAAAGTTTTGGAAGGGTCCGTGCCCCACCTCTCCGTATTTTTTAGGAAAATACGAAGCACTTATTCCTTAATTTTGTCTGCAATATGTGTGTAAAATTTCGTTTACTTCTGTTCACTTTCTTTGCCTTTCGGGCGTCAACTTTCAAAATTTTGCGTGGGGGCTTTGCCCCCTAAAACTGATTTTCCGCAGAAAATAGGAAACACGTATTCGTTTATTTCATGTGTAATATCTCCCTGCCAAACTTTATCAAATTCGAAGTGTTACACATCGGAAGTTTTACTTGTTAGTAACTAATATTTCTTTAAAATTTTGGGGGCGCAGTGGCTCAGTGGTAGAGCGTTCATCTTCGGTGGTTGGGGCCCCATGTTCGATGCCAGCTAGCGCCGTGTGGACTTTGTGATAGAGAAACACCGTGCTCGTGCGTTTTCTCGGGGTTCTCCCGTTTCCTCCCACATTCTTCATTCCACCATTTCACTCATTTCTCATCCTCACCGTCTCCTTTAGCCTGACCGGCATAAACGTGGGACGTAACACTTAAAGATTTCATTTCATTTTTTTCTTTAAAATTTTATGAACAAATAGTGGGAATTAACGATTATATAAGCGAAAAATTTAGATCAATTGCAAATTTCGGCCCCTTTCAACATTGAAGGAAATGACGGCACAGGTATTTGGATTCAAGGTAGACATGAAATTTGAAACTGAGATTTCACTATATTTCTGTCATCATTTTAATGCTCATGGTCCCCTCTCTTCTACGTCTAGACTCAGAAATATTGCTTTTAATAACTGCGAAATTACGATTTTTATCAATAAAGAGAAGCTGTTCTAGAAAGAACATACGTTTAAAGAATCATTTTTGCTTCGGTGAAGCAAGGAAAGTATTTTTAACTGTGCTTTTAAAATATCAAAATGTATGTCCTTTGAATACATTTAGATTAAATTGGAGATATGTGAACAGATTTTACATTAGTATTATTAATCAGCAACTGTTAAATATCCTACAGCAGAAAGAAAATATAGTCCTCAAATCTTCTGATCATGGTGTTTAAGACCAAGTCGTAGGCTTCAAAGTATTTTCCTGAAAAAAAAAAAAAAAGAAAAACGTTTAGGTGGGACACAGACCCCTCCAAAACTTTGATCGTGAAACATCAAAAGTGCTTATAACAGTATGTCAGAAGTGCTTGAAGGACATGAATTGAAACGACACATTGTGTAGGGACAATACGCAAAAAATAAAAGAATACGGTTTTTTATTCTGCGGAAAAACGGCTTTAGGATGCAAAAGCCCACACCCAAAATTTTGAAATTTGATGCCCAAAAGGCATAATATATTGTCATTCCATTGAGATAATATATTGTCACATGACGTGGGCTGATTGCAAAGCCTAGCTACCGAAATATACGTTGTTCAATCACGCTTTAAAAGCTAGATGCCAAACGGGACAAATGCTGTACGATGCTACTATGATAACCGTAATGGGGTTAGCCATAATGAGAGCTTTATACAGTTCTACCTGAGTTGGAGCGGCAACGCCGAAATCTAGTTACAATGAAGGATTTATGGTAGGGACAAGTAAACCCTTAGATCTTGACCTTCGATGGAAAAATTGGTTATGTTTTGTCGCGTACAATCTTAATTAGAGTTTGAGATATTGAGGTTTAAATTGAGACACATTAAGGAGTGATCAGAATGTGACTATTTCACACCATTAGGCGGCTCAAGGGCCATAACTCTGGAACGATGCATTTTCCGACATATGGTCATCTGAACTTTTTTGCTTGCCTACCCATAAGGAATCCACCCATGAAGTTTTGCCGTACCTTTTTGTTACACTCTGTATATACAAGATCCGTTTTGTAGATTTACGAAATCACTCTTTTTTTCTCAATCAATCTACAAAACGGGTCTTGAATGAGGTGGTCGCACTAGTAATGACATCCCGTAGCGTCGTTACGTAACACACACAGTATAAATAAAGCTTCGAAACCACAAATTGCAAGTTCTCCCGCAGATAATTCGGTAAGGTGTCTGCTTGTTTAGTGAGCAACCCAGTTTCATATTACGGCTGGTACGGTTTGCTTTTTTCCCTTTCAAAATACATTTCTATATGTTTATATTTCTTCTTAATAATTACTTTCTTGCATTTTTTGTAGATTATCTTAAATTATTGGGGGTTAAGTAGTCAGAAGGTTAAAATACATGTATGACTACTTTATCCGTGTGTGTAGTCATATATTTATCTTTACATAGTTGTTTCTTTCTTTCAACTAGTGTTGCCACGAGACGAGACAGAACCCTTTAATACGAGACACGAGACGAGATAGACTACTTGTCCCGTCTCGTTTCAGAGACGAGACGAGACGTCTCTTGAAATGCCTCGTCTCTTCTAATGTCTCAAAAATGTAAACACAGTTTTTGAAATTATTTAAAAATGTATTAACTCGGAATAAATTATTGCCTTCGAAAGTATACCAGTGTTTATTATTTCAAATGAGGACTATCCTTAAAGAACAAGGAATACCTAAAGTTATTTTTTTAAATGATTCTTACAAACAGCTTTTATTTCCATTTTCCAATCGATTCAAGTTTAAATATTTTGTGATAGTGTTCCAGATTCAAATAAAATGTTAAACCATGCATCGAGATCAGTGTTTCAGAAGATTTCATTCCGAGGGTTGGTGCTTATATGTATGTATAAAAACCTTTATGCAAATACAAATTCTCTTAATGCCAGTTTCATCAGTGACTAATCATTGTTCCATGAGTTTTCTCGTTCCGAACAAAGACACAAACGTGTCAGCCTTTTTCTGTTTGAGTTTCAAAGGATGCTGGTTTGACAATGAAATTTAGTTTCTTTTTATTGTTTTATGATGTTATTCGAACCAAAGCCATTTTTGGAATCATAAAGTCACATAGGTTGCATTTCTTAATAATTTATTTTATACACACTACAGATAAAACTACTCATAGCATTTTAATTACACAGCACATAGTTCTTTGACATAGAGAGAAATCTCCTTTGGTTATAGCAACATCCAGTATTACCAATGGGGATTTCCCTCATCTCCCTTGTAATTCGCACACCGTCAACAGATATAGAACATTGTTGAACATATCCTGAACCACTTCATCACACTCCTGGCCTTGTGACATGGTGCATTATCTTGTCGAAAAATGCCACTACCGTTGGGAAACATGGTCGTCATGAAGGGGTATACGTAGTCTGCAAGCAGTGTGCGATACGCCTCGGCCATCATTGTGCCTTGCTTGAGCTCCACCAGACACATGGATGGTCGCGTGGATGTTCCCCAGAGCATTATTATTATTATTATTATTATTATTATTATTATTATTATTATTATTATTATTATTATTATTATTATTATTATTATTATTATTATTATTATTATTATATTTGAAGTAAAATCAAACATCACGACATTAATTGTTAGTTTTAAATAACTGAATTGAGCTGAAAATAAAATCTTGATTTCGAAAGATTAACTATTAAGTTTATCCGTTCTGTACCTTTCTAAAGTAATAAATGCTGGAATTGGTTTCAAGGCTGTTTCTGAGTAAATACTTTCTTCAAAATAATTTTAAAAATTATAGAAAGATTTTCGAGACATTCGAGTCGAGTCGAAAGTTTTACGAACAGTCCCGACTCGACCCGTGTCTCGACTCGAAAATTAGAGTCGAGAAATACGTTTGTCTCGACACGTCTCGAATTTTACAAAGTGTGTCTTGGCTCGAATTCCAGTCGAGATTCGAGACACGTCTCGACTCGTGAGCATCCCTAAATATTCGTATTTTAAATGCGCAACACTACCTCGCAAAAAATGACCCCGAAGTTAATTTACCAAAGTCTACTTTCTTCTTGTTAGATTAGTGATCGTGCAGTGATTAGTGATTTAGGATAGATTATGCAAAGTCAGATATGGTTATGTATGTTTACACTTTCGTTTCTTTATTTCAAAATTTATTCCTATCTATTCCAATTTATTATTAATAATTTATTTCTTGCATTTATTAATAACTATCTGAAAAACCCATTATTCGCATGGTGGTTGTATTTGGAAGTCAACGCCTGTAGTAGTATCACCGTTGATTTCAGCGAGTGCGAAAACTATGGATTTGACATTAATATAGGTATTTTGGATTATATTTACATGTCAGGATATCCTCTACGGTACCACGACCCGCAACCAAATGGGGTGAATTTGGAAGTTAATGCAGTCGAAGTTTCACCATTGATGTCTGAGCCGCAAAAACTATGAATTCGACACTAATATCGGTCATTTTCTGCTACTTTCACATGTCCCTGTAAACGTCTTTTGAGACCCCCTGGTTCGGTTTAAAAAAAAAAAAAAAAAAAAAAAACGCTTCATCTTGATCTGGGACCTGGACCAAGGTACCCGAGATCAAAATTTGGTAACTCTCGGGCCTCTCGTCTGGTCTCCAGGCAGCACACAGATACATACATACAGACAGACACAGAAACAAACTTTTTATTTTATTTATATTACATTAGGTGTATTTCAAACAGTGTTTCTTCCAGAAGTGTTTTCAGGGGGCACTGCCCGCCCGGAGCTCTGAGAGTGTCCGCCGGAAGAGACCAAAACAATACGTCTATAATATAATAATAAACAGAATAATATCAACAATGCCCCCCGGAATACGAAATGTCCCCCCCCCGGAACATAGTTTCTGAAAGAAACACTGGTTTCAAACACAACAGATAGAACCAACGGCGCCGACTTTCCAAAATGTATGTGGGTGCATATCAATGGCGGGGCGTATTATATGTTTCCAGGGGAGTCTCGATTTTTTTGGTTGATTTCTTTTCAGTTAAAATCTTTTATGAACACTGTCATCAAGGGATGTGCTGTGATAAAGTAAAATATACCGGTAATATAAGGATAAGTTGGAGCTGTCCTAGCTCAGTCGGTAACACGGCTGACTTAAACGTAAAGAAACAGGTTTAATCCCCCGGGTTCAAGTTTAATTACTGTAATGCATATTCCCAACATATATAATCGTGATATTTAGTGTATATGTTCAACAACTTACATGATGCACAATGAGTGCAAGAGGCAGTGATATTATCAACACGTTACTAAAAGAAAATACTACATTCATACAAATTAAAATGAAAAAATCATTATAAAAGAAAATAATTTTAAAGCAGAAAGAACTTGCAAGGATTTTGTTGTGGACATAAAGTATAAAGTGACTAGCTTAGTGTGTTCCTTTGTTGCCTTTGCACAAACAAACTTGAAAGAAATAATTATGCTTTCGAGGTTAGAAATTTTAACTTCAATCTCTATGTTTTAATTGTTTATTTTTTGATAGTGGCAAGTGAGAAATATTTATTTTGTTATGTTTCTATGAACCTAAAAATCTTGCCTGCAGCGCCCTGACAAGATTATTTGTGTAAGTGTTGGAACCAGAGAGCACCCACGTAGTCGGCGCGCATGGACAGAACAACCCCTAGCATTTCTTACACAGCATAGAACGTTGCTACTATACTAGCGAGTTCCAGCTAGTTAAGCCTTTTATTAACAGCCGGAGGCAACATTCTGTTATATCGTTGTAGTGAGTCGCGTGTTAAAATACTCCTAGTATCAGCTTTTTCATTCTTCTATTGACCTTGAAGGACAAAACAAATGCCTTTCGAGGCATACGAGTTCCCTTTAATTCATGAAGTTGATATAGAAATGACCTTCCAACCTATGCTGTGCATAAGTGCTGGAAGTCTTTCTAAAACGAGCGGAACGAGAGAGCCGTTTGATAAATGGCTCGACTCGAAACTCGACGTCAAAAACAATGATTCGGCTCGGAACTCGATTCGAGAAAATTACTTTTGATTCGACTCGAAACTCGACTTGAATTCGAGTCGAGTTTTAGCTCGACTCGTGCCCATCCCAAGGCAGAAAAAAATGGCTGCTTATTATTATTCTCCTAAACTAATTATATAATAATAACAATGTTCTTATCTAAAATTAAAAATACAGAATATAGAGAAGCGTAGGATACGCAAACTGATCTGAAAGAACTCCAATATTACATACCATCAACAAACTATTTTCTAGTAGTACAGTAGGCCTGCTCATCAGAACACAGTTTATTTATATTAACCTCTTACTGTATATAGTTAATTATGGTACCCTAGTTTTCAGGGTGCGAATTACCGGGGGGGATGAGGGGAATTTTCCCCTTCAGTCACATTTTGTCCCCCCCAAAGATATCAACTGAAGTATCCCCACCGGGGATCAGTAGCGTAGCTAGAATATTTCTCAGGGGGCGCCAACGAAGGACCAAAGAAAATTTTGAGGGAGCCATCTCCAATGAATGAAAAATTTTATTCACATAAATTATATATATATATATATATATATATATATATATATATATATATATATATATATATATATATATATATATATATATATATATATGTGTGTGTGTGTGTGTGTGTGTGTGTGTGTGTGTGTGTGTGTGTGTGTTCAAGATGAATATTTCTGTCTTTGTTGTTCATGATTTTACTATTTTCAAAACAGCGAAAATATAAGAATTTACTACCTCAAACAACTAGGGCACATTTATAGAATTGATTTCCTTTCTAATATAAGTAGTTACTTAATCACGGCGTTTAAAATATGTGTGGCTGATTGATTTAGGTGGAACGTAGAAGCAGATAAATATATACACACACATACTGAAAATCAACAGGGACAAAGTGCCTTGTTGAAATTTGCACTTATATCATGGTGCTAGTTATTTTAGAAATTTGCTTGTTATATACGAAGCCAGAGCTACCAGAACTTTAGCTCTACTTTCGAATCAAGGTGATATGCATACTGCTATATTAGGTTTTCACAAACAGACTAGTGGAAACTCCATTAAAAGTAAACTGAACTTATTCTATTTATTGTAATGATTTTCCTCACTCTCACAACAAAAGAATACATTAAATATAACACTTCAAACACTTGTATATACTATACACTTTCGTTACCTTTCTAAATCTCTTAATAAACAAGTATTATTACGTGACAAGGCAAATTATTTTATGTTGTGTTAAACGGTAGAACGGACAGTATTATTTCAGAAAAGGTGGAAGATTATAAATTTCAAAAACAGCGCTTCGTTTATATTATCTTGTTAAAATAGCTAATTTCACTTGTGTGCTTGGCAGCTGTAACACACAGAAGCATTATTCAATACCAGTTTGTAACAGTTTACATTACAAAAAAGTATGTAGTTTACTTAGGTAGTTAATAAAACTGCTTGTAAATACAAAAACAAAAGTATGATCAACCATGTGCATTTGAGCTTAGCGGTATTACAATTACTTCAGATTAAGAAGATGATGTGATCGATCCCTAGTGGGCAAATATTTCAACTTAAGAGTTTACCAAGACTCTTCCTTAGTTCACTAGCGAAATGTTTATGGCCCAATTGACTCATTTCCCTCATTTATATTCTCTGAGCCTCGGGTGTTTCAAAGCCTTAAAATAAATTCAAATGTAGTTGAAGTAACTTAACGCTACTATCCTGTAGTCGATGCTAAATTAATATTGTTAGTTTTGAAATTGGATATGAAGGCACAGCATTAACTAGTAGGCTTATATCCTGTTCAAAATTCACGTCACCACTGATTTACTGTTCTGCATAATTCCTACAATGTAATTTTCTCGGAAATGGTTAAGCATATTTTGACGAAGAACAAATATAAATCTGCGATAAAATTTGGTATTCAGTGACTGAACTCACTGAATGGAGTCTTTATAGACCAGTTCCATAAACTCCTGATATCTCTCTGATTACTAAATATCAGATAAGATAACGGGGTGACACAACTTGGTCACGGGAGTAACTATTACTTTTATACAAAATAACATTACTGCCGCGACCAACTCATATCATCTCAGCCTAACAGCCAACAAGCCTAACAGCCCAAAAACAAACATCCACACGATACGGAAAGAAAGACAAACACAGAATAAGGAACACCAGTGGCTTAGGTAACTAGCGGGCCTCTCATGCAAGATAAAGAGATGGGACTCTAGTTGTAAACCTAATTGTTATAAGAATATTATTATTATTAATAATAATAACAATTATTATTATTATTATTATTAATATTATTATAACATCGTTTACTTTCCAAATCTCTGATCCTACCTAAGAGCATGTCTGCATATAGCGGTCATGTGTGCACCTTTTGTCAGTGAGTGGCCCTAAAGGCCAAAAGGGATGCAAATCTCTGAGAGAGAGGAATAGAAAAAAACTTATTATATGATAAATTCTACGAGAAAGTTCGAAGAATTGCTTTTGACAGGTGCTTTCTTGTTTTTCGGGGACAGAAAATTTTATCGGCTAAGAAATTACAGTATATAATATTGCAAATTTGCAAGTGCATTTATTTACAATACAATTTGAAGTCATAAAGAAACTGAAGACTTTGGGGCAAACAACCTGTCAAGTCCAAAAAGTAAAACTATAAACGAGATAGCTTCACAAGGGTTTCTCTTCATCCGATTTTCTTCAAACTTAGCACACATATACTAGACCGAAAACAAATGAACACGTGTTTTTTGTTTCTTTCAGAGAACAGGTTGTGGGCGCAAAGGGTCCCTTTTCAAAAAGAAGGTCCACTTGATTTAAAAGGTCCACATTAAAGAAACGAAACTCTGCCGATGCAAAGATGACTTCAAAGTACAAAATACTGGTTTTGTCGTTTTTGAGAGAGAAGTTTTGCAGAGGCAATGCTCCTTCGAAATGACAAAGACCCCACACAATCTTTACGGGAATTGGATTTCGGTGGAATTGCTTAAAACCGTGTTATGCTGTAGATATGATGTTCCTGAGAAAAAGTCTCAATGGGCTCAACTACAAATCATTAGCCGTTTGGCCATCAAAAGACCACTTTTTAAAAGAAAGCCGAAGAAAACTACATTCGAGATTTTGGACAAAATGACAAAAATCGTGATGTTGTAGATATTGTGATTCCAAGAAAAAGTCTTAATGGGCATAATCGCCAACCACTGATTTTTTGGCGACTACAGGGCCACTTTTTTGAAAACAGCCAAGTATAGTGATATCCTGAATTCCAATAAAAATGACTGAAATTGTGATATGTTGTAGATGTAGTGATCCTGAGAAACTCTCAATAAGCACAACCACCAACCACTGGCCGTTTGGTAACTACAGAGCCACATTTTTTCAAACAACAGAACTTAACGTTATTTTGGATTTCATTGGAATTGCATGAAACCGTGATGTGTTGTAGCTATAATGATTCTGAAATAAGATCTTAATGGGCACAACCACTAATCACTGACCGTTTGGCCACTACGAGGCCACTGTTTTGAAATTAACCAAGGATGGTGATATTCTGGATTCGGTAAAAATGACTGAAACTGTGATATGTTGTAGATATTGTGATGCTGAGAAAAGGTCTTAATAGGCCCAACCAGTAATCACTGAAAGTTTTGCCACAACGAGGCCACTTTCTTGAAAGTAACTGAAGATGGTGATGTTCTGGATTTCGGTAAAAATGACTGAAACTGTGATATGTTGTAGATCTTGTGATTCTGAGAAAAGATCTTGAGGGGCACAGCCACTAATCACTGACCATTTGGCCACTACCAGGCCACTTGCTTGAAAGTAACCAAAAAGGTTGATGGCCTGGATTCCGGTAAAAATGACTGAAATGTGATATGTTGTAGACATGGTGATTCTGAGAAAATGTCTTAATGGGCACAATCAATAATCATTGGCCGTTTGGACACTGCGAGGCTACTTTTTGGAAAGTAATCGAAAATGTTGGTGTTCTGGATATAGGTAAAAATGACTAAAACTGTGATATGTTGTTGATATTGTGATTCTGAGAAAAGGTTTTAATCGGCACAACAAATAATCACTGACCGTATGGCCACTACCTGGCCACTTGCTTGAAAGTAACCGGAAATGTAGATGGCCGGGATTTCGGTAAAAATGACTGAAACTGTCATACGTTGTAAACATAATGATTCTGAGAAAAGTTCTTAATGGGCATAGCAACTAATCACTGACCGAGGCCACTTTTTGAAAGTAACCGAAAATGGTGATGTTCTGGATTTAGGTAAAAATTACTGAAACTGTGATATGTTGTAGATATTGTGATTCTGAGAAAATGTCCTAATGGTCACAACCAATAATTACTGACCGTTTGACTACTGCAGGGCCACCTTTTTCAAAGTAACGGAAAATTGTAGTTCTGGATTTCTGTAAAAACGACTGAAACCGTGATATGTTATAGATATTGTGGTTCTGAGAAAAGGTCTTAGTGGGCACAGCCAATAATCACTGGTTGTTTGGACACTACGAGGTCACATTTTGAAAGCAAGCGAAAATGGAGATGTTCTGGATTTCGGTAAGAATAACTGAAACTATGATATGTTGTAGATATTGGGATTCTGAGGAAAGGTTTTTATAGGCACAACCCCTAATCACTGACCGTTTGGCCACAACGAGGCCATCTTCCTTGAAAGTATTCGAAAATGGTAATGTGGATTTCGGTAAAATGAATGAAACTGTTATATGTTGTAGATATTGTAATTCTGAGAAAAGGTCTTAACGGGCGCAACCACTAATTGCTGACCGTTTGCCACTACGAGGCCACATTTTAGAAAGTAACCGAAAATGGTGATGTTCTGGATTTAGGTAAAAATGACTGAAACTGTGATATGTTGTAGATATTGTGATTCTGAGGAAAGGTCTTTATAGGCACAACCCCTAATCACTGACCGTTTGGCCACAACGAGGCCATCTTCCTTGAAAGTAACCGAAGATGGTGATGTTCTGGATTTCGATAAAAATAACTGAAACTGTGATATGTTGTAGACATTGTGATTCTAAGAAAAGGTGTTAATTGGCACAACCAATAATCACTGACAGTTTGGCCACTACGAGGCCACATTTCTGAAAGTAACCGAAAATGGTAATGTTCTGGATTTCGGAAAAAAGTGATTGAAGGGGTGATATGTTGTAGATCTTGTGATCCCAAGAAAAGGTATTTATGGGCTCAATCACTAATCACTCACCGTTTGGCCACTACGAGGCTACTTTTTCGAAAGTAATCGAAAATGTTAATGTTCTGGATTTAGGTAAAAATGACTGAAACTGTGATATGATGTAGATATAATGATTCTGAGAAAATGTCTTAATGGGCATAACCACTAATCACTGACCATTTGGCCACTACGCGGCCAGTTTTTGAAAGTAACCAAAAATTATGATATCCTGGATTTCGGTAAAAATGACTGAAACTGTGACATGTTGTAGATATTGTGATTCTGAGAAAGGGTCTTAATGGGTACAACCAATTATCACTGACCGTTTGTCCACTACGCGGCCAGTTTTTGAAAGTAACCAAAAATTATGATGGCCTGGATTTCGGTAAAAATGACTGAAACTGTGACATGTTGTATATATTGTGATTCTGAGAAAAGGTCTTAATGGGCATAACCACTAATCATTCACCGTTTGGCCACTACGAGGCCACTTTTTTGAATGTAACCGAAATAGGTGATGTTCTGGATTTCGGTAAAAATGACTGAAATTGTGATATGTTGTCGATATGGTGATTCTGAGAAAAGCTCTTAATGGGCACATCCACTACTCACTGACCATTTGGTCAGTACGAAACATCTTTTTTGAAAGCAGCCGAGTCGAAGATAGCGATATTCTAGTTTCGGTCAAAGTGACAAACCGTGATGTGTTGTAGATATTGTCATCCTGAGAATAAGCATCAATGGACACATCCACAAATCATTAATCGTTTGGTCACTACAGGGCGACTTTCCTAAAAACAGCCGAGTATAACGATTTTTGAATTTCGGTAAGGTTGAGTAAAACTAAGATGTGTTGATTTCATCATGAGGAAAATCTTAATGGACACAATCATCGAATTATGAGCGTTTGGTCACTACAGATACAGTTTTTTTTAAAAAAAAACACCTTGGCATAACGATATTTTGATTTCGGTATAAATGAATGAAACTGTGATATGTTGTAGATGTCTTTGTCCTGAGAAAAATTGTCTAGAGCTTTCCAGGGTTTTCCTTTGTCCCGCAGGATAAATATCTGAATATTGTCTATTCTTAAATGATGTTGATCGCTACTCTCCAAATCTCTTTTCCGGGTTGTGGGATACTACTTTTCAGGGTTTCATACAATTCTACCAAAATTACAGAGTATCCTTACCTTCTGCTGTTTTAAAAAAAATGTGGGCCCGTAGGTACCGAATGATTGGTGGTTGTATCCATTGAGAGTTTTTCTCAGGATCACAATATCTACAACATATCACAGTTTCAAGCAATTGCACTGAAATCCAGAATACTTTACCTTCAGCTCTTTTTAAAAAGTGATCCTGTAGTGGCAAAACGGTCAGTGATTAAAGGTTGTGCAAATTGAGTCTCTCTCTCACGATCACAATATCTACAACATATCATGTTTCAAGCAATTCCATCGAAATCCAAAATAACGTTACCTTCTGCTGTTTGCAAAAATGTGACCCTGTAGTTGCCAAACGGTCAGTGATTTGTGGTTGTGCCCATTGAGACTTCTTCTCAGGAACACCATATCTACAACATACCACGGTTTCAAGGAGTTCCACCGAAATCCAATTTTCGTCTGGATTGTGCGGGGTTTTTGGCGTTTCGAAGGGGCATTGACTCTGCAACCCTTTTTTCGCAAACGACAAAACCCATATTTTCTACTTTGAAGTCATCTGTGCATCAGCAGAGTTTCGTTTCTTTAATGTGATCCTTTTAATCAAGGGGATCTCGTTTTGAAAAGGGACCCTTTGCCCCCTTAACCTATTTTCCGAAAGAAACAAAAAATATTTGTCGATTTATTTTCGGTCTAGTATATGTGTGGCAAATTTGAAAGAAATAAAAAGAGAAGAGAACCCTTTGTTAAGATATTTCCTTTACACTTTCAATTTTTAGACTTGGCGGTTTTTTGCACCAAAATCTTCAATTGTCATTAGAAGACATTGTCGTAAAAAATAAGTTTTATTTCTTCATCCATCGCAAGTCTTATGGGCTCCCTCTACCTCGCATCTCCGATGATCGATATCGAGAATTTAGGATTATGATATACTGATGTCGATATATTTACGATATCGAACGTTGATATGTGTTAATATCGATATCGACGATATCGATTATATCGACATATCATACAGGCCGAGATCCGATAAATTATGCTTGATATGTACTAGAATCAACAATCAAAATTAATTATGTTCTTCCATTTCCGTACTCCAGGTGGAAGTGGAAGAGGATGAACTTGGACAAGCATTTTAAGGCAAAAAATTGGTTAAAATAAAACTAGTTATACTTCCCCCTTAATAGAAAGCTATTAATAGAAAACCATTACTGTAATTTACCTTTTACTTCTGTTTCTGATTGTCATCACAAACAGTCACACTACAGGTACTTTACATCAGGCACGTAGCCAAGGGGTGGGTCCGGACCCACCCCTTCTTCAGACCAGAAACGAAAAAATATTAAGAAAGGATGAAACAAAAAGAAAAAGAAGAACCAGAATTTAAAATAAAAAGCCACAGCAAGCGTTTGGCTACTCTTTCTTATGAGGAGCTATGTGTGGAGGAAACGGGGGGATTCAAGTTAAAAATGTATATTATTGTAATGGAGCATTTCGAATTCCATCTAGTTCCACGCTAATCCTATGGACTACAAATGACGATCGATAAACTGGTTCGAACAGACACTCTCAGGTAGAACTTAAAAAATGCTCCCAATCGCCAATAATATGAGCATGGCAACATAGATTCCAGTTACACTTGTTGAAGAAATTTTCAGTTTCTCGGCAACACTAATCCATTTTATAGGATGTGTTTACTGTCGAAAGAGATTTCATTGTCATCCTTGACGACATTAAATGAAGATAAGGAAAAGAAAAAGAAAGAAGACAAGAACTGAGTTCGAATGACCTCGAAAGATGATATCTTTTACAAAACGTTTTACATATTTTTTTACTTGAGATTTCTTTATAGTTTGTTATTAAAATACTTACCGACATATCCTCATTTTAGTGTCCTAACAAACCAATATGGGTATGTTGCCAGTAAAATAGTTTAGATGGATTGTGCCCCTGGTGTGTAACCACAGTATTTCATGTCACGCCGCCCCTATTACCAAATACAGACTAAACGGACCAACATATGTTGCCAGTAAAATAGTTTAGTATGATCGAGCCCGTGGTCTGCTAACCACAGTATTTTGTCACGGACCCCCCCCCCTATTACGAAATCCTGGCTACGTGCCTGTTTACATAGTACAGCAACATACTCTATATTTTTTCAGAACTAAGCAAACCGGAAGATGAAACTCCTGTGATATTAGAGTGGAATGTTCTACAAAATATTCATAATTCATTGTCCTTATTTCTATCAGTACTTTTGCCACAGGCTCAGAGCTACAAGACTAATAGAACTAGAAATGAAAGATTTCATTCCTTCTTTTCTCTCAGACTAAAAGACTTCTGCATTTTGCTGAGAATGTCATTCTTTTAAATATAAGCTCCCTATCTCGGAATAATTGTGGCTACTGAGTGATTCAAGGTAATCGGTACCCAAAAGTGTAAAGTTTGGCGACTCTGAAATCTCAACAGTTTGTTAAAAGAGATTTCACATTTCATGTTGTTTTTTGTTCATTACAAAAACACTCATGGTTTGATTCTATTCATGATGAATTATTGAACTTATACACATGAAAAAAAAAATAGTGTGACAGCTAACACCGTGCAGCTAGACCATACAATATACCCCTTCTTATCCCATAATCGTGTCTGGTAAAAAGACCACTCCTCTCTCTTCTCGTTTCCTTTCTCCCGTATTAAAATCAACAACAACATGAGCACAATGCTAATTTCAAAATATACATGTATTAGTATCAATAAAGTGAAAGAATAAAAATGAGACGAAACGAGATTCATAATTAATGTAGGGAGAAACTTAAACACTTCTCAATAAAAAATTGAAACGAATAGATATCTGTTAGAGGTACAGAAGTGAGACAGAGAGAAAAAGAGACAGAAGAAGAGAAATAAAAGGGATCACAGATAAAAATATTCGACGTAGTAAAAGAACTTAGCATTATAAAGTTCCCTTTCCAGAAGTCCATCAGTAATATGAAAATAGCGTTTCTTTTTTTTAATATGTTTTCAGAAATATTGGAATATATAGAGAATGCTTGAAAGATTCATTAAGTCACTTTGAAAATGAATAGTAAACTTGGTGGTCAAATTAAATAATTTCCAGTGACACTGTAGAGTTCCGAGACACATCTAGGATCATGCCAAAAGTTTAATACACACCCTTTCTTTCCCCATGGTTCGGTTGCAAATTCGGTAGTGTTCATTAAACGTACTCATCCGAAATACATTATAATTAACCTAGTAGGACTGTTCCTTTGACAATCACCCTAGAGGAAGCCAGCTCAAATCTTTAATACAGGTGCAAAATGCACTTGATACATTCTTTGCTTCACGGCCCAACAAGTTCTAACGCGAAGGAATCCATGGCCCTCCAGAACGTTGGCAGAATATCGTCGATGCTGATGGGGACTATTTTAGATCTTCCAGGTACAACTGTGTTAAAAAGAAAAATTGCTCTTATACTGCAACATATTTTTCCCCAATAACTTTGTTTCGTTACGTATAATTTTTTCTTTGAGTGTTCTTGGGAGAAAGAAGTTAGTATCTAATATTTCTTTAAAATTTTATGCAAAAGAAATGGGAAATGAAGATTAAATAAGCGAAAAATAGAAATCAATAACAACTTTCATCTCCTACCAACATAGTAGTGCAAAGTCCTTATATGCTAATTAACTCAGGATTTTACATCCAAATTAAATGAAATGAAATCTTTAAGTTTTACGTCTCACGTTTATGCCGGCTAGGCTAAAGGAGACAGTGATGATGAGAAATGAAGAAAATGGTGGAATGAAGAATGTGGAGGAAACGGGAGTATCTCCGAGAAAACCCACGCACACGGTGTTTATCCACCACAAAGTTTACTTGGCGCAAGTTGGGATCGAACCAGAGGTCAACGCTCTACCACTGAGCTACCGCGGCCCTCTACATCCAAATTAAGTTGCAATATAACAATTCTCGTTAAAAACCCAAATCGGCAATGTAAATTGAAGATTAGCGTATACTTTAGATAGGATGAAAAAGTGTAAAGAGCATACTCTAACTATGTGGCCGAGTGGGTGTCCTCCCCACTGGTCTAGTGGTTAGCACGTGAGCCTTTGGTAAACGGGGTCCCGGGTTCGATTCCGTGTGGGAGAGCTTTCGAAATTTAACTGTCCTTGATGTTTTGTGTGCGTGTCCCAGTCGTTCTAGGTTACTGGAAAATCAAGTTAAATAAGTAAAAAGCGAATAAAAGTAATTAGAAACGTACTAATAAGTAGATAAGCAAGTTAATGAGGCACGTTCGGTGCAACAGTTAATTTTAGAAAAAAAGTGAATTGCGAGACGGGTTAATAAATTACATGTCTTCTACGCGGCAGTTCGAGACCACCGTAATCCTTTCAATCTTTTTCTTTTTAAAGAAATCCATCTTTCTAAACATTAGTACACACTACATGGGTAACAATTTATATTATGATACCCGATACCATGAGCTTTAAAAGAAAAAGTGTAATCACTCATTAATTATTACGTAGTAAGTTTTCAATAGATTCAGTGCTTGATCGTGCCGTCTGTGAATGTTATGAAATATGAATTGGTATTTTATTTTATGATAATCAAGGATGCGAATATGTGTGCTCACAACTTGCGCTTCCAGAAGCCTCAAGTTCACACGCGATAAAATAACATTTCTGCATTACGCACCTTTTTCAACAACTTGCAATAGGTTTATTTATCATGAGAGAAATCCTCCACGAAATGTTTGCTCTATTGGATACTGTATTTCTGACGATGCTTTCATTATCAGATATGTAGTTTCATTTAACGTAGAATTTCATACGGCAAACAGTTGAAAACTTTATCATTCTTTTAACTTTACTTGAGTTGATTTTGAGTTTAACGTCCCTTTTAGCAGCGAGGCTATATGAGACGTGGACCTACAGATTAACGTGGGATCCGAATCACATGACGTCCCACTGGGAATCGAACTCGGCTCTCCCACACCTTAGCTTTACTTGAATTTGGACCCAAACGCTCTCAAGCCGATTTAAGAGTATGCATTTACTACCCCAGAGTTTTTCAATAAATGCATTTTTTTTGTAATTATATTAATTTTTCTTTTAAAAAGGTGCAATCAATACATTTGTTTATTTAATACGTAGTCATTGTTGAACAAAGTTCTCATCTTTATATCTGGCAATAAGATCCCATCTCTTCTGTCTCTAGACCCAGTCATATTACTTTTAATAAATGTCAAATTACGATTTTTATCAACAAAGAGAAGCTGTTCTACTAACTCTGGTAAATAATAATAATAATAATAATAATAATAATAATAATAATAATAATAATAATAATAATAATAATAATAATAATAATAATAATAATAATAAAAGCATCTGAATAATGAAGATATTTTTTCACCCCTTAAAATTTATGTGTGCTTCTCTGAATCTGGATATGTTGTTTTCTACTGTATAATGCAAAAAGGCTTCAAACAGCAATCTTAAAAATTATTTGTGTAAAAGACACAAACGTCTTATCAGTTGTGCTACTAAACAACTGACCTTGTTTCTGTTTGCCTTTAAACACAATGTTACGATTTACAAGGCACAGACAAAAGTAGAGAGCCACGTGATATTTCGCCTAAGGGAGCTTCGTTGCTAAACTGAAGATTGGCATTCTGTCAATATATTGCATAGCTATCAATAAGTCACACTCACAGGTTCTTTCCAAACGTTTTGGTATAACAGGTTAATCAAACTACGTTGTTGTAGGTAAGGGATGAGACTCTGAAAGACCGATAAGTGTTGGAGCTCAGAGCCATAGCTAGAAATTTTGTTGCCCGGGGCGAAGTAGAATTCGGCCTCCCCCGACACTCACCTTACGAAGCTTTGAGTTTTCCTTTTCGTGCTTTTAACATATAAGAGAAACATCTCTTTGTTGTTATGCTACGCTGATTTTTTTTTTTTTTTTTTTACCAAGCTACTTGGACAGACCATTACAACAACCAAAAGCGATCGTTATGTATTCTTTAATAAATAAGAGCCGCTCTCAAGAGGCTTATTTTAGACATGCTGTTAAAATTGACAAAACTACTTTGTATACAAATCCATTTGGAGAATAATTATGAGAAAAGCATGCAGTCGATTCTCCTAAGTCAGGGGGGCCATGTTACACATGGAGTTGGTGGACGCGAGTGGTAGCGTTGGAAAGGTCCGCGTCCCCTGAGTGCAGTAGTAATGTCAGAAATCAGGCCCAGGCCACGAAGGTCAAGAAATAGGGTCCTAACGTTATGTGCTAGGGTCCCTTCTATTCACCTATTAAACATGAAGTTGTTGGACGGAGTTGGTGGCATTTGAAAGGTTTTGATCCGTTGAGCACAATTGTGATGTCAGAAGTCGATCCCTAGCATTGAACCCCAAGAAACGGGGTCCCGAAGTTTTAGACGCGAGTCCTTCCTATTCCTCTTTTAAACATGGGGTTGTTGGACGCGGATGGTAACATTAGAAAGGTCCTAGTCGTTTGAGCACAGGGTAACGTCCGAAATCGGTTCCTGGAATCAAAGCTCCAGAAATGAGGTCCCAAATTGGCTCAATCTCAATACCTGGTTGCGCAAGGTAGAACAATATTTATAGCTGTATTAATGGTTTTATCTCGCGCAACCAAAAACTGAGGTTTACGTCAGTTTACATCACAACCCAAATATTTGGGACCCGGATCTGATTTCTGACATCACCGCGATGCTTAAGGAACCAAGACCTCTCCAATGATTAAAGCAAGTCAATGATAATAATAGAAGAATTGGTGAAAAATGTGGGAGGAAGCGGGAGTACCCTGAGAAAACCCACGGATACGATCTTGTCCACCACAAACTTAATACGACGGGGGACGAAACAGTAAGGACCTCATGCACCAGAGGAAGGGCTCTACCACTGAGCTACCGCGCCCAATGATTAAAGCAAGTCAATGATAATAGAAGAATTGGTGGAATAAAAAGTGGGAAGAGGCGGGAGTACTCTGGGAAAACCCACGGATACGATATTGTCTACCACAAACTTACTTGGCTGTCGATCGAAACAATAAGGGCCCCACGCACAAGAGGAAGCGCCGTAACACTGAACCAGCACTCCGAATGATTAAAGCACATCAATGATATTACAAGAACTCGTGAAATGAAAAGTGGGAAAAAGCCAGAGTACTCTGGGAAAACCCACGGATACGATCTTGTCTACTACAAACTTACTTGGCTGTCGATCGAAACAATAAGGGCCCCACGCACAAGAGGAAGCGCCGTAACACTGAACCAGCACTCCGAATGATTAAAGCACATCAATGATAATACAAGAACTCGTGAAATGAAAAGTGGGAAAAAGCCAGAGTACTCTGGGAAAACCCACGGATACGATCTTGTCCACCACAAACTTACTTGGCCGGAGATCGAAACAATAAGGACCCCACGTACCAGAGGAAGCGCTCTACCACTGAGCCACCGCGCCCAATGATTAAAGCAACTCAGATATAATAGAAGAATTGGTGGAATTAAACGTGGGAGAAAACGAAAGTACTCTGGGAAAACCCACGGATATGATCTTGTCCACCACGCAACTTACTTGGGGGAGGATCGAAACAATAAGGGCCCCACGCACCAAAGGAAGTGCTCTACTACAGAGCCACCGCGCCCCATGATTAAAGCAAGTCAACGATAATAGAGGTATTAGTGGAATGAAAACGGGAAGAAGCGGGAGTACCCTGAGATAACCCACGGATACGATCTTGTCCACCACAAACTTACTTGGCTGGGGATGGAAACAATAAGGACCCCACGCATCTGAGGAAACGCTCTACCACTGAGCCAGCGCTCCCAATGATTAAGGCAATTCAATGATAATAGAAGAATTGGTGGAATTAAACGTGGGAAAAATTGGGAGTACTCTGGGAAAACCCACGGGTATCATCTTGTCCAACACACAACTTACTTGGCCGGGGATCGAAACAATAAGGGCCCCACGCACAGGAGGAAGCGCTCTAACCCTGAGCTACCGCGCCCAATGATTAGAGCAAGTCAATGATAAGAGAAGAATTGGTGGAATTAAACGTGGGAAAAAGCGGGAGTATTCTGAAAAAACCCACGGATATGATCTTGTCCACCACGCAACTTACTTGACCGGGGATCGAATCAATAAGGGCCCACGCACAAGAGGAAGCGCTCTAACCCTGAGCTACCGCGACCAAAGATTAGAGCAAGTCAATCATAATAGAAGAATTGGTGGAATTAAAGGTGGAAAAAAGCGGAAGTACTCTGGGAAAACCCACGGATACGATCTTGTCCACCACACAACTTACTTGGCCGGGGATTGAAACAATAAGGGCCCCAAGCACAAGAGGAAGCGCTCTAACCCTGAGCTACCGCGCCCAATGATTAGAGCAAGTCAATGATAATAGAAGAATTGATGGAATGTAACGTGGGAAAAAACGAAAGTACTCTGGGAAAACCCACTGATATGATCTTGTCCACCACGCAACTTACTTGGCTGGGGATCGATACAATAAGGGCCCCACGCACAAGAGGAAGCGCTCTCACCCTGAGCTACTGCGCCCAATGATTAGAGCAGGTCAATGATAATAGAAGAATTGGTGGAATTAAACGTGGGAAAAAACGAAAGTACTCTGGGTAAACCCACGGATACGATCTTGTCCACAACACAACTTACTTGGCCGGGGATCGAAACAATAAGGACCCCACGCATAAGAGGAAGTGCTCTAACACTGGGCTATCGCGCCCAATGATTAGAGCAAGTCGATGATAATAGAAGAATTGGTTTAATTAAACGTGGGAAAAAGCGGGAGTACTCTGGGAAAACCCACGGATACGATCTTGTCCACCACACAACTTACTTGGCCTGGGATCGAAACAATAAAGACCCCACGCACGAGATGAAGCGCTCTACCACTGAGCTACCGCGCCCAATGATTAGAGCAAGTCAATGATAATAGAAGAATTGGTGGAATTAAACGTGGGAAAAGCGGGAGTACTCTGGGAAAACCCACGGATACGATTTTGTCCACCACACAACTTACTTGGCCGGGGATCGAAACAATTAGGACCCCATGAATCAGAGAAAGCGCTCTAACACTGAGCCACCGCGCCCCATGATTAAAGCAAGTCAATGATAATAGAGGAATTGGTGGAATTAAACGTGGAAAAAAGCGAGAGTACTCTGGGATAACCCAGGGATACGATCTTGTCCACCACACAACTTTCTTGGCCGGGGATCGAAACAATAAGGGCACCGCGCACAAGAGGAAGCGCTCTAACACTGAGCTACCGCGCCCAATGATTAGAGCAAGTCAATGATAATAGAAGAATTGGTGGAATTTAACGTGGGAAAAAGCGGGAGTACTCTGAGGTAACCCACGGATACGATATTGTCCACCACACAACTTACTTGGCCGGGGATCGAAACAATATGGGCCCCACTCACAAGAAGAATGACTCTAACCCTGAGCTACCGCGCCCAATGATTAGAGCAAGTCAATGATAATAGAAGAATTGGTGGAATTAAACGTGGAAAAAAGCGGGAGTACAATGAGAAAACCCACGGATGCCATCTTGTCCACAATACAACTTACGTGACCGGGGATCGAAACAATAAGAACCCCACGCATCAGAGGAAGCGCTCTACCACTGAGCCACCGTGCCCAATGATTAATGCTAATCAATGATAATAGAAGAATTGGTGGAATGAAAAGTGGGAAGAGGTGGGAGTACCCCGAGAAAACCCACGGATACGATTTTGTCCACCACAAACTTCCTTGGCCGGGAATCTAAACAATAAGGACCCCATGAACCAGAGGAAGCGCTCTATTACTGAGCCACCGTGCCCCATGATTAAAGCAAGTCAATGATAATAGAGAAATTGGTGGAATTAAAACTGGGGAAGAAGCGGGAGTACCTTGAGAAAACCCACGGATACGATTTTGTCCACCACACAACTCATTTTGCCGTGGATCGAAAGAATAAGGACCCCACGCACCAGAGGAAGCGCTCTACCATTAAGTGACCGCGCCCCACAACAAAAACAAGAAAATTTGAAGTTACTAGGAAACATTTTGATAAGCAGTATCTTTCAAAGGTAAAGACCGCTGCCCGATGATCATCTTTTAATAGTGGTGAAATATCTTTTCACAAACTGTCGAGGGTTTAGAGTCGACAAACTTTACTCTTTCGTTTACCGATTACCTCCAAACCGCGGTAGCCAGAATTAACCCATGACACGGGACTTATATGAAGACAATGAAAGTCTCAGGAAAATGCAGAAGTCTTTTAGTCTGAGAAAAAAAAGGAATGAAATCTCTAATTTCTAGTTCTGTTAGTCTTGTAGCTCTTAGTCAGTACCAATGCACTGATAGAAATGTGGCCAATGAATTATGACTATTTTGTAGATCATTCCACTTTAATATCACAGGAATTCATCTTTCTGCTTGCTTGGTTGTGAAAAGTTATATAGTGTATTGGTATACTATGTAAAGTATGTGTACTGATTTGTTATAAAATCAGAAACAGAAGTAAAAGGTAAATTACAGTAATAGTTTTCTGTTAATAGTTTTGTATTCAAGGGGAAACGGAAAACCTACTTTTATCTTAACTTTTTTTCTTAAAATTTCTATTCGGGTTCACATCCTTCCCCCTCTACATTGAATACAGAAACGGAGAACTTATTTAGAATTTGATTGTTGACTCCAGTATATTTTAAGCATCACTTCTCAGACCTGGGCATGTGATATGTCGATATATCGCTATCGTCGATATCTATATTATCATATATCAACATTCGATATCGCAAATATATGGACATGAATATATCATTGTAAATTTTCGATATAGATATTCGGGAGGCGGCGAGGTATAAGGGGCCTCTAAGACTTGCGATGGATGAACAAATTAAACTTACTTTTTACAATATTGTTTTCTAATCATAATGTCTTTATTACCATTAATTGCAATGTATATAAGTCCACTTGCAAATTTGCAATATTATATAGTATAATTTCTTAGGCGCCAGAACTTTTCTGTTCCCTGAAAAAAGACACAAAAAATCACGTGCAAAAGCACTTACCATAAGAAAGTTTTTTATTTCTCTCTCTTGGAGATTTCCACTCCTTTTGGGCTTTGGGACCGCTCATTGACAAAACGTGCACACATGATCGCTATATGCATTCATGCTCTTAGGCAGAGTAAGATTTTGTAAAGGAATCGACTTTTTAATAATGATAATAATAATAATAGTAATAATATTATGATTATGATTATGATTATGATTATTATTATTATTATTATTATTATTATTATTATTATTATTATTATAACAATGGGGTTTACAACTAGGGTCCCATCTGTTTCTCTTGCATGGGAGGGCCGCAAGTCTGCTACGCCACTGGTGTCCTCTATTCTGTGTTTGTCTCTTTTTCCTTTCGTTTAGCTATTTCTTTTTGTGCTGTGAGGCTTTTATATGAAACCTTTATATTATATAACTTTTCTTTTTATGAGTTTCTTTTTTGGGTGGGGTGGGGGGAAAGAGAGAAATGCTTTCTTCTTATATCTGTTTCTTACCATTCATCCTGTTTGAACTGCTTAAGTAAGTCATTTTGTAGCTTTTGATGTCATCCAACTCCGTCACAATAATAAAATTGTCATTCTTAATAATTTGTTTTATTCTCTTATTTGCAGTTTGGCACACTGATATATTTGTGACAAAATTGAGGTTTGGTCCAACGCCTTTCGAATTTGCAACCAACCCAACCGCTGAGCTTTTTGGGTTGCCTGCTATTGCAGGAAAACGAGAATTGCAGGTGGTAATGCACTTTTGGAGTCGTGTATACATAAACAGAACAATCCTAATGCAAATCACATACTAGAGATAACTTTATATACAAATCAAATTTCTTCTTCTTCTAGCATAAAACAATCAGATGACTTAAAGAAACGTATTTTAAAGAAGAAAAATCTCCTCTAGTTCTTTACCTGGTGGTATGGTTCCTAATATAGAGGTTGCATTACCTCTTTGTACTGCCATACTTATTCTCTGAATTAGGAAGGTGCTTGCTCTATCATCACCAGACAATTGAGTGATGCGTTTACCTACTTCCTTTATAAAACTGAGACCTTCTTTGCCCCAGGATCCACTGGATTCAATGGCAATGGGTACAAATTGGTACTTCTCTGTTAGGTTGCTGTATTTTCTTCTTTTTTCTGTTTCCTTTCGACTGGCTACATTGCCCGCTTGGAGTGAGGAGAAAGGAAGGTTGGAAGGAGCGAAAGTATCTGTGCATGTAAAATCCCAAATCAATGATTTGCCTCTCTTCCAAGGTATTAAGGTCATCCCATCTGGTCTTTTACCATCCGTTCTACTACATCCATTTGGCTCCCTTATTGCCGGTATACCTGCTGAAATGAGTGCTCTCATTATAATGTCATTGACAGTTGAGTGTCGGGGACATCTACCTGTACTTTTTATGCAAGACAGTCCATGCAGTCCTTTTTTATCTACTGGATTCCTACATGCCTGACATTTATGAGGTTCACATATATTTGCTCCCAACCGTAACGCAACTGCTATTCGAAAACTCTCATTACTGAGATGAAGACCTAGAGAGAACGAAGGTAAAGCTTTAAGCCAAGCTCCTCCTTCTATGGATGATGCAGCAATTATTCTAGCCTTGTCTTCTAGGCTGTCTGAAGACCGTAGTAAAAAGGAGAAGTGTGATTTAAAAATAGGTTCTTCCCACGTGGATTGCTTTGCTCTGGTACTAAATTCGGGTAATTCAGATCCAACTAGAAGTGACCAAGTGGAAGAGCAATCTTTAACTTCAGAATCCATGTGGAAGCTTATATCCTGTTGGAGAAGTGATTCTATTAGACATCGGGAACCATAGAATGATGCCAAGAAGGCGGGAATAGCCAAATCTATGGCTCGTCGGATGCCTAATCCACCAAAACCAACTGGCAGAGAAGCCTGAAGCCATGTGTTATCCTCAAGGAAGCAATTTAGGATAGATTCTAAACCAGATTTTACGGTGTTATCAAAGCGTTCTAATAAATCTTCTGCCTTCCATGAAGGTGAACTTCTCAGAAAATATAGTAATCTTGGAGTAGTAAATGATGTCCTTAATAAATAAAAGGCAGAATGTGCTGAGATTAATGACAGACGTGCGAAATACATCTCCAGTTTGGTTATCTTCTCAGTTAACAAGGTTTTTCTTGATTCTGTTGTGAGGCCAGTTCCTAGGAGATAAGCGTTTGAAGGAGACATTAATTGAATGCCCGGAGCTACCTCATTGTATGATGTGAGGAGTATGTGCATATGCTCTTTCGTTGTTCCAAGAAGCTTTTCCATTTCTTATAACTTTGTTCCTTCCTTCATTCGAAATACATTATACTGCGCACAATTTCTGTAGAAACTTATGAATGAATCATTTAACATGAAGAAAAAGATATTTAGTGATTTCAGACGGCTTTTCATTGCAATTTTCGGTAAGTACCAACAGATTTGGAAGTCCCGGCTAGTTTAATAAATAGTTCGTAAACAGTGGCGTCGGCAGGGGATGCACAAGAACCTTGAAAGTAGACTTTCGCACTATATTTCTGTATTTATATTTATGTGCCAATTCAAATTAGGGCTTCAGATAAACGTTTTAAAAGAAGATGAAATCTATTGAAATATGTTTTACTGATGATGATATCCTACAAAAAAAATCCAGTTGCTGGTTTTTGCCTTTTTGAATAAATAGCCCTGGTCCAGTGTAACTACGACAAAAATCAATCAAACACATTTTTAAAGAAAAGATTAAACGTGTTAGAATATGTTATATGTATGGATATTATACTAAAACAGTACCAAAAATCTATTTGCTTGTTTTCCATAATTTTTGCTGCCAACTATATGAGCAATATGTGAGGTTTATCACAAAACACTATGGTAAATAATGTATCGTATTTGATGGTTATGATGGCGCGTAAAGGTTATAAAACACTGGACATGAACAAAGAAACCATGAACATGCGTAATCGTTTAGGAAAACATCCACGTTGTTCGTTTAACTCAACAGGAATTTCTTTCTAACATTAAAAACAAATCCGAATTGATATCACTTCTGACGAAATATCTCGAGAAATCTGGTTGTACCGTACTTTAATCAACTGGAGATGCAGACACATTAGTTGTGTTAATTGAAACAAATGTTGCAAAATCTGGCTCGTCAGTAATAGTGGGAGAAGATTAAGATATTTTGGTTCTGATGGTAGCACTCGCAACAGCTGAGACTTACAGGTTTATTCCTGGCTCGAAGCGACCACATAAGATATACAGCAGTACCAAACTTCAGAGAGCATTGGGAGATATGGTGAACTGCATTTTATTTCTGCAGGCCTTCACTGGTTGTGTTGCAACTTCTGCTCCACACAGCAACGGAAAGAAAATTACGTACAAAATACTGCTAAAAAATGAAGAACTGCGTCGAGAAATGGATGTTTTCAACAACCCAACGTCATCTGCTGATGATGTGGTAGCTGCTAGATAAAAAATGTTCTTAGCGTTATATAGATGTACAGAGAAAGAAAATCTGGATTATACAAGATTCTGCATGTAAAAAAGATTGTATCCAAACAACGCATTAGTGACACTTTGAACTTACCAGTACTATCTCCAACAATAGCTGCTGCAAATCAGCATAGTCTCCGTGTGTTCTATTAAGTTCGGCAGTAGTAAAATCAAGAGATGACTCAAACTGAATGACGCTGAAGAATTTGTGGTGATTGCCATCTTCCTGTAACAACATTTAAACAACCTGCTTCAGAAAATTTGTTAAAGTTTATAGCATGCAACTGCCAGGTAAACTGCCGAAACAATTGTGGGTGCAAAAGAAAAGAGCTAGATTGTACATCATTTTGTCGGCAGAGTAGTGGACACGGATGTGGTAATAGCACTACTTTAATCGAAGATGCAGATGAAAGAAGTGATGATAAAGCTATCACTAAACCAACTTCTTTGAGAAGGAAGTTAACGAAAACTTTGGGCATTCAACTGCAAAACGCCATTGAGAAAAGTACACCCTGTTTCAAAAAGAATATACGTAATTCGAATGCATATATTTATTAAACTTTAAGACATACGAATATGAAATTTTACACACGTATTTACAAACCTTTCAAGTTCAAATTACAGTTCAAAGTTCATATTACAGATGTTCAATATGTCCTCCATCAGCGACATGAACAGTATCACATCGATACTCAAATTCGATACTCAATACTCGGGCACGTATGTCCCGCGTCACTGATGTTATGGCAGTAGAGATCCGGTTCTTCAACTCTTCCAGGTTCTGTGGGAGCAGTTGTACATAAACGTTGTCTTTAACGAAACCCTACAGGAAAAAGTCACAGGGTTCAAATCCGGTGACCGTGGAGGCCAGCAAATCAACTATTGACCAAGTATTTATCATTCACCAAATACTCGAAAAAAATTGGGAATACAATACCCCGGTACATCAATTATTTATTGATTTTGGAAAGGCGTACAACTCTGTTTGGAGAGAAAGATTATACAACGTTCTTACAGAACTTTGAATACCGAGAAAGCTAATTAGATTAATTAAGATATGTTTAAATGAATCCCAAAGTAAAGTCCGGTTAGAAAAATTTTTGTCCACGAGCTTTCACGTCGAAAGTGGCCTGAAATAAGCAGATGCGTTGTCGCCATTATTATTTAACTTTGTTCTGGAATACGCTGTAAGGAAAATCAAAGATACCAACCAGGGCCTAGAGTTGAACGGTATTCACCAGGTTATGGCATATGCTGATGATGTAAATTTAATAGGGGATGGTAGGAGAACAATAGAAAGAAATACAGAGATCTTATTAAACGCTTGCAGGGACATGGGTTTAGAAGTAAATGCAGAGAAAACTAAATACATGGAAGTGCATCGGGACCGTAATACGCAAATTATGGATGCGTTAAAATATTAAATAATACTTTTGGTAAAATGGATGGATTCAAATATCTAGGATCAATATTAACAGAGGAAAATCATATTCAAAAAGAACTTAAATGTCAACTAAAAGCAGGGAATTCGTGTTACTATTCGCTTCAAAATCTCTTGTCGTCGTGAATTCTGTTGAGGAATCTGAAGCTTAAAATATACAAAACGATAATCATGCCTGTTATTTTGTATGGTTGCGAAACATGGTCGCTTAATCTGAGGGAAGAACATGTACTGAAAGTATTTGAGAACAAGATTCTGAGACGAATATTCGGACCTAAGAGGAACGGAAATGGGGAATGGCAGAAACTTCATAACGAGGAACTACATAATTTATACGGTTTACCCAACATTGTGAGGGTCGTCAAGTCTAGGAGGCTTAGGTGGGCGGGTCTTGTAACAGAATGGAAGAAAGTAGAAACGCTTTCAAAGTCTTGACTGGAAGATCAATCGGAAAACAACCATTACGAAGACCTAGGCTCAGATGGAAGGGCAATATTAAGTTGGATCTCGCAGAGATTGGAATACAAAGTAGAAACTGGATGCAGTTAGCTAAGGACAGAAGTCAGTGAAAAGCTTTTGTGAACGCGGCATTGAACCTCCGGGTTCCATAGGCCATAGAGTTAGTTAGTTATAACTGTGCACAATTTAATTCACTTCGCTTCGCTTCTTTTTGCCTTTCGGGCGTCAACTTTCAAAATTTTGAGTCGGAGCTTTTGCCTCATAAGCCCGTTTTTCGCAGAAAATAAAAACCCGTATTCATTTAGTTTTTAAGTATTGTCCATACACAAATTTTCCTTGCAACTCTTCATGTTTTTACACACATCTCACATACTGTCACCAGCACTTTTGATATTTCGTGATCAAAGGTTTTGAGGGATCCGTGCCCCACCCAACCGTTTTCTCCAGAAAAATACGAAACCCGTATTCCCTCATTTTATGTCTACAATATCTGTGCACAATTTAATTCACTTCGGTTCACTTCTTTTTCTCTTTCTGGCTTCAACTTTCATAATTTTGGTTGGGAGCTATAGGCCCCTAAAACCGTTTCTCTGCAGAAAATAATAATAAAAAAAAACATGTTCGTTTATTTTTTGCGTATTGTTCATACACAATGTTTCGCTGTAATTCTTCATGTCCTTTACACATATCTGACATACTGTTACTGACACTTTTGATATTTCGTTATCGAAGATTTGGAGGAGTCCGTGCCCCACCTAACTGGTTTTTTTTTTTTTCAGGAAAACACGAAACCCGTATTCCCTTAATTTATGTCTACAATATCTGCGCACAATTTCATTCACTTCCGTTCACTTCTTCTTACTTTTCGGGTGTTAACTTTCAAGAATTTGGGTGGGTTCTTTTGCCCACTCAAACCGTTTTTCCACAGTAAATAAAAACCCGTATGCTTTTATTTTTTGCATATTGTTCATACAAAAAGTTTCGTTGCAATTCTTCACGTCCTTTCACACATCTGACATACTGTTACTAGCACTTTTTATATTTCATTATCAAATGTTCTGGTGGGTCCGTGCCCCACCCAACCGTTTCTTCCAGGAAAATACGAAACCCATATTCCCTCATTTTACGTCTGCAATATCTGTACACAATTTTATTTTCTTCGGTTCAGTTGTTTTTGCCTTTCGGGCGTCAATTTCCAAAATCTTGTGTGTGGGGCTTTTGATCTCGAAAACCGTTTTTCGCAGAAAATAAAAACCCGTATTCGTTTATTTTTTTGCGTGTAATCATACACAAAGTTATCTTACAATTCTTCATGTCCTTTACACTCATCTGACATACTGTTACTGACACTTTTGATATTTCGTTATCAAAGATTTGGAGGGGTCCGTGCCCCACCTAACTGGTTTTGTTTCAGGAAAATACGAAACCCGTATTCCCTTAATTTATGTCTACAATATCTATGCACAATTTCATTCACTTTGGTTCACTTCTTTTTGCTTTCGGGGTCAACTTTCAAAATTTTGGGTGGTATCTTTTCCCACTAAAGCCGTTTTTTCCGCAGAAAATAGAAAAAAATATTCGTTTATTTTTTGCGTATTGTCTATACATAAAATTTCGTTGGAATTCTTTATGTCCTTTACACACATCTGACATAATGTTATTAGCATTTTTGATATTTCGTGATCAAAGGTTTTGGTGGGTCCGTACCCCACCTAACCGTTTTTTCCAGGAAAATACGAAACCCATATTCTCTTATTTTACGTCTGCAATATCTGTACACAATTTTATTCTCTTCGGTTCAGTTCTTTTTGCCTTTTGGGTTTCAACTTTTAAAATATTGGGTGGGGCTTTTATATTAAACCATTACATTATGTAACTTTTCTTTTTTATGAGATTCTTTTTCTGGGGGGAAGGAGAGAAATGCTTTCCTCCGATATCTGTTTCTTGTCATTCATCTTGTTTGAACTGCTTAAGTAAGATCATTATGTTACTTTTGATGTCATCCAACTCCGTCACGATAATAAAATTGTCATTCTTAACAATTTGTTTTATTCTGTTAATTGCAGTTTGCCACACTGATCTATTTGTGACAAAATTGAGGTTTGGTCCAACGCTTTTTGAATTCGCAACCAACCCAACCGCCGAGCATTTTGGGTTTCCTGCTATTGCAGGAAAAGGAGAATAGCAGGTGGTAATGGACTTTTGGAGTCGTGTATACATTTCCTCATATTTCCCAACTCTATCCAATTCTTGTATATCCTCGCTTTTTTTTTTTTTTTTTTTTTTTGTAAATCTCTTCCCTTGCTCTGTCTGTTTCCCTTCCAACTCGTTGTTTAACTTCTTGTACATCTTTGTGCCCTCTTTCGTAGCAATCCATATAAAACTTTTCAGTTGGAGCAAGTAACCTTCCAATATTGAAAGAATACCTATGGTGGTGATTATGTATATATAGGGAGACATCAGCTTTTCCAGAACCAATTCAATTGTTAAAAAAATCAAATTCGTCCCTTGTTAGACTTCCAACTTATGCTATAAATTAGTGTAGGGAGCCTTATAGAACGGTTATTATTTTTATATTGTCGTTTGTGTATTATGATGATCAACGATGTAACCGGAAACGATAGTCTAGGTCAGCGTTTCCCAATATTTTTAACTTGCCGCACACTACAGGTGTAACTTGAATTCTCGCAGCACACTTATAGACATTATTATTATTATTATTATTATTATTATTATTATTATTATTATTATTATTATTATTATTATTATTATTATTATTTGTAAATATAAAATACCGTGGTATCATTTTTTCTGTGATCACTGACATCTTTCTCACAGAGAAGAAAGCTCAAGTACTGGCTTTCCGCCGTCCTAAATCATTATGCTTATTTTTCATTTTAATTTAAAAATAGAAAACAATTGCAATTAGATATAGGACTCAAGTTATTAAAAATAGACTTTTCTTTTCGAAAACTGTATCCAACCTTACACTAAGAATGAAGATCAGTAAATAACGAACGAATAAACAAATCTTTTTTACTTTAAAACACAAATGTAGGTAATTTGTATGCATGTTTGCTTTGTCGAAAGGATTGAATAATATTTTAACATTTCAAGTTACGAAATAGCCTGCAACAATAAAGCAGCAATGTGTCCGAGGAAGGCTATATTACATAGCCAAAACTATAACACAAATATATAATTTTAAAATATGTATACTGCTTTGGTCAGTTGGAGTTTTATTAGTAAAAGAAGCAATAAAGATCATAAGAATGATAACAAATACTTTTTTTTCAAAATGTACAGAAAAGTAACACAGTATGAAACTTAACATTGTAGATTTATAGTATTGGTTCATAGTAATGTGAAATGCAAATATACCTTTTTCCCTATGTCTTGCAATTTGGTTGCTATACAATTAATAATTGTGTTTTGATTTCCTCGCGGCACACCGGTTGGGAAACGCTGGGCTAGATCTCTACTACTTCCTGATTAAATAGAAGGCCAATGGATTAGATTAATCTATCCATGTTTCAATATTGCACTTCTCGCTTTTTCTTACCGCTTTCGCTCTGACGCCTGTAGACAGAAGTACAAATGGACAGACGAATATAGCCGCTCTATAAGATTTCACATATTTATGCATATTACAGTTTAGAAAATTTAACTGAACAACTTTATAAAGTTCTCTGCCAAGAAATGACCGAGATGCTGGGGAGGATGATAATTGATGAGAGATACGCCACGAAGAACACAATGGGTGAGGAAAGGTTTCATACTGCAATTAATGAAAAGCCTGCACTATCCTCTGAGTAGTATGTAGACATGTAGTTTTGTGTAGCGTGACGACATCATGTCTGTTGAACTTTGATGATTGCTTGCAGGCAAGTTTGCAGTCCATTTTATAGAGTTCAGCGCTATAACTATCCGTAGTGATGAATTGACCTCGAAGGAGAAATACATGGTTGGTACACTTCACAATAGACAGCCATACTGTACTAGAAACAATATATACTGCGGGTAGAGGGCAGTTTCGTGGGTTGCGGGTAGTTTTGGAAATATCCTGGATGCAGATGCTCTCCTGACCACTTACTATTATTGAAGCAGATCCGCTGTTTATCAGAAGTGACAGTCCGATGCAGGAAATCTTCCCGGTTATTCCATACACTCATAGAACAACACTACATTCAGACACTGGTCCTTGTTGGCAGTGTCATCTCATGTAGCACCCAAGAGTCTAACTTTTTCACATACGTTGGCACGGAGCTGCACAACGTCAGTGGTATGATGTATGCGTAACTCGTCTGCAATTTACGAACAATTTTCTGAGTGATTTCTTCGGTCGTGTTCCTGAGGATCTCATCAGAACATGCTATTTGTCGGTGGCCGTGGAGCTCATTGTTCAGTGTTGGTCACTGGCAGCGTCGGACTGACCTCCTCAATGAATAGTTTACGCCCCTATCAGCAACAGCTTTTGGGTCGAAGATAGTGAAGTTCCACTGGATTGGTTTTCTGAACATTGAATCTACAGAGATAAAATCGTATCTCTGTGGTTGTGTCATATCTACTTGCTTTGGATTCCAGGCTCAAATTTGTATATTTTTACAATTTGGTCACATTTAATGACGGATCATCTGTGTTTTGCTAAGACTTCGAAAGATTTAATCATATTAGCCACACAGTTGGCGAACACGAAAAGCCAAACGTACATTTAGGATCACTGAAAAGATATATTTCTCATAAACATGGTCATACAATTGAACATGTTGTTTTAAAGCAAATTGAGAAGCAAACGTAGGAAGTTACAGAAAGAAGGAAAGTGGTTTCATCGGTTATTAATGTGATTAAATTTAATAGAAAAACAAAACCATACTTTCCGAGAGAAGGAAGAAGTGCATACAGCTTAGATGATCCTGATGTCAGCCATTCTAGAGATCATTCTTCTTCTTAGTCTACGATCATACTTTGAGCAATTATTTGAAGAAAGTCATTGAGCAAAGCAAATCTTTTCATGAATCTACCGTAAAATTTAACCCTATTAGCACCGTCATAGTTCTCCACCAAATGTTGTATCCAACTTTTCTTTGATGGTAATTTTGTCAAATAACTTGGCTAAAACTTTTCCAACCATTATAAGCGATCAAACTTAAGGATGAATATCTTGCTCATTTGTTTATATATCTTGATTCAATTGTTAGGTTACTTGAACGTACGTGTGTAGTTGTGTGGTTATACGTTGTCGAATAATTATAATGAATAAGGTTGTAGAAATGAATGGAATAACTACTCACAATTACTTCTGTCTCATTTTCTTCCTTTATTGCTAATTCCAAATAATTCTTGTTTTCATGCTTTATTTCTTGTTCATTAAATACGTATCAATTTATATTGTATTTGCTAGTCTGATGCTTAAATTTCGTATAATTCAGTTAATTTCCCAGTACTTCTGTTAATTTGTGGCACTGTTTAAGAATAAATAGTTCGTCATAAAAACGATAGTTTTACAGTTAAAATGAGAAAGTGCATATGAAAGAGGATTCTGTAGGATATTAAATTCTGGAGGATTTTTTTCTGTGTAGGGAACCAGTAATGTAATTCAGAAATGCGAAACGGGCAATGTTTAA
This sequence comes from Thermobia domestica, assembly GCF_964235325.1. NCBI lineage: Eukaryota > Metazoa > Arthropoda > Insecta > Zygentoma > Lepismatidae > Thermobia > Thermobia domestica. The sequence continues at coordinate 150,797,655 of NC_137469.1, forward strand.
CAGAAGGGGTCCAGCTACCTTTTCTTTAAAAAATGTTACAATTTCGGTAGTTTTTGTTCACAGGTTAGTTTTGGTTAGTTTATGTTACATTGTATAGTGTAGAGGTCCAGCGAAATTTTCGAAAAAACGATAGAATTTCGCTTATTTCTATTAATATTAGGTTAGTTTAGATTATTTTACTTCAGGTTAGATTTGGTTAGGTTATATTAGGTCTAAGTACTTGCATGTTGCATTTTTATGTAACTTATGCATTTTTATGTATTTCTGGACCCCTTCTCCTAAACATTTACATGCGAAACAATTACACGTTCTCTAACCTATGTGATTTAATGCAACACCAAGCGTTTTTCGCACTATCCTCATTTACGCGCACATCCCTGTCACTTACGCCCCTTCCTCTTGCGGACCGAAGCTTGCGTTAACTTGCGGGTCCTCTGTTGTGCTCCTGGCCTGACTCGGTTAAATACCATCGTAGCATTTAATGTCCGGCTAACGCAAGTTATATTTTCTGGAGTGTTTTTTTGGTTTATATCCAAGGCGTATTTATACCGCAAGGGAAGTCTTCGTAAAGTGAATCTGCACCCATGAGTGCAACTTCTACCTTAAGACACTACGAACAAATTTTGTAAGGTAATAATTACATGTAATAAGATAGCACCAATTCATTACAGAGGCATCAAATGCACGCATATTATCATTCTGGGCATGCACCAAAATAATAAGGAATCATTTAAAGCAAAAAAAAGTGAAAGAAACATGTTTCCTAATTTACGAAATATTCTTAATCTACACCAATTTTGGGAGGCCACCTGAGGTACTTAGCCCTAATATTCTTTAATTTTATACTTTTACAAAACGGGATACTGCTAGTATGCATCAACATAATTTCAACTGCTTAACATGTCCAAGTAATACTCAATTACAGTGCCATCGCACAGCGATCTTCATTTGTTTCTTTGATGCAATGTAGGATGGAAATAGAAGTCCTATTTTTTAGAACAGTTGTATCAAATATTGTAGGCAACCCAAAAATTGCATACAACTTGGTATCGTGCACGTTGAAATTCCACTTTGATGAAATATTTGTTCGTCTATAACGGGCTTTAAAGAGGATGGGAAAGGAAAGGAAGGGGAAAACAAATAATATTTTTAAGCAAGAGTACAATAGAAAAAATGTAAGTATTATTAAGAAAGAGATGCACGATATTATTTGTAATAAAATTAGAAATGCTAACCAATTTTCTGTACTAATGGAAATGACAATGAATGTGTCTAGTTTTGACCAGTGTGTAATGGTAATTCGATATATTTTGGAAGCAGGAGTGAAGGAAAGAGTAATAGGACTAAAATCTGTAAATTTTACAACTGGAGGTAGTCTCTTCCAAACCTTCAGCGATACATTGAACGAAGCTGATCTAGATGTGCCAATTCATTTGATGGAGCTTTGAATGTGAGTGGTCAATATAACAGCGTCACGACAAGGCGTCAGAGTTAATCCCCAACCTTATTCACACGTGGTGTTATGCCCATGTTTTCAACCTTGTGATTTGTGATACGGCACAATGTCTTCTAGCTTCCATGTCCTTCTTTGGATTACTACAGGAAACAGAGTCCTACAAGCGCCTTAACGTGTATATACAATAGAACCTTAGTGCACCTCTTGTTGCTATTGGGACGGTTAGATGAAATAGTAAAAGTCATGATACTGTACGTATAATTGACCGTTTTCATTATTAGGCAGAGGTAGGGAAGACAAAGAGGATATCGGAGCCAGTCTTCCTTGAACTTGTGATTACACTCTTCCTTATTGGTAACTTCAATGAATTCAATCAAAATGTTTGCAATGATGCTGTTTCATTGTTGAAGAAGTTCATCTCCTATGAAACAGTTTTAGTGAAACCAAAGTGAACTACCGTAATTGTATTTTCGAGCTGTCAACAACTACGTGTGAAACTTAAAAAAATTAAAAAAAACAGCATGTCAGATGCCACAAAAAGATAGATTACCACATTTTTACATAACTTATTCATGTGAATTTGTTTACCACTGTTTCCAAAAATGCTAATCACAAATCATGAAAAACTACATCGTTCACTCGTGATTGCTGATAGCTTCAAAATACATTTAGTTGACTGATTTCAGACAGCTTAATTGAGGGCCCCAGGATACATGGAATCTAAGTTGTACATGACTTCTCTAATAATGCTTATTTATGTTCAAGAGAGGACTCTTCGCAGCACAATATGTAAACTTGAAGGTGAACCACATTGCAGTTCACTCGAGGGTCTACCGATGAGTGGATTGTGTCGTGATTCACCTTCCAGTTTATTTAGAATTTCACTATGAAGAGTTCCTTTTCTGCGCATAAATAAACTATTTCAAAATTCAGTTAGACTCCTTGACCTCCAAGGTCCTCATTTTATATTTGCTGTAGATGTTTAATTGAGTGTAAATGAATAAAAGTATGTGGTTTTGAAACTTACATTTTGAATGTTTAAATAGTGTGCGAGGATATTTTTGTATTAGGACTTTATATACTACTGTTAATCGGCCAGTTAATCTACATAAAATCCGCATATGTCATAAATATCTCTGCGCTAGAGGTAGTGCGCCCTCCTAATGATTTAAGGTCTGCGCCCAAGACAGCTTCTCAGTCCGACCCTAGTCATTGGCACGACAATTCAAAAACTAACGACGTATGGTGTGCTTTCATTCACCATTCCTGGCCTAAATGCTTTGATGACGTTTTCGCAGCTAGTTGTCCAGAGTATCCCAGTTTCGGGGCACAAAGGGGAATCACTTGCAATTTGTATTCTCCATGCTGCAGTTTTACCTGATCCTGTTTAATACACTGTCTTCCGACAGACTACATCACACTATGTTTTCTTCTGAACATATAAGGAGTTTTTGATTTCGTACACATGACTTCAGTCCATTCATTAGTTACATTTCAGAGGATTGTTTCCCAACAGATGTAAAATTGTATAAATGAATATAATTTGCCTCTGTCAATGGTGAAAACTTAATTTTAATGTATATTTTGAAAAAAAAAAAAGATAATGTACACGTTTTCCTGAGTCGTTAAACGGATTTAACAATTATCAATTAAAGCTTACCTTCTAATATTTTTACTCCCTTGAATTAAAAAATAATTAACGAAATTAATCAATAATTTTCTGTACTTCAAATCTAATTTCAAACTTTCGCTATTGGTGATCAGAACCCTGGGATACGTTTAAAAGCACAAATTACTTTTAAAGGCACATATCAGTGTGTGTCATAGTCTATGCAGGGATGGGCGCCCCCTGGTGTCTTCGTGTGGATTCCTGCACTATTCGCCTTTTCTCGTTTCGCCTTATGCATAAAACCTGTTATCACTTCCCATCTTGATGTAAGGCGGAACGGAAAATTTCGATGTGCATTTTCCCATTTCGCCTTACGAACTTTATGTTGGTAGCCTTGCAGATACATCATAGATACAATTTGATTATTTTAATCATATAACAAAATAAGCACAGTAACTACAAAAATTACAAAACATTTATATAAGATGCTGTTTATCTTACGTATGTATACAGTAAGCAACAACATCTAACAGCATCAGAAAAATCTGTTTACTACTCTGTCTACATTTTAAAATACGCAGGCGAATGTTTAATCGTCTCCACTTATATTTCTGGTGGCTTGCAGCATGTCCTGCTAGAAGCATGACCATCGAAGCTTCGTTTTCTGATTGCTCCTGCTTCATCCTAATATATATATATATTGAGGTGAGGATTCTTTGTGGTCCTGTCTCCATTATCAAAATGGTTCTAAATATATCTGAAATAAAAATGAAAAGATGTTTTAATCAACAAGAGCACGGATACAGCAAAAGTATATTAGCTCTCCTTTCATTTGTGGAAATTAAGAATTGTACTCACTGAAGTGGTCCGGAAGTTTGTTCGTTTTTTTAACTTAGAAGAAATGTAAAAATTAATTGTATTATCTCCAATATAACCTAACAAAACATCTTAAATAAGGAAACAGAGAAAAAATAGATAGCTTTCTTTTTCTGAACAACGATTCAATGCATAAGTATAAGTTTATAACAATAACAGGCCATTCCTTAGTCCATCGTTATCTTGACTCTTATAAGATTATATTATTCTGAAAACAAAAATGTTTTATTTGTGGAAATTAACAGCTGCAAAGACTATAAAAGAATAAATGGATTACAAATACTTACGAAAGAAATTGTGCTTCGTTGTCAAGCCATGTTTCCAGCATATAGTCATGAAATGGTGCTGCTGCAATGACATCAGGTGCGCTTTCCATAATGTTAATAAACACATCGTGTACATTTTCTTCTGGAAGCAGTGGAAGGGCAGCAACTCTTCTTATCCATTTCCTCACTCCAGCGTCATTTTTGTATACCCGTGTTAGTCCTAACAGCTGAACTTGTCTCCATATATCATTGAGAATAATGAACTAAACAACCTTGAATCTTAGCGTTAGGAAACTTGGAGTTACACTGCTTTCTCAAAATCAAGAGTCACTTTTTTTCGGAGAAAATGTCAGGTTGTTCTCTTCAGCTTTCTTCTGAATGATCAACGTGCGGGTATATGTCGTTTCCTTCTTCGAAGGAAGTAGACAGAAAAATAAGGGAATAATATTGGTCTAATGTACTTTCCATGAATAGTGTACAATTGTTTAAACAATGGAGGTAACACTTTAAAGATTCCGTTCATCAATATTTCTTCAGAACAACATATTTTCTGTACGTTTGGAATCGTAGCAAATATCTGAAAGGAAGAAAATAATGTTAGTATATTTGTTTTAAATATATAAAAATATGTCACATTTTTGCCACTATGTAATGTTCTTAAAGGAGATGAGAAAAAATGTGGAAAATATACGTACTGATTGTTCATCAGATAAACAGGGAATATTCAAATGTAGAGATTTGTATTTATACAGAAGAAACTCCGTTTTGTAGTAAACTATTAAAAATATCAAATCGGACCTTTATTCATGGGTTCGGCGTCATTTGTGGTCATGGAGAAAATTTCTGATCAAGTGCGTCAGATGCGTCCATTCATGGTTATCTGAGGAAGGAAAACAGTAAGATAGATCGCTATTGTAGGTTCATTGTTACTCTTCTTTTTTATGTTAGCTTTACCAAATAAAACTCCTCCCCTTGGGTTGTGGAAGAGTTTATCCCCCCCCCCTACCTAAGCCGTACACTTTCTGCTTGAAAGTTTTTGCACACTAATGAACATTGGGCTCAGATTGTTTGATGGCTCGGAAGTTTTGTGTGTTGGAGTTGCTGCTGAAATGTTTTCATTACGCAGTAAATGAAACATGATTATGAGAACCATCATTTTAATTTGTCCTTTTTGTTTACACATAAGTAGTGACCATCGGCGAGGATTTTTTGTTTCACTCTTCAAAACTTTTCTGCACTCTTGATCCAGGTTCATTTGTTTTCGAGGAGTTGCAATTCTATTTCCGTAGACAGAATAAAAGATTGTCATTCCGGTTAGAAACTGTTTTTATACATCGTAAGACGGGGTTACTTTGAACTTCAGGAGTAACTTTACACAAAATATGGAAAGAGTTGCATAGTTCTCTGTCAGCAAAACCATGAACTGTAAAGAGAAAGTTTCAACTGCCACCGTAAGATAGAACATCTAACTGTATTTTGGCTATAATGTTGGCGGTTAACATAAGTTCTAATTACCTGAAGGGTTTGTTGTTGTAGAGGTATGGAAAGTAGTCATTGTAGAGGCCGACAAAATTTGAAAATATAACCTACAAAAATTTCGGTTAGAGTTAAGCCAGTTTCATAGAATACTACTATGTATAATGGGATTTCGAAGCAATAGCTGAAATTGCAGTGTAAAACGTTCTAATGCCATAAAAAAATAAAACTGGGAGAAGGCGATTTCAGCCGGGGTTACTTTGCACCGGTCCAAAGAAACCCCTTAGATAGGAAATTACTACTGCTGCAAGTGCCCCGCAGACCCTGCATTGCGGGGGGCCCAAGCATTCTGGGGGCCCCAACTCGTGAAGTCGGACGTATAGAAGGGGCCCCACTCTACGCTGTCTGTGGGGTGGCTCCCAAGCGTTTAGTTACGCCACTGTACTGCAGGTACCTCCTGCCTTCTAATTTTATGTAAATTTCCTATTTAGGTAGATGCCGGACTGGATTTCTTGTTGGAAAATAAATTATGAACAGTGGTGGATCTAGAAAATATTTTAAGAGGGGCTTCACTCAGAAAAGCTTATTTTATTTACTATTACTACTACTACTACTACTACTACTATTATTATTATTATTATTATTATTATTATTATTATTATTATTATTATTATTATTATTATTATTATTAGAAATGACTAGACTTTTGGGGGGACTAAAGTTTATACGCATAAGAATGACTAACATTAGATCTTTTTAAAAGAAATGAGAAATTTGGGTGAGCCTCAGCGTGAAATCTCCAAATCCCATAAATATTCCACAGGTTACGTTTCGGATGATATTCTTGGATATAAAGAGCAACCAAGGCAAATCAGTCACGGGGATTTGTTTTTCTGTTCCTGACAAGGGACATCACCCAATTGTCCGGCTCCGATTTCAATGAAATTTATTTTGCTGATAGAGGACTTGTATTCATTATTTGTGATGACAGAAATTTTTGACATGGTGCATGTTTTCTATTTTTTAAATATTTTTAAAAAGTTGTGATGTGATTATTAGAGATTATTGCAGAAGTCCCTTACTACCCTTTGTAAACAGAGTGTTAATGAAAGAACAACCATGTAGATACATATAAAGCCTAGGGGGAAGTCGTATGGTAGGTATGACCTTGACACTAGCCATCTTGAAATCCGCCATTTGGAATTAAGGTCAAGTTTTTTTAAATGGGAATAGGGTAATATTATACATAATTTCGGGCTAGAATTTAATCAGGAAGACAATGGTGAAATTAGTTTTAAGATACGCTCATTTGAGGAAAAGTTACAGGCATATTAATTGTTTATATTTACTATATGCGGAAGTCCCTTACCTCCGCTTCTAACTCGCGTATTAATGATAATAAGTGACACCTCATTTTAATAGAAAATTTTCCCAAAAAGCCAATGGTATGCTTATTTTCGTTCTATATTTTACCAGTATGAATTTAGATCTGCTTGTATTGTGCACCAAAGGTCCATTATTCGATTTTTCAAATTGGCAACACTCCTAATTTTCAACGCATGTTCTAAGATTCCAACTGGCAATTTGCAATTATTGCCATGGCTCATGTTTTCTAAATTTATTGCATTTTTTGAGTTGCGATTTGTCAGTTCATGAATAGTGTTAGGATAAGCATCCAGCAATCTTTCTGAATTTTGAAATCTGGCCATGTAATTATTTATTTCCTATGTCTGCCCTTCAAAAACTCGTTTACTGATATGAACCATCGCATAACGAAACAACTCCAACTTCGCATTCAGGTAGTACCGAAGACGCAACTTGTAATGGATAGTAGATGAGACGAGAAATCAAATGAAAATTCACTTCAAAAAGGAAAACGAAATATGATTGTTGGGTAAATCAATGATCTTTTTTTGTTTTATATATATATATATATATATATATATATATATATATATATATATATATATATATATATATATATATATATATATATATATATATTCTATGGCAATTTTTTAGCCAGTCAGACAAAAATGTCATTCGTTTTCTAGCGATTGTTGTCGAAGGTTCATGTTTGATCAGTATTAATCGGGAACTCGACTAAGTTTAACCTCTTTATAAACAAGTTACCTGTTTCCATATTATGTCCATGGTACAAACAGCGTGTTGGGAACAGTCATATTATGTCTCTTTGATATTTTCTATCATTGCTGCTGTTCCTTTAAAGTTGTATTTATTAAAAATATTTTATTGTTTGTCGTTTGCGCAACATGTAGGCTACATTTCTGATAATTTTGTGTTCGTATAACACCAATTTGTTATAATTTCATTTGTATTTCTTTACGTTACATAGGTCCATAGGTTCCTCATGTATTCTGGTTTCAAATAAATAATTACATTGCAAGTCTTCAAAATTCAGAAAGATTGCTGGATGCTTATCCCAACACTATTCACGAACTGACAAATCGCAACTCTTAAAAAATGTAATAAATTTAGAAAACATAAGCCATGGCAACAATTGCAAAGTGTCAGTTATAATCTTAAAAGATGCGGTGAAAATTAGGAATGTTGCCAATTTGAAAGATCGAATAATGGACGTTTGGTGCACATTAGAAGCAGTTCTAAATTCATACTGGTAAAATATAGAACGAAAATAAGCATACCATTGGCTTTTTGGGAAAATTTTCTATTAAAATGAGGTGTCATGTGCACGTGACATGTTTTCATTTTTCAAACTTCACTTTAATTCAAAATGGCGGATTTCAAGATGACTACCGTCAAGGATACCCTTACCGTATTACTTCCTTCTATGCATAATATGTATTACCGAAGCTTTTATCCACTTATTGTCATTAATTCGTGAGTTAGAAGCGGAGGTAAGGACTTACGCACATAGTAAATATAAACAATTAATATCCCTGTAACGTTTCCCCAAATGGGCGTATTTTAAAACTAATTTCACCATTGTCTTCCTGATTAAATTCTGGCCCGAAATTATGTATCATATTACCCTATTCCCATTTAAAAATTTGACCTTAATTCCAAATGGCGGATTTCAAGATGGCTGCCGTCAATGTCATACCTACCATACGACTTCCCCCTAGGCCTTATATGTATCTGCATGGTTGTTCTTTCATTAACACTCTGTTTACAAAGGGTAGTAAGGGACTTCTGCAGTTATCTCTAATAACCACATCACAACTCTTAAAAATTATTTAAAAAATAGAAAACATGCACCATGTCAAAAATTTCTGTCATCACAAATAATGAATACGTGTCCTTTATCAGGTAAAGCAATTTCATTGAAATCGGAGCCGGACAATTGGGTGATGTCCCTTGTGAGTTGGCATTTTTGTGGGGCATATGTTACGAATGTAGTGCTTGTGCCGGTACCAAAAAATACATAAGTTTCTTTACAAATCTTGATAATTCATATAGATACCGATACCATCATTCTAATATCAATATTTGTAGACTGCATGCAGTTTTGTGTAGGGAATGAAATGTATAAATACTGAAGGAAAACATTGCACAGAAACATTATGTGTGTATCTTGAATATACTTTTTTGTATGTTGTGCAAAGTATCCCCACCTATGGGGCAACTGTGCACAAAAGTTTATATTTCAATACTGAATATTTACTAATGCACTTGCACGAATATTTTCCTTATATATTTAGCTATTATATGTTTAAAATACAGTGTTTTAAATAATTATGTTTATAAGTTACATGTGAATTTCTTTATAATTTTTTAAATCTGGTGCAACATAATCGGTACAACAACGAAAGAAAAATAAATCCGGTAGAGAGAACTGAAAAGTGACAACGTGAATTTAAGAGAGTGGCAGCAGATTCGAAGCAAACACATTTGTTTGAACCTGCGAGTCAAAACAAGAAGGGAATATTCATGCCTCATGTCATCGCCGATTTAGAAAATATGATCCTGAAAATTATTTTGTCGAAGCAGGAAAATTTCATGCTATAATTATCTGCATGTAAATTATACGTACTAAAATAGGCTCTTAGGCAGACCAGGAGTTGTAGGGCGTCGAAAATTCGCATTCGAGAGGCATGATGATCGAATTCGTGGGTTAAAAGTTTGAGGGTGGGCCAAAGTTCGCCAGTCAACCCCTATCCTCTAATCATTAAATCTAAGTCTTGAATTACAATTACCTTCTTTTTCAATGAAACTTGTTTCTTTTAGGTTTCTCAGTATCCTTCTGTTGGACATTTTAATTACATTTGTATTTGCTAAAACAGGCCTACCAATATATGAAAATTATTGTAAGGCAGTTCGAAAATAGAGAATAAACACTGTGTATTAAACGGTCTGTCATCTTAGTTATAACTTGGAAGATTTGTTAGATCTCAATCAGCATGTTGTAAGTACCCCACTTGTTTCTTATGAAAACAAAAATAGAAGAAATGATATAGAGCAAAATCGAACTCGACATTTCAAGCGATTCACATGTTTCATCGGTCTTATGTTATATAAAAAAGTATTTTTAGATATCCATGTATCTGTTCATGACTCGTTTATTTTTCGATTCGTCCATTCTTATGTATATATGCCTAGATGTGAAACTTTAAGTTTTTTTTTCCTTTTCTTAAGCCTACAAAATTTTTCAACTTTCAGCCTCATCTCCAAGAATGAAGGTAATATTGTGTAAATAGAAAAGCGAAAGTCTGTTTTCTCGAAAATACTTCTATAATTTTATTAGTATCAGAGAATCTTGGAAAGATTTTTTTTTTTTTTCTGAGAGAAATGTATTTTCTTTACCGATTTTATAAAGAAAACAACTATAATAAATTTCTTTGTATTTCATAAATAAATACTTCATTTACAGCTCTATAATATAAGTTCTTGCTGTACAAAAGCTCCCGAAGGGGTGATGGTTGTTAATTTCTTCGCTGTTTTCTACGATGTTTTTGGAAAACTTTACTATAATGTTCATATTTCATAAATGCACAGATAATTCTAAGTTCTATAATATAATGATTTCTGTAGGAAAATTTCAGAATACAAATACTTTCTAGTTGGATGAGTTTTGTTGAGAGAATTCTTAAAAACAGATCAAATGATTTTGTTGATATTTTATAAATTAAGATTCCCACAATGTGATATAATTCATTTCTGTAGTAATTATACAAAGGCAGTTAGTTTATTAGTTGGAGTGGGTTTTATTTAAACAATTTTCTCAAGACCACCTCTCGCATTCCATTAACAACCGTGCACTTGGTATAATTAATTTCTTTCCAGAACTCGATGAAGTATAATTTGTTTGGAATAAATTATATTTGAAGGGTGTTTCTAACAATACCTACGATGATTTAGTAAGAACAATTTGATTTGAAGATAGTATAGTTTAGTTTAATCCAGTTTACTAAGAAAGGTTCATAAAGAATAGTGTACTGAGAGTTTTTTCAGACGATTTTCTGGTAAATAGTTGTAGATTTTGTTCTATCTAACGAATGACTGTTTAGTTAATTATCCTAGAATATAGTGTTATCTTTTTCCTACAATATCCCAGAAGGATAGTTTACTGGTAAGGGTATATTTCCTTTGTATTTTTTTTAATAAATGTCTCTAATGATCTTCATATTTCAGAAATAAATTTTTGATTAGCAATGTTACAATACTTCATTAATAATATTGTATAAGAAGAAATTCCTTAACTGCTGAACTTAATTCTTTCCTTCACGAGACTTTGTGAAGAGTTTAAAACAGTAATGTTCATATTCCATAAATATTTCATTACTATTTGCAAAATATAACTTAAACCTTTTCTTGACTATTTGCTTTAACACCAATTCAGAAATAAAATAGCTTACAAATATTGTTAATATCCTCTGCTAAAGGTTTTCGAAAACATCATTATCTTTCATATTTCATAAATAAAGATACTTTAATACTCTACAGCAGTCGTTTCCAACTCACCGACGTATGGCGTAGTAGACGCTCCAGGATTAGAAAAAAGACAACAGCTTGAGCAAAAAAGGGAAGGAAACGAAGTAGCTGGAATGAAATACAAGCGTTGACACTGTTCGTTTAATAATACATGTTTGTTGTCTTCTGGTAGAGCAAAATCGAACTCGACTTTTCAAGCGATTTACGTGTTTAATCGGTCTTGTATTATATAAGAAAGTATTTTTAGATATCCATGTATCTGTTCATCAGTTGTCTATTCTTCCATTCGTCCATTCTTATGTATACATGCCTAGATGTCAAACTTTAAGATCTTTTTCTTTTAAGGCTACAAAAGTATTTTCCAACTAGAGCAAAATATAATTTCTTTTCAATTTAAATTTTCATTTTTGCTAAAGAGAAAATATTTTTTTTCAATAAATCACTTCACAGCAGTCACTAAAAGAAGCTATTGTAACTTGTATGCACTTTCTTAGCAGCCTACACTTTGATAATTTTCCGTTCTACCACAGAGAGCTAAAGTATATATATATATATATATATATATATATATATATATATATATATATATATATATATATATATATATATATATATATATATATAAAGAAAGAGAGAGAGAGAGCGATACAGGGTGTTTCAAGAGTAAGGGGCTTACTGATAACACAAGCAGCAAACTGTGACGTCACACAGCTACAAGTTGGATGTGACTTACGTACAGTATAGTGATTCATCATTCAGTTGGAAATGGAGTTTAGTGCGGTGGCATTCTTTTAGTGCTACTGTCATTTTGAGTTTTACGTTGTGTTGTTTACCGAGGCGAGGGGAGACATGCTCTTCTTTTCGAGATGATTCAAGACCCTTAAAGTCTCGTCTCATGAACACCCCTAAACGAAGTGAAACCGAAAAAAAAAAATATTTTAAGACTTTAGATGCATGAAATAAACTTATCGCATGAAATACTGTTTTAACAACATACATTAAACTTGGCGTTCAAACTCGTATTTACAATTGACTATAAGTATACAAGCTATATAAATATGCTGTGTTAGAAGACAGGAAAAAGAAATACGAGCATGTAGAGATTAGTCCATATATAGTTGGTATTTCATCATTAGACATGGAATCTCTTTAGGGTGTTTAAAATTAATTATATTCTCTTTCAGTGGGTAAATAAATTTACATAACAATGTATATTTCATAAATCTTTACGTCAATCGTCTGGAAATGCATTCAGTATAGAGAAAGGTATTTCTTCTCTTTCTCTTTCTCTCTCTCTTTTCATTGTTCGTTAATCGCTGAGGAGGGAGCGGGTGTTAATCGGAAGATTTCACGCCAACCTCATTTGTAGGCAGACAAAGACCGTAACGAGGAGTCGGATAGTGTTTATCCCTCTTGGGATTCTAATTCAATCCCCAATTGTTAATCATCATTTACTGGTCAATGAAAGGCTGAGAGCGATCGACCCCAAACTAATAAACCGCACCAACTAAAGTAAGACGAAGGGGTGAATATTGTTCCCTCTCTTCAAGGGATACAGTTGTTGACATGAATAGTGTAGCAAACTAAGAGAAAGAGAAAATTGACACTCATCCAGAAGATTATGAGGAATTATTAAAAGAGTTTGTCGGTACGATTAGACATCTGGCTTTCGTATCAATGTATATGTATATGTTTGTAACTGTCTTCTTTTTTTTAATGGACAAAAGTTAGGGACAGTTTCAAGCAAGAATTTTTACAGTATTTGTAACTTCACCTAAGGCTATAATGTATATAATAGGGATGGCCAGAATTTTCCGGAATCCGGATTCCGGAAGATCGGAAATTTCACTTTGCGGATTTCGGAAAAAATCCAATTTCAAAACAATTCCGGAATTTCCCCGAATTTCGGGCTTTCCGGATTCCGGAATTTTTCCGATTTTACTTCCATGATTCCGGAAAGTAAAAATTCCGGAATTGGTCATCCCTAATATGTACCGTAACCAAAATTTTAGGGATGGTCACAAAGTTTCGTTTTTTGTGGAACCGGCTTTTGGAGATCCGGTTTTCAGAAACGCTTCCAGACCTGAATTCGAAAACCCGGTTCCAGAACCGGATCTTAGGATCCGTTTTCAAACCTGGATTCGAAAACCCGATTCTAGAACCTGATCTTAGGAACCGGTTCCAGACCTGGATCCGAAAATCTGGTTCCAGAACCGGATCTTAGGAACCGGTTCCATACCTGGATCCCAAAGCCCCCAAAGACCCGTAAAGGGGGCATAAAGTTCTTCAAAACACTCCCAGACCCGCTTCTGCCCCCAGAAAAAAAAGTTGGTGCACAAGTCGGTGTTTAGCTAAATTAATTTTCCAGTTATCCTTTTTAGCCAATGAGTTTGCCAGGTACAGTTCGTTTAGACAAATGAGACAAGCGGTCGCCGCCTGGGCGCCTGCTTGTCGCTTCCACCATTTCATCTAGCACACTGTTCACAGTCTGCCAGCAACTCGGTTTACCGTAGGGATTGCCACAAAGTTCTGGAACCAGTTCCAGACCTGGATCCGAAAACCCAGTTCCAGAACCAGATCTTAGGAACCTGTTCCAGACCTGGTTCCGAAAACCTAGTTCCAGAACCGAATCTTAGGAACCGGTTTTAAACCTGTATCTGAAAACCCGGTTCCAGAATCGGATCTTAGGAACCGGTTTCAAATTTGGGTCCGAAAACCTGGTTCCAGAACCGGATCTTATGAACCGATTCCAGGCCTGGATCCGAAACCCCGGTTCCAGAACCGGTTCGAGACGTGGATCCGAGAAACTCGTTCCGGAACCGGATCCATTTAGAGCCAAATACCGGTTTCGCCAGGAACCGGTTCTGGCCATCTTTACTAAATTTCCAGCAAAATATCCCATACAGTGAATTACACAGATTTGAAAAGAGATTTTGAAAGACTAATTTACCCTAAGTGTTCTTATTTTCTTGCAAATTCTGCGTGATGCATGCGAGAAAATTAGTTAAAGTTGGCAGGACCAGACGTATGCCGATTGGACCAATTGCTTCGAATCGGGCCCCGCGCTACAGTGTAATTTGCTCTAGGTTGTCATGTACACACAAGAATACGTTCCAGTATACATTTCTCTTGACAAACTCATAGACTGGCATTTGGAGAAATGACTTTTTCCAAGGTGAAACTGATGGAAACATAGTTCAGATCGTCAATTCAGCAACAGTGTTTGAATAGTTTGGCAGTTTCGTCCATTGAAGTTGGAATTAGCAAGAGTTTGACAAAATTCTAAAACATTTTCCAGAGAAAAGAAAATAAGAAAAATAACTAATAAAAAGTAAGAATGCTAACTCATTGATCTCAACATTCTAAAACATTTTCCAGAGAAAACAAAACAAGAAAAATAACTAATAAAAAGTAAGAATTGATCTATATTCCTATATATAAAAATGAAACTGATTATATTTGTGACTTAATAACTTTTGAACCACTCAGCGGATTTGGATTAAATTTTTAACACAGATGAGGTTCTAGGCTGGGATGATTTTTATCATTTCACTTTAACGGTGCAACTTAGAGGATATATATATAAATGATCGAAAATGACCGATATTAGTGTCGAATCCATATTTTACAGGGTCGCTGAGGTGAACAGTGACAATTTAGGTGCCGTTTAAATCCAAATTCAGACCCTTAACTTGGGAACCAGGAGGGAGATTTATGTAAAAATGATCGAAAATGACCAAAATTAGTCTCTAATCCATAGTTTTTGAGGTCTCTGAGATGAACAGTGACATTTCAGATGCCGTTCAAATCCAAATTCAGCCGCACAACTGGGGAGAGGGGGGATGGAGAGAGATATGAATAATGATCGAAAATGACCGGTGTCAGAGAGCACTTCAGTAATAGTAAAAAGTGATTGACTAATGGAACATAGCTACAAATTCTTCTTATTTTATCCCAGCGCAGCGGGTAATTGACGCTAGGAGTTTATAAATGTTAAGTAACTTTTAGAAGTTTAAAAAATATAATTTCTTTCCAACTTCATTTTTTCTGAAGAGAAAAGACCTTTTCCAATAATTCAGTTCAGTCACTGAAAAAGAAGGACATTGTAACTTGCGTGCACTTTCTAATTTATCATTTTGACAATTTTCCATTCTCTCACAGAGAAATAAAGAATATATATATATAGGGTAGGATTAGGAAGTAATAAGCCTCACTTTATACTGACGCATGCGCACACTGCAACGCGCTCCGCTTGAAAGCGACGGTGGCAGTGGGTGTTGGATTCACAGCGCAACGCGGGTCAATTGGCTCCCAGCTTTCAGAGCGGTAGCATCGGCCTTAACAATAACCCCTATACGGTGGTGCGTGACACTGCGATATGGAAAGTTCGTTAGAACAACGCTACGCGATCAAATTTTGCTTCCGGTTGGGTAAGTCTCCTTCTGAAACGTTCGCCATGCTTCAACAGGCGTTTGGGACTGAGTGTCTGTCCTATTCTCAAGTCAAAAAGTGGCACAAGGCTTTTCATGAGGGCCTGGAGGAGGTGACTGACGATCCCCGGCCTGGACGCCCGTCGTTGGCCCGTACTGACGTGAATGTGCAGCGAGTGTGTGAGTTTTTGAACACGCACCAGCGTTGGGTCTCTACCAAGTAGCAGAAGCATTGAACTTATCGGAGACAATGGTGCAACGCATCGTTACCGAGGACTTGCACATGCGGGAAGTCTGCGCGAAACTTGTGCCGAGAGTTTTGACTGAAGAACAGAAACGGAACCGAGTGCTCCGATGCGAAGAACTGCTGGAATTGTGCGAAGGCGATCCGGCCTTTCTCAAAAAAGTGATAACCGGTGATGAAACTTGGACTTTTCAGTACGATCCAGAAACAAAACGATAACGCTCTGAGTGGCACACCTCAAACTCACCCTGTCTCAAGAAAGCGCGGATGAGCAAATCGAAGACGAAGACCATGCTCATTGCCTTTTTCGAAGTGACGGTGATCGTCAACTACGAGTTTGTCTCGCCCGGACAGACCGTGAACGCTGCTTACTACCAGGAAGTCCTGAAAAGGCTGAAAAGAAGCGTCGCGCGCAAGCGCAGGGACATCAAGGACAGCTGGAAGCTTCACCACAATAACGCCCCAACCACAACGTCTTCATCGTCACCGACTACCTGGTCCGAGTCAACGTTCCTGTGGTACCCCAGTCTCCCTACAGTCCGAACTTGTCGCCTCCTGACTTCTTGTTTCCGCGCTTAAAATCAGCGCTGAAAGGAAAACGTTTCGACTCCATCGAGGACATCAAAGCAGATGTCAAGGCAGCGTTTGCAGTCATCCCGGAACAGGCCTTCGGGGAAGCCTTTGAGTCATGGAAAATCCGCCTACAGAAGTTCATTGATACACGAGGTGCCTATTTTGAAGACTATTAGTCAGTTGTACCCACCAGCTCAATAAATCTGTCTTTTTGAACGAAAGCTCATTACTTTTGAATCCTCTTCGGTATATAGGGTATTTAAGGGGTAAAATGCAATTCTGTGGGAAATGGTAATATGGGTGATTCTAAGCAGAAAATGTGCATATCAACATGGGTCTTATTCTCAACAGTATGAGAGCTACAGGCTGCAAAACATTTTTGACTTTATATTGCTTATTTCTCACCCCATAGTTATTCTGCAGAGATGAGACATAACGCATTTTTAAAAAGTGATGGAATAACCTTTCCAACGGTATGCAAGTGTGGCGTTGGTATCATTGGAGGGAAAATTACTGACAGAAATTTAGGAATTAGTGTTGCAACCTAATTTTTTTTAAATAATATTAACTTCCCGAAGTTTTACCTAATAGCTTCTCTTCCAAAGATCACTGCCACATGTTGCATACTGTTGGAAGCGCCATTTTATCCCATTTCAAATGCGTTATGTTGCATGGTTTTAGAGTAACTAAGAAATCAGTAACAAGCAACACAAAATCAAAAATGGTTCACAACCTGTAGCTCTCAAACCGCTGAGAATTGACCCATGTTTATCTGAACCTTTTTGTTTAGAATCACCCACACTATCATTTCTTCCAAAAATGTTGCCTTTTCCCCTGAAACACACAGACACATTATATATATAGGGTTGCCCAGAAGTATTGCCGTACTAATCAGCTCACTGTATTTCATATAATATCTTATAGTTATCAAACAGGTATACCTAGTTTCTTTATTATTTGTTCTTAATGTCTTTTATTTGTACTTTAAGGTCGGAACAGCAGAAGCAAATAAACCCATAAACTACAGGGTGTCCGATATACAATGCAACCCGGAGTTTGGATAGTATAACTTTCGAACCTGAAGCGATACACAAATAGTGATTATACCAAAATGGAGCTTTGTTCATGCATATGTTTCTAAACTAGGAAGAAATGATTGAAGTACACTAGGAATCACACAGTCTCGTCTCGGTTGACAAGTAGCGGTCTCAGTCTCAGTCTCGAGTCAAAAATAATTGTATTGGACTCAGTTTCTTCGCGGCCAACCTATACTTGTTTGTTTCAATTTCGATGAGCTAATGGTCGTCTTTTCTGTGCATTTGTTCATTGGTTCAGTTCCCATTGGGTGTATCAAGAATTGGATGAATCTCGAATAATGATTCAGATCCCACTTTAAGCAATAGATTTTATATAATTTATCCTCGATATTGAAAAGTTAATTAAACTCTAATCAATCAACTCCAATACTTTATATTGCTTTATGGTTTACTCTGGCGCCTTTGGTTCACGGGGTACCAGGTTCGATTTCCAGTCAGAGAGTATTGAAAATTTTGAACGTGTTACGGTGGTTCTGATCTTAAACTTTAGGCCTACTTTTGTTATAACGTCAGTGCTGAAAGGGATGGTACATTTCAACCCAACCACCACGCAGTTAACAGTAGTTTACATCTTGATACTTCTAGCCCTGTACTCTCATTTAATCTGATGTTTTTAATCTTTTCATGATCTTGCCCTCTATTTTAGTATTCCTGCGTCTACCCTCTTTCAATTTTAACATTTTATCTTGTTTCGAAACAAAGTTGGTATGTACTATTAATTACACGAGCAATTGCAGCAAGGGACTATCCAAATATTACGTAACGCTATTTTTGACCAATTTTTACCCCCTCCCTCCCCCTAGTCGCACTTAGTAACGCAAGGCCGAACCCCTTCCCCCTTTGTTACGTAACATTTTTTGATTTTTGTTTTTCACCAAATGTGCTTATTTTGGGGGTTATTACAATTAAAACACTTTTTAGTGATAACATTTGTTATTA
Source organism: Thermobia domestica (assembly GCF_964235325.1). Taxonomy (NCBI): domain Eukaryota; kingdom Metazoa; phylum Arthropoda; class Insecta; order Zygentoma; family Lepismatidae; genus Thermobia; species Thermobia domestica. The sequence continues at coordinate 150,816,534 of NC_137469.1, forward strand.
CAAAATGCGTGTATTCTGAATATATTTCTAGTGTTTTTTCACCAATAAATAAAAGTATTAAAAATGGTAGTACCATAATAATATTTTAACCCATAAGGTAGTTTAATTAACCAGTTTTAATTCTTCGAAATTGCATACTGTAGTTTTCCTAAGGAGCTCTATCTATCTTTTAACTTAAACTAGAAATACAAATCACTGAACAAAGCAACTTTTGTATTTATTTTAAAACAATAACTCTGTAACAGCTTCACCAACTAATTGAACATATTGGCTGCATAGTGTTTGATGAAACCAATATTCGACGGCCAAAGTGCAAAACCTAGTATCTCCATTTTTATGAAATTTTAGATTTAGGTTGCATTCAATTCCCCACATCTTTATCTACGTGTGTGCAAAACCTCGTAAATGAAAACCCAATAATAATAATAATAATAATAATAATAATAATAATAATAATAATAATAATAATAATAATAATAATAATAATAATAATAATAATAATAATAAAACGTCAAAAAGTAACTTTTTGAACTTCGTATCGCATTTCCTGTGGTAAAAGCAGAACGGTTTTATTATTCTCCTGAAAAGTTTGTTTTTGATGAGTTACAAGGTTTTGCACTTTCGCCGTCGATAATCAGTTAGTTGGCGAAACTGTTACACAGTTATTATTTTAAAATAAAAACAAACGTTGCTTTGTTCAGTGATTTGTATTTCTAGTTTAAGTTATTCAAGATAGCAAGGCTAATATGAAACAACTAACGGTAAGTGTTGGATTCCATCCTTTTAGGTCACCGATGATTGGCAAGGAGGAAATACTGCCGGAAGCTGCAGATGAGACAGGATCTAAGAAATGACATCGACCTCTTTTTTCGGGATCCAAGATTCTTCGTGTATTTGAAGTTCGCCAGTGTCGACAATGCAAACTTCTCTTTCTCGTCAACAGCAGATTCGAAGTGGCTGCACACGTGAAGAATCAGGGACATCTCGTTTGTGAACAGTTCGATTCCCGGCAGGAGCTCATGTGGTTCGGATTCCACGTTGATCAGTGGGTCCATGTCTCATATAGCCTCGCTGCTGAACGGGACGTTAAACTCAAAATCAACTCAACTCATCTCGTTTGTGAACAAGCATTCGAACATCTTCTTTGGACTTATGTTTACCCCCTTTAAAAATTCTTCTTGTCCTAAATCAGCGCCAGAATGCAAATAAACTCGATTTCTCCAGAAATGTTCAAATCCAAAAATAAAAAAAATCACCACAAGATGAATATCCGACGAATTAGGTTTTAAATATCTTATTTTGCTCTGCAAATTGTAGATCGTTTCGTCGCAGAAAACAGTTATTTTACGAAAAACAGTTTCTTCTGTTTCACATGCGAAACTCCTTAGAAGAGAGTGGGTAATGATTCAAATCAAAAGTTTTGAACAATATTATCAGAAATAGCAATACGAGTGGGAACGCGAAGGCATTTCAAGCGGTGGTTAAAGTCACTAACAACTAACTCTAGAAAAGCATATGCGGTAAATGCAATGATACCATACCCAAACAACGGAGTTTTATTGTATTGTAATGTATGCAGATTCGCCATCAGTCATGCTGGCGTCTAGTAGATTCTTCAAATTTGTTCTGCATGATTCAATTTATGTTGCCTATATGTTCACAATTTCCCAAAATAGTAGAAATATTTATTTACTTATTTATAAAAAAGAAAAATAATTGAATCAAATTATTTGTTTTAAAGATTGCATATAAACCTGAGAATAAAAAAAAAATTACGGAGGAAAAACGCGTTACGTAAGAAAAACGTAAACGCCCTCGTAACGCAAGGCCAATCACCTCCCTTCCTTTGCCGCGTTACGTAATATGTGGACGATCCCTAAAACATTAATACATTTTTAAATATGTTTTTTTTTTTTTTTTTCAGGAGAATTCATGTGATGTGTGGGAAAATATTATTGGGGAGTTAAAACAAAATGGGATGTTCGGATGTTTGTTTTTCGGAACATTTTGACAGCGTGGTGTTCGAGTAATTTAAATGACTGGAAAGAGAATAAGATATATTGAATCCCAACTCAAAATTATGTGCTGTTTAAAACATTTTCGATATATCTAGGTACTAAATGATCAGTTGTATCATTCACCTTCCTTATGACTAACCATCCAAGACCAATCGTTCCATTATCTTACATATAACATAACATGCAACCAATTCTATTTTTTTTTTTTAAAAAAAAAAAAGGAAAGTTTAGTAATTTCTGTTAATATTCGATACGAGACCGATACTTCCGAGACTGGGCTTGGTCTCGTCTCGAAATACAAGTTTGTGTCTCGGTCTCGTCTTACTATCAGTTTGTCTCAGTATGTTGAGTCTCGTTTTTTGAACGTTCGTATCGAGCTTAGTCTCGATCTCGCTATTATCCCTAACTTTCTGTGACGCGGAAGGATACTAATAACTTCCAGATGAAATTACGAAAAGAAAAAAAATAATAATAAGGGCATAAATTTTGTACAGAAAGTTCCAAAACCAGACGAAAAATGTGCTGGGATATAGTACTAATATATACTTAGGGCAAAGCGCCAAGAGATTATGCACATGCCACTTTTTGTAATTGCTAAGGATTTAGCTTGTGAAAATAGAACAAGAGTTGTGATTTATAGAACCTAAAATTTAAGACGAGAGGCTATTCAAAAGAATAAAATTAAGATTAAAAAAGATAATTGTGATTTGAGATAAAAATAGAGTGTAGAGGACATATAAGAAAGATTACAATAAAGAAACTAGGATTAAATTATTAAGTACTGTGCAATTTGAATAAAACTAGAAAATCATTTCATGAAAGAAGACAATGTCACAGTTTTATTTAAACGAATTCACACTCTTATCTTCATGGGAAAAATGCGTAGGCGCTGAACTTAAAATATAGATTGCGTCTGAATTAAATCAGCGAAATCAATAGATGGGAATGTTAATAGAAGAAATATCGTTTATGAAACATTATTTCAGCGAACTTCATCCTGAAACTTCAAAGTTATGAGAAAATAACTGCCAATCGATAATACTAACGGGCATAGGTGAATTTTGGAAAGTCTGTCAAAGATGTCGGCGATTTTACAATTGCTTTCGATGCCTGGTTTCTGGTCACTTCGCTAAGATCTGTTTTGCGAAACAATTACATACCAAATTTAAATTGGAAGAGTATATCAACAACACTGAAGTTCTGGTGGCAAGGACATCACACAATCAACAGACATATTGCTTGGTCTTAAACGAAAATCAAGGTAAGACGGAAAAGGCCCCTAAAGTAACCACGTTGTAACACACGTACTTCGGTCAACCTAGTCGCACTTGTAGAAGGCAATCACCATTTTAGCCTAAAGAAACGACAATACTAGGAAAGATAAGCAAGTGGAAAATACAAGTGGTAAGAGATGAACCTATATTGCTTGAAAAGGAACTGGTAGTAAAGAAAAAGTGGAATGTTGTTGGTGTTAAACCGTCTTAGCGAATGAACAAATCAACATTGTCCATTGTGGACAAGAATACTAACTTGAACTGTGACAAGGTGGATCGAACAAGAGTACACAAGTATTCAGGGATTGTCAGATACAAGAACGAGCAGAGACATGTGGGGTCTAGATGACAGCGCGTATGTTACATACGTACCTAGGTGTATCATCTTTAGCAAATTGTTGGACTTGTTATATTGCTTTCAAAGAAGACGTTATTCACAGAAACCCACCTAAACAGTTACAACGCTAAATAGTTCATCTGTTTCCGTACACTGATGTACTTGTGTACCATTGCAGCAAAGTGATATAACGTCCAGTTCTACTGCAAAAATCTGTATGTTCGATTTCAAGCCACATAAGCTTCTGACTATGGATGTCGTAAATATTTCATTCTTATACTTGAACTGATATAAATTCAAATTTTACGTAATCGCTAAGATCCTATCAGATGTATCCTAAGTCGGACGAGTGTAATGAAAAAATGTATGAATTATTTTTTTCTGAAACATAGTTTCACTTTTTGTCGTTTATACCTATGTATTATGATTTATTCAGTACAGTTAATATTATAATTTTGCTTTGTTACAGAATGAAGATGTTAATAACAGATATTCAATCCCATAGTAATCCTGATCATCTTGATAAGGTGAGTTCAATGATACCTTCCTGTTCTTACTAATGACTCTCCAGCGCTTTGTAGAACATTTTTGATATTATCTTTCGACATAACAAGAATTTCTATTGTGCGTGATCTTTGCAAAAAGGAATATTTGTAGACTTCAGGGAAATTTAATAGTATTTTCCCCCGGTATTGTGGTTACTTTCAGGGCCTCCATGATTTTTGCATAACATTTCAACGTCTCTGAAATTAAATCAGCAATCATTCATCGCCGTTATTTTACTACGAATATATTTACGCAATACCTATTGGTCATCTATAGCTCACAGATGTTTGTTTGCTGTATACAAAGCCTCAGTGCTTGTGCTTAATTGTAGTTCCCTGCATAAAATACAAATAAATCTACAAGATATACGTTTAAAAAGAAATTATAACATAAGTAAGGTGATGTATATGGAATAAACGAGTTAGATATATCAATACAGTTTATTTATTTTCTTTTTTAAATTTTAAAACACTCGATATTACTTTTAGTGCTTCCCCATTGAAATCTCCAAACATTATTTGGTTGGAGGGAAGAAAAAAGGGCCCTGAGTTTTTAACTGATTCTTGTAGTACTCGACGAGAGAAATCGATTAGTGAAGGAATTTTCAAAAATCGGCGCAGGCAAACATGGACAAAATTGCATTTTCTTGTACCGGTTCAAAATGGGGAAGAATAAAGGGCCCGTGAGTTTTTAACTGATTCTTGTAGTACTCTACGAGAGAAATCGATTAGTGAAGGAATTTTCAAAATCGGCGCAGGCAAGCATGGAGAAAATCGCATTTTTGCGTAGCGGTTCAAGTCACTTACTCAAAACAAACTATGAAAGTAACCTGATAAAAGTAACGGTGGAATAAAACTACTTCAGAGAAAGCATTATTATTCGATAGTTTGCACAAGGAAAACAATTGCGACGTTATTTTTATAAATTTAGTAAGCACTCTTAGCCGGCTGTGAAGCTGTTTCCGCTCCGAACGACATGAACGTGCTTTTTTTTTTTTTTTTTTTTTTTAGCAGCATTCCTCATATAAGCATCACTCTTTTTTAAAATTTTCAAAATGTTTTATTTATTTCTTCCTCACAATCACACTACTTCCATACAAAATTACGAACAATTATAGTGATTATTTTCTACATGTTTAAATCACAAGTTGCTGTTTTGAACAATGGTTCAAAGTGGCCTCCAGATAGTAAGAGCCGAAGCGGTTCATGCAAATTCTCATCTGGATTGTAAGACGTGAAGGCTGGAAAACTTCTCATCACCGTTGCTATGGCTTGCTTATCGTTTTTTGCGTTTCTTATTTTTCTGAGAGACATGATTTGGACTCTAACACCAAATAGCTCGATTTAACGACAGGGCTATCATGTGCATGGTACGTTTGCACCTCAGGCGTCTAAAGATGTGCTTTTATGATTTGACTTCACCGTCTCTGCAGTGTTGAATATTTTTCGTAGAAGTTCATTTGAAATGTCAAATTGCAATGCTTTGTTGTAAATATCTTCTCTCTTTTTCCACATACGTTTAATTGAAAGTGATCTGAAAAAGTGAAAGTACTGTTCATTGCCAAATAAAAAAAAAAAAACAGATTTATTGCGTTGAAGAGGCAGTTACCACAGCCATTTGTGTAGGCAATAACAAACGAAGGGAATAGGAATTTCAGATCACCATATGCATAGTTATTATTGTGAATATTTGGATCATTGTACCGAATTTGCTGCTGATCTTTGGTGCAGTGGTGAACATGCTGAACTAACTCTAAAGATTGAAGACAATTTTCGAGAAAGGGTGCCCCTAATGGTTTTTTTCTGATCTCTGCTAAACAGGTTAGAGTCATATTTGTGATGTATTTGTCGTGCATAACTCTGTATCCGTCTCACTGAGCTGTCGCGGCTCCTCGACAACTGTCAAAAGCGTTTCAATAATATTTTCGGAGTGACTTTTGTTACGAAAACCTGGATACACGATTCGAATATCTTCAAGGACACGTTGAAATCTTGCTGAGTAATCTGGGCGTTGTTTGCCATATTTTACACATGGCAATACATGATGCAATACGTTATGAAAATAAATAAGTTGATCAACAAATGGAGCAAATTCTATGTGCTCGCCTTTAGTGTTAATGTATTTGCAAATTCACTTCATGTAGCGACGCAACTCGCGCCACATTCTCTCACAGTGTTTTGTGGTGATTATTTTCGTTGTACAGCTTCCTGTTGTCTTGTTAATAATAGTAAAATACGAGCGAAACTTCTGGAATGATTGATGGTGTAGTGCTTCACCTTACAATTCGTTTTAATGTTGCGATAACCCGACCAACAATCTGTGATTACTGTGGAACCTTCTTCAACGTTTTCTGCTCCAAAGTTTTGGCATCTCGACTCCTAGTAACTTCGATGAAACAATAACCAGTCCCAACTTCTACACCACCAGCTGCCCATAACGCTTGTCCAGGTAAGATTCTTCCTTTTTTATTCTTATGTGTGAAGAGGTGGCATTCGTCAATCTCGCTTCTTCTCTGAGGCAGATGTCCTTTAGAAAATTTGTGCAGTATGTAACACTTTTTTCGGATTTTAGTTACATTTTCTTCACTGATTTTAGTTCGTGAAAATGTTGGCGATTGGATCTACAAGAATATCAAATGAGGAACTTGAGAAAAATTTGATTTCATACGTTCAAGTGTTCTGAAGCGGCTTGTAGTTTTCTCGACATTCGTTCGCATCTTTGTTTTCTTTCTCTAGCACACTCGCTGCATTTACCGGCTTTTTCGGTACATTTTTCTGGGAATATACAGTATATGTACCTGAAGCCCATCTTGTAGCTTGATATTTTTTTTTTTCAACGTAGCATACATCGAGGGTAATGAAACTGAGATACGTCCTCAGGTGAAGGAATTAGCATAGACTTCTGAAGAAAACGAACTGATATTCCTCTGAATCAAATATTTAAAGAGAATTCGAATCTCGAATGCCTTCAATTTCAGTTCACCGATCCATCTTGCAAGAAGAAAGCAAGTAACGTTACAGTTCTCAATATTTCGCTCAACTATTACCTAATAATATCTTGTTTAAGAATGAACTATTATTATCTAACTACAATCGGTGTCCTTTATAAACTGTATTGTTATCTTCAATGACAATGGTCTAACTTGCTAGTTCGCGGACTTACACCGACAACAATTAAAACGCGTAATTTGGAAGAATGAATCTATTCTGAACAATAGCTTTGTCGCTATATAAAACGATGTCTAGACTTAAAGCGTGCATATAGAACTTTGGTTGACAAGGTAGAAAATGAAAGAGGCAGAGACACCGGAGAGATTAGCTGATAACGAAAAGGAGAATGAGATGAGAAGTTTTGTTTCTTCTTTTGAAAATCATACACAATACGCAGTCCAACAATGATAACTTAAATTGTTAAATGTTTGATTTCATTCCCTATGCTTACTTGCTACGTAATTTTGAAAATTCATTTACGATAGTTTTCATGTTTACCTGCTCCGATTTCAAAAATTCTTTCACCAATCGATTTTTCTCGTAGAGCACTACAAGAATCAGTTAAACCTCGCGGGCTCTTTTTCCTTCCCCATTTTGAACTGGTACATGAAAATGCGATTTTCGCCATGTTTGCCTGCGCCAATTTTGAAAATTCCTTCACTAATCGATTTCTCTCGTTGAGTACTATAAGAATCAGTTAAAATCTCGCGGGCCCTTTTTCCTTCTCCATTTTGAACCGGTACATGAAAATGCAATTTTCTCCATGTTTGCCTGCGCCGATTTTGAAAATTCCTTCACTAATCGATTTCCTCGTCGAGTACTACAAGAATCAGTTAAAATCTCGTGGGCACTCTTTCCTGACTCATTTGGGATATTACATGAAAATGCGATTTTCCCCATGTTTGCCTGCGCCGATTTTGAAAATTCCTTCACTAATCAATTTCTCTCGTTGAGTACTATAAAAATCAGTTACAATCTTGCGGGCCCTTTTTCCTTCTCCATTTTAAACCGGTACATGAAAATGCAATTTTGCCATGTTTGCCTGAGCCGATTTTGAAATTTCCTTCACTAATCGATTTCTCTCGTCGAGTACTACAAGAATCAGTTAAAAACTCACGGACCCTTTTTTCTTTCCCCCCAACCCATTATTTAATTTTGCTCCTAATGTTAGTTCAGAAACGTGGGACTATAAGTGCTTACATAACACAAATCAATAGTTTAGAAGAAAAAATAATTGTAGTAACGTTACTAAAATAATGCATATTTTACATTATAATGCCAACAGTGAATCATTAAGTGATATCATACGCAGTTCATCTGATTCGTAGAAGAGTGTAGTCGTAGTACAGTGTTCATAGAATTTCTAGGTACAAACTAATTATAAGATAAACAAATACCGGTCTATGATGAACTGGGTCATATCCTTTTCTCCAATCAGTGTATTTGATTTAAAGTACGTTAGAAGATACATATTAAAACATGGTATTATTGAACCACAAATTAGTGAACGAAATTTTAAACTCAAGTCATTAATATAAGGAAATCTAATCAATTTTTTTCGTATTGTTTTAGAAGTGAGACCTGCTTGCTGTTATTGAATAAAGACAAAGTTTATTTATTTTTGCACCTATTATAAGGCTTAAGCCTCAATTACAATATGCTTGCATACAGTATAGTGTTTAGAATGATTTCATAATGAAAAAGCAAAAATGCGTGGACACAAATGTAGTAAAAGTTACAAGAAGGAAAAAAGCAAAAGGAATTTACGAAAGAATAACAAAGAGCAAAACATCACGAAAACTACAAATTTTCCTTTTGATATGACCTCGATTAGAATAGGATTGCGTAATACAACTCAGTAAAAATAAAAATATAAATAGAATATTCCGAAAAGCAATAGAAAGAATGTTAAGCCGTACTAAAACGAAATAAATTCACAGTAACAAACTGGCGAATCGTGAATAGCGAACGTATAAATTTATACAAATTTGAAACTTAAATGGAATATAGTTGTTATATTGTTAATTTCCCTTAGGAAAACAAGAGATTCTCTACTAGGACATATCATTATAAAACACTATCATTATGTATTGAAACATCACAAATTTAACATTCTACTTGTCTCATTAAACTTGACCAAATTCCATATCTTTCCTTACTGTGTTTAGATACACTGAATAACTAATCGCAAACTTTTCATCGCCATTCATTTTTATAAGATTTTTATATCTCACATAATCTAATTACAAGAGAATTTCAACGAGCTTCTGAATGTGATTTTTTACGGTAAAATGGAGGTCTTGTTCGTAAAAAATTGTTATTGATATTGAAATATAACAGTTTACGAAATTTTGACTATCTATAATTCCATTCGCAGACTTATAAAGGAAAACAAATTACATAAATTACCTTATATCACATAAAGATATGAAATCGATTTTTTTAAGCAAGCTTGAATACGATACATTTTCCTTGTACGATTATTTTGTTTAGACCCTATGTCTTATAGTATAAGTATCTCAGAAAAGTATTTTGTATTCTTTTAATTTTCCTATTGATATACTTATTAAAAAGGTATCCAAATTATAGATGAATATTCCAATTTGCTACAAACGAGACTATTGAGTAAAATTTTTAGTGCTTGCATATTTTTAAATTTCTTCATATTTTTGGTTTAACATTTCAGTGATTTATATCCGTCATTAACTATTTTTAAAATGTGTACAAGTACCAAATTTCACAATATTAAATCCCCACGTTAAGCGGGTATGCATATCCAGGCTCCTAACTATGAAAACATTTACGCTCACTCCAACCTCAATCATTTCACGGATTCAACCTGTTTTACGTATGTTATTAGGACATAATATCGATTGTGATTTATTCTAAAAACACTTTTATACATTCCAAGAGCTGTAACGTCCAAGTATTTACTGAGAACTCATAGTCGTATCGGAATAAACAAAAGCGAGTATGGAACAGTAAGCTGCTTTCACAAAAGGCAAAGGAAGATGTGCAAAGGTATACCAAACGGTCGAGTGGTTTGGATCGATACACTATCAATCACATGTTTGTGTGTTCAAACCCAGTAGCAAGTTGTTTCTTTTTTGTCTTCCTATTTTCATCCGGAGGCTGAAAATATTTCTTTGATTAACTCATTGAAAACTTCTTTTGTTTCAAATTCGATTAGAACGGAACATTATATGAATTGCGAATCTTAAATCCATAGCTAAAAAAAATGAAGTATACTCACTACTCCATTATTATCCTCTGATTTGTAACGAAAAACTATTTACAAAAAGTGGTGACTTCAGAAAATTATCCTCGGGGGGAATTTCAATATGTGGGTGGAGGGCAAACATTGGTAGTCCACATTGAGCACGATCGAATATATGGTCCTGAAGGCGGAAATTTCTTAGCTCGAGAGGGGTCTCAAATTCTCCCCCAGATCACGTCCTGAAAGCATCATTGCTTAAAAGCTTTTCGAAACAAATATAATATTACACTTGTTTCTCGTTCTACATTTAGAATTGGTAAAATCATAACTTATAGAGGATTATAATAAAAGCATAAAAATTACAATACCAATCATGTATAAATTATCCTGTAAGTTACCAACTTTGGGTCAGATTAAAACTCAAATATTTGTTTTCGGATTGCACTTAGAAGTAAGTACTCTCTATATAATCCTGATTGGAAAGCCATGTTTAACTCTAATTAATTAATCAATATTTGTACGATTTTTTTTATTTTACTATTTTTACTATTCAATAGTAAAAGTACTATTGAATATACACTTCACACTATTGAATATATACTATTGAATTTTACTATTTTAACTATATACACTTCATTTCCAAAACAAAAATATCGAAAATGTATATTGTACGAGTGCAGACTCGCAAATAAATGATTATTTATCATATATATTGGTCTCTATTCAAAATTCTGTTTAATCGAATCCGACAATAACACAGACAGAAACATCGAGAACATGTGAAAAAAGAGAGAGAAAAAAGCGTTGTACCCAGCGGGGACTCGAACTAAGTTCGAATGGTGCTTTATAAGCCGAACGCCTTAGACCATTCGGTCATGGTAACAACTAGTGATTGTAGCAAAGGCTTCGAGTAGTAGTTCTTATTACAGAATAACATTTTCTATAGCCTAAAATTTAAACCTAATTTACTTTGATACGGAATCTGAAAAGAAAATCAATAATATGTTAGAAAAATGAGGAAAAGCTTTGAAGAATATGGGATGAAAATAAATGTTAGAAAGACAAAAGCCATGGTGATTGGAACGAAGAGGTCTGTGTCAAATATAAAAGTGGGAGAGGAGAAAATAGAACAAGTGAATAGTTTTCGATATCTGGGTAGTATTCTTAGTAATAACATGAATTGCGAATGTGAAGTAAAAGCAAGGATAGGAATGGCGAAAGAAGCCTTTAGGAGGAAGAAAAGTCTATTTTGTGGGACCTTGAATAAAGAGTTGAGAAAAAGACTCATAAAATGCTTTGTGTGGAGTGTTGTAATGTATGGGGCGGAAACGTGGACATTACGTAAAGGTGATGAAAATCGACTGGAAGCCTTCGAAATGTGGGTGTGGAGAAGAATGGAAAGAATTAGTTGGGTCGAGCGGAAAACGAATGAGAGAGTGTTAGAAATGGTGGGTGAGAAGAGAACACTTTTAGATATTATTAGGAAGAGGAAGAGAAACTGGTGGGGGCATTGCCTAAGAAGAGATTGTATCATAAGGGATGTCCTAGAGGGTATGGTGGCGGGAAAGAGAGGGAGGGGACGAAGGAGATTACAATTTATGGATGATATAAAAACAGAAAGATCATACGCGAAGACGAAGAAGTTAGCGGAGGACCGTGGAGCATGGAAGCTTCTCAGCTGCGGCAAGTGACCTGCCAATAAAGGCAGAATACCTATGATGATGATGTTACTTTGATATAATATATCTATATGTTTGTTACATGAACACGTTTTCGTTACTTTGATGAATGGTGTATGTTGTTGATATAGATTTTATTACACGTTCTTTCGTAAATATTATAGAAAGTATCAGGGTTATTTATGATCTTTCATGGAAATTGACTGGCGCATGCGCAGTACACAGACAGTTCAATTGGAAGGCGAGGAAGGAAACGCTAACACACTGTTAGAATGTTTCATCGCTGTGAAGTATAAAGAACAGCTAAAATGTATTTTACGCTTGTCATTGCGTAAAGAATCACCAGGTTTATGTTTGTCCAAGTGCTCGCTAATCAACTGGACTCATGAAAAATAATTAATATTATCATTACTGCACAATATGAAGAATAAAGAACGTAAATTACACCACATTGTTCTCGAATTCGAACTTAGCTAAGACAGGTACAATAAACAAAATGTGATTTATTCATTCGAATTGAGATAATTCAATGAAACTAGAAATTACACAATCAAAAGGAAAAACATCGTTAAAAAGACAATAATACTTTTGTCCGAGATGTGAAATAAAGTTATTAATTAACTGAAATGAAAGTAATATTGGGTATGATATAGAGTAAGAAAAAAAGTAAATGTATTCTTAGAAACGTTCAAAGTAAAGTCACAAATACTTTTTGAAGATATACTACTCTTCCTTTACGTTTTAACGAACTAATAAGTAAACAAGCAAAGGAAGAGAATGAAGAACGAAAGTATTGCTCTTGAAAAAAATATAATAAATAAATGAAACTTAAATAAATGTTTACACAGAAAATAACACACTAGTACTTCGTGTAGTCACCTCCAGAGTCAATAACTTCTTGAAGTATGGAGGGGATACTAGATACAAGTCTCGAGCAATACGACGGTGTGTCACGAAAATGTTGCCACAGTTCCATAACATGATTTTGAAGAAACGTTTGGTCTCTGTCTTCACGTCTCTCTTCCCATTCTTGCACCATGTAGGCCCACAGATGTTCAGTTGGGTACAAATCTGGGGATAGAGGGGGCCACTCAATACAAATTAACTCTGGATGTTCACTTAGCCACTCTCGTGTTTGCCGGGAAGTTTGAACAGCACTTTTGTCATGCATAAATATATATTCTTCCTGTTCGGGGAAGTTTCTTTCTAACCCATTTGTGCCCAAATTATTTTTTCTTTGAATATTTGTTTCTATTGTTGATAAATCTTTACTTTGGACGTAAATAAATGCCTGAAATGCATTTTTTCCATTTTCAGTGCATAGGTTTTGGGATATCCGATGTCGACATTGGTCACAAATGGCCCCAGTATGCATTCTCGTTTTCTTGTCGACAAATGTCGACAATCGGCATGAAAGGCACCATGAAAAAAGAGCAGAAAATGTTTACATATTTTGTTATTTTTACTCATTAGCTAATGACAAGATAATATACCATGTTCTTACAACTTCATCATTTATGTAAAAAAAAAAAAAAAAAATATGACTATTTCTTAAAAAGGCAAAATGTCTGCAGACACACTTTCTTCAACTATTCTGTAATACAATATTATATTATCTAATGCAGACAATATTATTGCAGTAATTTTTTTTTTCTAGACATTAATGTTAACACCTTAGTTTTCTAATTGATGTATGTTTTAAGTGTTATAATTACCCCAATAATGATCATTTTCTTACTAAATAACAATTACATGATTTTGAACATCTCGCACGCATTACCGGCCTTTTAGGAACTTCTGTGAAATGCCGCATTGCAATTCATATGGCAACCAACTTGACATATGATACACTTCTTTCGTGTAGCTTTTCCGCATAGCCCACACCTCACTTGCGTTTCAGACGTTTCAAGGTGGTGTGTATTGCCCGATAAGCGCACTTCATCAGGTACTCGTTTGTTAACTTTCATGGTTGGTCTACCAGCTACAGGACGTTGTCTGGTGAACATTCGTAAGTATGCCCGAACAACATATCTAGTAAATCCCAGCAAGTCCAGGTTCTCTGAAGCGCCTTTAGGCGTTAAGCGATATAACTGCCATGCATTGTTCATAGTCACGTTAAGAACGTAGGAAATCATTGGTCAGTACCACTTCTTATTTCTAATATTAATGCGATACTTTGCAATATTTTCGTCAAGTCAATCAACTCCTTCTATGTATGTATTGTACGTGACGACACAAGCTGGTTGAGGGACAAATATATTTTTTTTTTCTGTGCACTTGACCACCTTTTCACTGCAGAACTTGGATGCGTACCACAAGCTGTAGAAATGACTGTTAACACACTGTTATCATTGTACCGAACTAATGTAATGCCATTTTTCTCATCTGTTACTTGAGAGTGGCTACCTCGAGGACTCTTTTTAAATTGTTTTGGGTCTGGTAGCGGTGCCTCTTCCACCCTGTTATTCCTTATTGTTACAGTTGCCTGACGGCCTTTCTCTTTGAGGTAATGTACAAATGGAACCGAAGGAAAGAAATTGTCAAAAGTAAGTGTCAACTGTCTTTCCTGTGGTAGTTCCGATATGAGGTCCATAACCACTGATCCACCAACACCAAGTTCAGGCATTGTATTACCCGTTAACGCACCTTGGTAAGGTTCGCCCTGCACGAGGTAGCCAACTCTGGTAGCTAGTGCCCACACTTTGTAACCGAATGATATCGGCTTACCATGTATGTGCTGTTTAGCACCATGCCGCCCGAAATATGGAACCATGGATTCGTCCACGGAAAGGTATGAATCCCCAGGCCAGTAATTACGCCACCTTTCATTTAACATACACCACACTGGTCTTATCTTAACAAATCTGTCCTTTGCATCTATTTCCGAATTGTAGCAAAAGTGCAAATTCCTCAAAATTTCCTCAAATCGGTTTCTTGACATAGCTTTTGCCACAGCAACATTGTGGACGTCGTCAGCTATTTCCCAATACATTCTGGTTCGGGGAAGAACGTTGTAACCTGATAAAAAAAAAGATAGCAAAAAACAAACGGAGTTCATCACCCGACAAATTGAAAGACATGTTCCCCTTTTCTTTGGCGTATTGCACTGTGCAGTCAACGATGAATTTTATAACATCATCGTCAAAAAATATCTGAAACAAGTCTACAGCTGTAAAATCTCTTTCTATAAATGCTGGGCGTTGAAATTCCTTTTGAGAACTGTCTGGAATATCACATTTCTTCCAATCACGCTTTTCTGCAGACATTTTTTTTGGGGGGGGGCATGAAATGAGTTTTGACTTTCATGAACACTTGGTTGTTCTTCTGTGTCAGAAACACTCACGGAACACAAATTTTAACCCTCTGATTGAGAATCAGAATCACATAGCTCTTGAGCCCAGGTTTCACCATCACCACATCTATCCTGCACCATTTCCTCTTCTGTTACTTTCCTAAACACCGACTCTGCTCCCGCTCGAAGCTGATTTCCTGACAACTTGTTAAGATCACCTGAGGGATCATCATCTCTGTCTCCATCACTCACCATTTCGTTTTCTGGTGGCTTGATGAACACTTTAGCTTCCAGAAAGTCTTCAGTCTGCTCATACTCTTCTAGAATGGAAGCAATCTCCTCCACCGTGAAACTGAAATGAGATGAAAAGATATTATTATTATTATTATTATTATTATTATTATTATTATTATTATTATTATTATTATTATTATTATTATTATTATTATTGCTAGCGTTGAATTATAAATAACAACAATTATATATATGTTTCAGTGAATATTGGGAATATACGAATTGTTGCACGGCATCGATTCAAGTAGGAAATTTCATTCTTCTTATTATTATTTATTATTTATTTATTTATTTATTGCAACTCAATTATATCTAGATACAACGGCTTCTGTGTATAGTGCTATGTTGTTGATGATGGTGGGTGTTCTGCCTGAAGGCAGGTCTTTGACCCGAAGGTCCCTGGGCAAGGTAAACCCATGGGATTCCTTCCATGGGATGATGATAATGATGACGTCCAAAGGACGGGACCTACAGTTTAACGTGGGATTACAAGGCGACGAGCGTGACCACTCATCCACGGAGGACACTATGTTGATGAAGGAAAAGTTAAATTATAGTGTTTCTTACATATAAGAGAATAGAAATACATTGTTTTCTACCAGACAGTGACCTTCCCCCCTCCCAGTTGGAAACATGAGGGGGCAAATGGCCTATTTTAATCTAAAGTTTACGCTTCCGACGTGAAAACAATATTATTCTCCATTCACGAGAGAGGGAAAGTGAATTCCCGGCAGTGTGGAGTTCATGGTCCCTCCTGTGACCCCTGTCGACAAATGTCGACATAAAAATCAATGTCAAGATAATACAATGTTCTGCAATGAATAACAGGAAATTTAATAAACATTATTAAAACGACATGTTCTGAGAATAAAATTACTGAGCTACTAACGAAAAGTGATATAATAATATACAGTAATATACTTACTTGTTAGAGAGAGACATTGTATCTTCTGCTCGCTTCAAAATCTCCATACACAATGCACACCACGTGACACGACGCGGGATGTCGCTGTCCTTATCGTATACAGTGATACCAGCCAACACTAGAAAAAAAGTTCTCTCGTTTACCCTGATTTTCATTTCAGCTCTAGGGGACCCAAAACGTCACGTCGACAAATGTCGACAATGGGCACAAATGGGCTAAGGACGGTGACAACGTATTTTCGAGGATATTAATGTAAACACTGCTGTTCATTCTCTCAGGCACCGCAACCAAATCTCCAGGACCAGCAGCCGTCATGTATCCCCAAAAGTGTGCTGATATTCGTCCTGAACAAGAAGTTCTGATAATATTTTGTTCAGCATACCTAGTTCCGCGCGGTCAATAGTTCCGCGCCTTGTTGGTTAGACTTTAAAACCTTCTCGTCGATCCAGACGACTAAGTCCCAATATGACTGAGGTTGGGTTATGTTATTCTGTGCCCATTTCATTCGTCTGGCCTTGTAAGTTTCAGTCAGGAGAGTCTTCCTAGCTGGTCTTGAACAGTGTAGCCCAGCCCCCAATAATCTTCTTCTTATTGTTTCGTGAGAACAATTATATTCTCTGGCTTTGTCCAAGAGGATTGACGTGTGGCGTAGAGGTCTGTTGATTATTTCTGTAACTAAAGCTTGATCTTGAGCTGCAGTTGTCACTTTTGGCCTTCCACTTCTTGACCGAGACCTGAACCATTCACCACCTTCTTCATGTCGCTGAACCCATTTCTTGACCGTTTTCTTGTCACATGCCAGATCTCTAGCAATCTGAGGCACAGTTTGTCCCATTTTTGCTCGGCCTATGATTTCTCCTCTCAGAGCAACAGACAGTTCTCCACAACCTTTAGAGCGAGGCATTTTGAGAACCTGTTAGAAATTTGCGTTCTGGCGTGTATAACAAATGTCGGTAAAGTGCATCTTTCTGTTTCTACTGCGGATGCACCAGTCAATTTCCATGAAATGTCATAAATAATCCTGACAATTGCTGTAATATTTATGAACGAATACATAATAGAACCTATATTAACATCATTCGTCAAAGAAAAGAATACCATAAACATAAAACAATTTCAACAGACTATTACATCAGGCCAAAATAGGTTTAAACTTCAGAGAATACAAAATAAATTTCATACTGTAACAAAAGATTGAACATGAAACACGCTTACTATATTTTCTACTTGTCACATTAGCCGAGTGGACTAAGGCATTCGGCTAGAGATTCTGAGGCACCATTCAAGAGTAGTTCGAATCCCACCACAGTACAATTTGGTTTTACCTCTTCTTGACGTTTCTGTTTGTGATCCTGCCGGATTCTATTAAATATAATTTCGTAATACGCTAAAAATATACGTAATATTTGAAATTCTTAATCTTCCATTTTTACATTTTTCAAGCTCAGTTGAGAAGAAAGAGGGAAAATGAAAGTACAAAGATTTAAAATAATTACTTAGCATTTACTGTCATTGTAATTGTGGATATTTTATTTATGGAAATGTATAATGAAGTAAAAATATATTTAGTAGGTCACATGTCTCCATTTTTCGATTCTAACTTGAAAGTTACAGTTTAGGCGGTGACATATCGAAGACCCAGGGGGTTGAGGGGGTTGTAAACCTTCCCATTGAAACTTTTATATTCTATTGAAATAAAGTGTTTCAGTTTATAATCTTGGAAAAGCAACAATCACTGTGTGTGGAAGACGGTTTAATTATACTACGATTTATCACTTCCTAATGTGTAGAAGATGTGACTGGATATTGTGCATAATCATTCAAGAAATATAACACAACGAAGGGACTTCGTAAACCCTTCACGCCACCCCAGGAGGAGAAAGTGCGTCCCGCCGTCCCTCGGTTGGGAACTACTGCTTGCGAGGGAAACATTCTAACAGTGTGTTAACGTTTCCTTCCTCGCCTTCCAATTGAACTGTCTGTGTACTGCGCATGCGCCACTCGATTTCCATAAAAGATCATAAATAACCCTGATACTTTCTCTAATATTTACGAAAGAACGTGTAATATCTATATCATCAACATACATCATTCATCAAAGTAACGAAAACGTATTCATGAAACAAATTAACAGATATATCAAAGTAAATTAGGTTTAAATTTTAGGCAATAGAAAATGTTATTCTGTAATAAGAACTACTACTCGAAGCCTTTGCTACAATCACTAGTTGTTACCATAGCCGAGTGGTCTAAGGCGTTCGGCTTATAAAGCACCATTCGACTTAGTTCGAGTCCCCACCGGGTACAATGCTTTTTTCTCTCTTTTTTTTTTCACATGTTCTCGATGTTTCTGTCTGTGTTCTTGTGGGATTTGACTAAATAGAATTTCGAATAGAGACCAATATATATGATAAATAATCATTTATTTGCACTCGTACAATATACATTTTCGATATTTTGATTTTGGTAATGAAGAGTATATAATATTGAATACTAAAATACTAAAATAAAAAAAATATTCGTATAAATGTTGAGTAACTCATTAGTGTTAAATATGGCTTTCCAATCAGGATTATATAGAGAGGACTTACTTCTAAGTGCAGTCCGAAAACAAATATTTGAGTTTTAATCTGACCCAAAGTTGGTAACTTACAGGATAATTTATACATGATCGGTATTGTAATTTTTATGCTTTTATTATAATCCTCTATAAGTAATGATTTTACCAATTCTAAATGTAGAACGAGAAACAAGTGTAATATTATATTTGTTTCGAAAAGCTTTTAAGCAATGATGCTTTCAGGACGTGATCTGAGGGAGAATTTGAGACCCCTCTCGAGCTAAGAAATTTCCGCCTTCAGGACCATATATTCGACCGTGCTCAATGTGGACTACCAATGTTTGCCCTCCATCCGCATATTAAAATTCCCCCCGAGGATAATTTTCTGAAGTCACCACTTTTTATAAATAGTTTTTCGTTACAAATCAGAGGATAATAATGGAGTAGTGAGTATACATCATCTTTTTTCAGCTATGGAATTTAGATTTGCAATTCATATAATTTTCCGTTCTAATCGAATTTGAAACAAAAGAAGTTTTCAATGAGTTAATCAAAGAAATATTTTCAGCCTCCGGATGAAAATAGGAAGACACTTAAAAAAGAAACAACTTGCTACTGGGTTTGAACACATAAACATGTGATTGATAGTGTATCGACCCAAACCACTCGACCGTTTTGTATGCCTTTGCACATCTTCTTTTGCCTTTTGTGAAAGCAGTTTACTGTTCCATACTCGCTTTTGTTTATTCTGGTACGACTTTGAGTTCTCAGTAAATATTTGGACGTTACAGCTCTTGGAATGTATAAAAGTGTTTTTAGAATAAATCACAATCGATATTATGTCCTAATAACATACGTAAAACAGGTTGAATTCGTGACATGATTGAGGTTGGAGTGAGCGTAAATGTTTTCATAGTTAGGAGCCTGGATATGCAAACCCGCTTAACGTGGGGATTTAATATTGTGAAATTTGGTACATTAAAACATTTATTATCTAACCTTATTCCCACGTCATTTATTTCTTCAACTCTCTGTATAGCTTCTTTATTTAGTTCATAAATATTCATAAATTCTCCATTATAACTAGTGTCATTCAGCTAAGTTTTAATTAAGATAGTGATTCGTAAAATACGCTGCAGCGATACCTATATATAAATATCTTAATTTTCTTTTTAAGTCTCTAACATTCTAAAAAATTAAATGTTATACAATGCGTGTCATCAATCATTAAGCCCACAACAAACTTTTGACCTCATCTAAACTATTTAACTAACTTAACTCTATGGCGTATGAAACCTGGAGTTTCAATGTTCTTTCACAAATGATTTCCATTGACTTCTCTCCTTAGCAACTGGATCCAATTTCTACTTTGTACTCTTATTTCTGTTAGATCCATCTGCACCTAGGTCTTCCTTTGATCGTTTTCCGATTGGATTTCCAGTTAAAATTTTGAAAGTATTCCTATTTTCTTCCATTCTGGTTACATGATCTTGCCACCTGAGGCTCCTATACTTGATGACCCTAACATTATTTGATAAACGGTATAATTTATGCAGTTCCTCATTATGAACTTTTTGTGATTTCCCATTCCAGTCCTTCTTGGGTCTGAATATTCACCTCAGGATTTAATTCTCAAATATTTTCAGTCTGCGTTCTTCCCTCAGAGTAAATGACCATGTTTCGCAACCATATAACACAGCAACCATGATTATAGTTTTCTATCGACTCCTCGACAGAATTCGCGAAGACAAGTGATTTTGAACTGAATAATAACATGAATTCCTTGCTTTCAGTCGACATTTAATTTCGTGGATATGGTTTTGGTCTGTTAATATTAATGCTAGATATTTGAAAGTATCCGCACTGTCAAAAGTATTATTTGATATTTTGACTCATCTATAATTTTCAGTATTACGATCCCGGCGAACTTCCACGTGTTTAGTTTTATCTGCATTTACTTCCAAACCCATGTCCACGCTTGTTTAATAAGACTTTTGAATTGCTTTCTATTGCTTTCCTATCCATCACCTATTACATTTACATAATCAGCATAAGCCATAACTTGGTTAATACCATTCAGCTCTATGCCGTGATTGCTGTCAAATTTTCCTTATAGCGTACCCCAGAAGAAAGTTGAATAATAATAGCGACAACGCATCTCCTTGTTTCAGGCCATTCTCGACATGAAAGTATTTTCCTACTCCAAATTTACTTTGGGATTCATTTAAGTACATCCTGATTAATCTATCTTTCAAATTCGGTAAGAATGTTATAAAAAGTTTCCCTTGTACTCGAGTCGTAGGCCTTCCTAAAATCCATCAATAATTCATGTACCGGTTTATTGTACTCCAATTTCTTTTCGAGTATTTGGCGAATAGTAAATATCTCGTCGACAAGTGATCGATTTCGTATAAATTCGCACTGATAATCATCAATAATTTCATCTGAGTATGGGGTTAGTCTTGCTGAAAATTTAGATATTCGTAAGAGGATTTTTATAGAATGTTGACAGAAGACAAAAACCTCTGTCATTATTACTATCAGTTTTGTCGCCTTGTGAATTGGAACAATGATTGATTCTTTTCACTCTTGTGGCAATTTTCCCTTGTTCCAAATAAGGAGAATAAGTTCATGTGTCTTGTTCCACAATTTTTCCTCTCCAGCTAAATTTAACTCAGCCGGAATTTTGTCTACACTCCGGGAATTGTGTTCCTTTAATATTTTAATACTAATTTATATTTCTCTTCGATTAAGGTCCAGAATATAGGATGCTATTGTGTGTTTCTCTTTGTATCCACGAACATTAGCATTTGTCTTTGTGTTAATGAAATCGTTAAAGAAATCTTTCCATTTATTCAAAATGCTATCTGTATCTATAAGAATTGTTCCATCGGCTTTCTTTGATATATGGTCGCGAGGTTGATAAACTTTCTTAAATTTGTTGCTGTCCTTTTATATGTCCCAAATGATTTTGTTTTTACTATTATCCTCTAATTCATTAATGTTAGCTTTCAAGAAATCACGTTTCTTTGTTCTAAAATTTTAAGAAGTTTCCCGCCTGATGTCAACGAAATTTTGTGTAGTTATATCGTTCGGATTTTGTAGCCAACACACATTTGCCTGTTTTGTCTCCTTTACTAGTTTAGTGCATTCTTGGTCGAACCATGGTTTATTCCTGTATATATTTCCGTGTGCCCCCAATATTTCTTTTGCTGAAATTTTAATGTTATCCCTAATGTCAACTGAAGTGTCCTGAACACTAGTGAGTTCCGAATCTTCTAAAGCTGAGAATCTGTTCGACACCTTAATCTGATATTCTCCTCTCGTCTGGCTCTCCTCTAATTGCTTTAAGGTGTTTAATAATAATTCCTTTCTTCAACGATAATCTCCCCTCTTATTATCACTCCTGCCATGAAGTGATCGGAGTCACAGTCAGCTCTTCTAAAAGAGCGAACACGAATTATGCTAGACTGTGATCAATTTGATTATGTGTTTTTTTCCATATGGTGAGGTCTAAATATATTTTATGAACATCCTGATAGTGTTTTTGGATGTTGCAAGGTTCACAAGTATAACGCCGTTGTCATTCCTTTCCTTATTTAGACTTCCATTCCCGATAACAGGTTTGTAAAAATCCTTTCGTCTTTCCTTCAAATTAAATACCAAATACAATTTTTATTTGGTATCATGAGAATTGGTCAAAAACCCGTTCTACTTCGTAAAAACTATATTCTTTTATGATATAAAGATGATAATATAAAAGACAGTTTGGGCATGTACATTTAGAACAATAATATCACACCAACGATCCTTAAGAGTATTAAAATAAAATATAGAATATTATTAACAAATTCAATGCCTGTTTAATTGCTGATATTCGTTTGTGAATGAAAAGCCTTGTTCGTAGTTTTTGACTTTTATTTCCTTCCTCGTAAAAGAACATAATGTTTTCGGACCCTTTCCTGTGCTCCCTTTCCTTCTCACCTAACTTCCTGAATTTCTACTAGGTCCATACTATATTTCCTTAACTCACTCGTTACAGATTTTAACACGCCTGCCCCATAAGCACATTCTATATTCCATGTGCGAAACCGCATGTCTATTTTACTTTGCTGCGGTAGCGCCAAGTTATCAGTCCTGGTCCAAGGCTTCTGTAGCTTTTTTTTTTTTTTTTTTTTTTTTTTTACAGAATGAGGTTCTTAGGCCGGGCACACAGGTCACGATATGCCTGTCAGGTAAACCTCGCCAGCACACACAACGGTAAACTAGAAGATTTTAACTCAGTCGAGAAATGTCGAGGAAACAAGAAGACGACGACAGACGCTCTTTATGACCACAGTGTTGCCAGTTTGGGGGAAAAGTTGCTAAATCTAGGGGATTCGCCTTCCAGAATAACGACAAACTATAACATTTCCGATTAGCGAATTTTTTGGTGATTTTTAAATAAAGATTGGGCGACTTACTTATAAATCTAGCGATTTTTGTGATGTGAACAAATCAAGCTCTATTAGTTGAAAACAGTTTTATATTTTGTTTTCCTTTTCCTTAATTGAATTAGTCCAAGCGTCAATGAGTTTGGCTAATATACAACCCATATAACGTGTGATATCTCCAGAATCCCGCTTTGTTTTCTGATAGGCTACGTCTTATAATTTGACGGAAAACAATTTTAACCTTCCATGTCATTTAGCTAGAAGAGCTTCCATTCAAAGACAGAAATAATATAATATTACTTCTAAAAGCTCCAGTAAACGCTGAATGGGTGTAAGCTTTTTCTCTGTAAAGGTTTAAATTTCATGCGATTTTCCTAGAGAGCTTTCGTGAACGCGGAGTTGAACCTCCGGGTTCTATAAGGCATGGAGTTGATTTTCAGTTTAACGTCCCGTTCAGCAGCAAGGCTGTATGGTACACTCCGCATCAAAAAAATTGCGACAGTTAACGTCGTGCAGTTAGGCCACCCAATACTCACCTTCTTATCCCATAATCGTGTCAGGTATAGAGACCCCTCCCTCTCCTCCATTCTTCTCTTCCGTACTAAAATTAGCTAACAACATGAGCGCAATTCTAATTTCAAACTACACATGTATTAGTCTCGATAAAATGAAATAACAAAACCGAGACGAAACATGGTTGATGTAGATAGAAACTGAAACACACAATAAAAACTTGAAACCAACGAATGTCTATTACACAGAGATTCTGAAACGAGGCAGAGAGAGAGAGAGAGAGAAAGAAAAGAAGAGAGGAGAAGAAGAAAAAAGAAAAGGAAGAACAGATAAAATTGTGGAATTCAAACGTAGTAAGAAAATAACCTAACATTATAAAGTTCCGTTACCAGAAATCCAACAGAAATATAGAAATAACGTTCGTTTTTACACATTTTTCCAGAACTATTCGAATATATACAGGATACTTTAAACATTCATTATGTCACTTTCGTAATGAATAGCATACTCAATTTCCGGTAGAACTGTATATCTCCGAGACTTATCTAGGATCATGTCAAAAGTTTAACACACATGCTTTGTTTCCGCGTGGTTCGATTGCAAATTCGGTAGTGTTCATTGGACGCAGTGATCCAAAACACATTATCATATACCCCTTAGATAGCATTGCTCATATCCTCCATTTTAGACTAGTAATGCAAACTGAACAAAAAAAAAAAAAAAAAAAAAAAAACGAAAAGAAAAAGAAGTAAAGAAAGAGAAAATTGAAGAGTGCTATTTTACTGCTAAATTTGTATCAGAAATACCCTATATTAAAAGTCCAAACTGTATCATAACGAAAAGTTACAAACGTTCGAAAGGGAAAGTTTATGCTCCTCATAGATGTAGCATGTTTCAAATTCCAACGTGAATAAAACATATATTTTTATGAATTATAGGATGGGAACAGATTTTGTGTTGAACTAGTATAAATAAAATTTTGTTTTCAAATACCCAAAGAGGTTACCATTTTCTAGTCTTTTCCGAAGATGTATCTATTTCGGACACTCAACATTGATTTCATAACTTCCGGATATAACGTGATTTGCACAGATAGAATGAACACGCTAAGAGCTCAAACGAATCATAATGTCAGTCGGATGATGTAGAGCACCACTGGGTCGAGGATTGAAATCCGTAGTGACCCCGTAATTTTACTGACAAGTAAACCTTACGTTTGGGTGAATCGAGTTGCTGACTGAGACACATATGAGAAAGTAGTACTAAATGTGGTCAGTATTTCAGTGAAGTTGTAGGTGCGAAGCTCCAGGGGTTTAGGAGATACAGCTATCAGAACATCACATGGAAGTACAGAATAGTCTTCATACAGTTGGAGGTAAAAGTTCTGTTTGACCTTTTGTAATGACAAAAGATGAATAACAAATATATGGGTACATATTAGGACTAGGGGGAAGTCATATAGTAAGGGTATACCTGACGGCGGCCTTCTTGAAATCCGCCATTTTGAATTAAGGTTAAGTTTTTAAGCTAGGAATAGGGTCATGTGATACATGGTTTAAGGCGCAAATTTAATCAGAAGAACAATGGTGACGTTAATTTTGATTTACGCGCAATTGGTAAAAAGTTACAGGGAAATAAAATATTGTTGCAGCATATGTATTAGTCCTTTACCCCACCTTGTAAATTTTGTGTTAATGATAATAATTAAATAAAAATCAGGTGGATAAATATTAGGTCTATGGAAAGAGTTGCCTTGATGGCGGCCATGTTTAAACCCGCCATTTTGAATCAGACAAAAGTTTTAAACAAAACGCATAACAGTGACACCTTGTTAGTAGCAAATTTTACCATAAACCCAACGGTATAACCAGTTTTGCCTTATCATTAACCAGCACAAAATTAAATGGGAATAGATAATGCGATAGATGACTTCGGGCTAGAAGTTAATCAGAAATGCAATGGTGGCGTTACAGTGTTAGTTTTTTGATGCTGTATTTGCACGCCATTTCGTTGTTTTTCTTGTATCCTGTTCACATCTATTTCTCGCTCGCTATTTAAAACTTTTGTCTGATTCAAAATGGCGGATTTGAGCAGGGCCGCCATCAAGGCAACTCTTACCATAGACCTAATATTTATCCACCTGATTTTTATTTAATTATTATCATTAACACAAAATTTACAAGGTGGGGTAAAGGACTAATAC
Source organism: Thermobia domestica (assembly GCF_964235325.1). Lineage (NCBI taxonomy): Eukaryota > Metazoa > Arthropoda > Insecta > Zygentoma > Lepismatidae > Thermobia > Thermobia domestica. The sequence goes on from NC_137469.1 coordinate 150,842,815, forward strand.
ATATGCTGCAACAATATTTTATTTCCCTGTAACTTTTTACCAATTGCGCGTAAATCAAAATTAACGTCACCATTGTTCTTCTGATTAAATTTGCGCCTTAAATCATGTATCACATGACCCTATTCCTATTTTAAAAACTTAACCTTAATTCAAAATGGCGGATTTCAAGATGGCCGCCGTCAGGTATACCCTTACTATATGACTTCCCCCTAGTCCTAATATGTACCCATATATTTGTTATTCACCTTTTGTCGTTACAAGAGGTCTTACAGAGCTTTTACCTCGAACTGTATGAAGACTATTCTGTACTTCCATGTGATGTTCTGGTAGCTGTATCTCCTAAACCCCTGGAGCTTCGCACCTACAACTTCACTGAAATACTGACCACATTTAGTACTACTTTCTCATATTTGTCTCAGTCAGCAACTCGATTCACCCAAACGTAAGGTTTACTTGTGAGACTCGGTAACCCAGAGGATAAAAAAGAGATTTTACTTATTCCCCTATATTTAAACAGTATTTCTGTCAGAGATGACCAGGACTGGGGATGTTATCTCCAGAGCACGGAAAACACGACGCCGAAGTTCCCAGTTAATTAGATTCTCCGGACCACGTATATCGAGCTCTTGCTCCGTTTTAACTTTGGAACATGAAGGGCGTGTGTGTGCGAAAGAGAAGGGGAGAAGTGAAAGATTTAAAGACAGGACAGGGAAACGTCAAGAAAGAGAGAGAGGGTGGGGGACGAATATAAATATGAAACATACCTATGATTTCAGTGTATGATGTAGAATGCATACACTGTTTACTCGAATTATCGTCAGTGATGCTTTGTAAGTTCTCCATCACAAGATGAATCTCTGTTTGCAGCCATTATTTTATGCGAAAAAATCATATTACCTGATGGAGAATCGAACCAAGATTTTCCATTTGGAAGTCTAGCACGCTACCACTACACCACCGAATGCTGTAGCCAAACTTTGTTTAACATATGGTGTAGTGTTTCTTTCTGAGAACGATATCATGAAAATTGTATACTGCAGATCAATGATGTCTTTGGAATGACCTGGTAATTCCCTTGCCCTTTCCCAATCAACATTCGTAAATCGTTTCTATCATGATACAGGTGTTCGCTTCCACATTCTTACGTATTGTTTCCCCAGTGTGATAAGTCGATTCTTCACAATCACTTTGTAAAAATTTAACTTTGGCGCGAACATAATTTGATCCTATGTTAGATAGCTGTATTATTCATAACGCCATTACGTTACCACCTACACTATCGGACCACCCGAAATCTCAAGCGAAATATTACTTACTTTAGTCCTGATCTTTGCAACGAACCAAAGTGCACAACGAAATTCATTTATTCGACATCCTAGAGAGAAATTAATGCCCACTAATAAAGGAAAAACATACAATCCGGGAGAAAAGAGAGATATAAAACATATTTTGCAGTAATTTCACCGTGCAAGTTTAGAAGTACGTGAATAACAATAATAAAAATACGTTTATTGGAAGCAAACAGCATTACAGCCACAGGTGCCCCGAAGAAAGAAAAAAATGTTTTTACAAGCATAGGGCGCATGCAGATAGAATTAACAACATACAAGTTATTATACAAAAATAGATGAAATGGATAAAGTATTAGTTCCGAAAAATGACATAAAAACATGCAGTATCTGTTACAAACTGGGAAATACAAAAATAACAAATAGTAAAAAAATAAATAAATAAATAATAAGCATAATTAACATGCATATAGAAAAGGTATACGATATATGAAAAGCATACAGTGGAAAACTCAAAAATAGATTATTATTGACCATGTAGTTGTAACAGTTTACAAAATATTAAAAGAAAGAAGAAATGTTCAAAAAAAACTATGTAGCTGCTATTACAAATTGAAAATAAATATTTCTAAGTCAAACACATCAACTAAAATACACTGATTCATAAAGCTAGTAATAATGACGAAAATAAAATAAGCATAAAAAATTACATATGACACAAATAAAAATCCATGACCAAGTTTTTTTAAAAAAAGAAAAGTGCAGTATACGTAGTAAGGAAGGAATTAAGCATTGAAGAAAAGAAAAGATGATAGGAAAATAAAAGACGAGAGAATAATTTAAAAAAAAATTAACAAAAGATAAAAAGACCCTTCAAATGGCACCTTATAAACTTTACAAAATGATCTCAAGAAATATACTAAAAATAAGAAACAAACATGTGTATCTGTCAGAATTAAAAAGATTCTTACAATTTGATTTTTAAATTACAATATATATATATATATAAAAAAAAACAAATCCATACAGTATTTAGTGAAAATACAAACCAAAATTAAGACTACCAGTTGCAACCATAAAGATATTGAAACATTTCATAGTGTATTTTAAAAATTGGAAAATAATTCACGCACCTTCTTGAAACTCTTATGAAACAAGTCAAGAACCGGAAAAAGTTATTAGCTGTTTCTATACTTTTATATATTGAGGACCTATTTAGATATTTACTAATAAACGGAAAAAATTCCTAGTGTTTCTGTAAGGAATTCTTAAAGACAAAAAGTTCTCCAGAACAAAATCACTGTAACCATTTCAGTTCGAGGTCTCTGTTTGGGCGGACATTTATTTGTAACCACTCCCTGTATTCTGGTCGCTGTTCGTGGTTCGTGGTTCTACCAATAAGTATTGTCCTGAGACTGGAACTTACCTGAACAGGACGATGAAGGACCTCTCCAAGAAGAGGTTACAAATTGTTTCCAAATCGCTCGTCGGTCTCAATGATGAGATGAGCATTAGGCGCCGAGAGGTTCGGGTGTCTCGTCTCGAAAACCTCACGGACGATCAGACGGTCATCCAGACCATAACGCACACAAACATCACTCACACGAACAACGAAGACACCCTGGATTAAATAACACTATGCTTATTTCTTAGAATAATAATATATAAAAAATAACGAAGAGAAATGAACACAACACTTAACCCAGAGTATGGATAATAATTTTCATCACTAAAATCGCACTTTCCCTTTCTAATGCACTGTAGCCCTTTGTATATATATATATATATATATATATATATATATATATATATATATATATATATATATATATAAGATTATAATTCAGATTCAGATTTCACTGCAAATGGTTCTCTAACACCATTGACGCACTTAGGGGATTAGCAGTGTGGAAAGGTTGCCGAGACAATCCCGCGTAGAAATCCAGTTGCTGCTCGAAACAATCCTGAATCGTAAAAATGAGTCTTCAGCAAATTAAAATAGAGAGTCTACAAAGTAGAATGCTGATGTTGGAGGACGCGTATATAACTGACATGTACGCTCAAGGTCTGCGGACCTTGGACTTCACTAGTTGGGGGCTAGCCGTAAGAAAACGCCCTTCGCCGGCTAATAGCTTATGCCCCTTAACACAAAATCATACTTGGTTCCCGACGCAACGTGCGTGTTGGCTGCGTACAATACCGGAGTCAAACTTCCTGATAGGGATGCGCTCGAGTCGAGACACACTTTGTAAATTTCGAGACGAGTCGAGACAAACGTATTTCTCGACTCGAATTTTCGAGTCGAGACACGAGTCGAGTCGAGACGGCTCTTAAAAATCTCGACTCGACTCGAATGTCTCGAAAATCTTTCTATAATTTTTAATATTATTTTGAAGAAAGTATTCACTCAGAAACAGCCTTGAAACCAATTCCAGCTTTTATTCCTTCTGAAAGGTACAGAACGCATAAAATTAATAGTTAATCTTTAAAGATCAAGATTTAATTTTCAGCTCAATTCAGTTAATTAGAACTAATTGTTAATGTTGTTGTATTTGGTTGTACTGCAAATATAATGATAATAATAATAATTGATTATCTAGTTTGTATAAAACTATTATCCGTAGTCTAAATCTAGTTTGTATAAAACTATTGCGATAAAGTGAACTTCATAAATTCTCTGAATGAGCAGTTGGTAGTCTATAGTAATTTAGCATAGTTATAATTATTGTATTTTCGTTCCCATGAACGCAATACGGTTACGTAACTTCTGGATTATTCGCTTGCCCAACTATTCTGAGGCTTTAATATGTTGCAGCATATCACGAGCTACGGATAATATATAATGTAACATTTGTTGTACATCACATATTATGATACGAGACTATTTTACATAGTATATCTTATCTAATATAAATAAAATAAAGAGTTTGTTTCTGTGTTTGTCTGTCGCGGTATTCGCGGTTACTGAAATGAATGGTGATACTTCCAGAGGTGTTGACTTCCAAATACAGCCCCCATGCGAAGAATGGGTATATTAAGCTAGTATTACAATAAATGGACTGCTTGGATGCCAAGAACTAGTACAGATAAGTACCATTCACTTCTATGAATAGGTATTTTTTAAAGGATTTTTGTAAACACTAAGTTATAAAACAATGAACTACATACAGTAGTTATGGTTTTGGTTCCCAACATAAAAGAAATATGGATTGTTCATGAGATATTGAACTTCAACTTTCACTCCTGGAAAATTTCAATTTTGGAGTTAGGCCACTTGGCATCAAAGCAGTTCACTGTAAGATAAATACATTCCGCACATTAGTAACATAGTTGTTCAGGGGCCTTCGATTTCCATCCTCTCAAATGAAAGCTGAACGATTGCTTGATACATGCTGACTATATAGGAGAAATACTGTATTAAGTTTTCGAGCTTTGGTGCGTATCCGTATTTACACTCTGATATAACTTTAAGTTCGCACTCAAATCGAGCTAATTGTTTAATGCATTTCGAAAGCTTTTGTTTTTATGCAGCTCATTAAGGAAAATCTATTTCATAATCGTATCATTTATGTACTAAGAAACTATGAACATAAAGTGGACTCGACCTAGCCCCGTGGCCGCTGTGACTCAGTGGCACAGCTCTCACCCTTGGTGTGTGAGGACTCTGATTCTCTGTGTGTGTGTGAACTCCGCGGCTAGTGTATGCGTCTTTGCCGTGGAAGACTCGGGTTCGATTCCCGGCGGGAGCTCATGTGGTTCGGATTCCACGTTAATCAGTAAATCCACGTCTCATATAGCCTCGCTGCTGAACGGGACGATAAACCCAAAATCAACTCAACTCAACTCATATATCCTCGCTGCTGAAAGAGACGGTAAAGTCAAAATCAACTCAACAATATATATGTGTGTGTGCTTATGTGAATTTCCTCGTGGCTGTATGGTTAACACATACGCCTTGATCGCGGGAGACTCTGGTTCGATTTACGGTGGAAGCTCATGAAGTTGTTACCGGTATCCCACTTTAAACTGTAGATCCATGCCTCATATAACCATAGATATAATATATATGCCTTTGATACACTTATTTTCCGACTTGGAAGCCATCGAAAATTTCCGGACACAGAGTCCCGTAGACCGAAAATGAGAAACATGGCTACAGAGTAAAACAGCCATAGAAATTTAAGCTTTTTAGGCTAACTTAATCCTTACATATAATGCAACTAGCTTGGCCAAGTTATAATGGAGGAAATGCTATCATTGCAACACTCTGAGAATAGAAAATGTTCGTCAGGTATTACTATCCCCCCCTCTCCTGCAGAATGAAAACCCTGACTAAAACTCAATATATATATATATATATATATATATATATATATATATATATATATATATATATATATATATATATATAAAACTATTTTGTGTAATGTAACAAACAGTGGCGGATAGTATTCATGTTTCCTTGCAGAGGTCCTTACGAGGGTTCGCTTCCATCTTCCTCTCCCCAAGAACTAAAATAAATTAAAACATTGCTATTACTTGTTAATCTTGTACAAAGGACGCAATTAAAGTCCCAGTGTAACACCCCTTCACATTTAGATTTTTCCCCTGGAAGAAAACAAGTTATTATTGTTTCTTGATTTCTCAGTCTCACCTATATAAACATACGAATAGAATTACAGGATAGGACATGTTTAGAGTGCTTGCACGTGACATCTAACTATATTTCTCATCAAATGTGTCACAGATGAAAATTTTCGTTTGTACTGCCTCTATTTTCTGGTACATATGTTTCATTTATGTTATGTTGCTAAAATTCGTTAGGAAACAAGTACAGACTGCGCCTGTGTGCCTGACAAAACGTAAATGTACTGGATAATTATTTCTTCACTTTCTTCCAGAAAAAAAAAAGTAACCCATCTCATGTCGGCTAACAAAAGGAGGTAGCGGACCAAAGATAGCCGTTGTTTACCTAAGGTCGTTACACAGCAGGGGTTTCATTCAGTCAGAGGGAAAAGAAAAAATAATTTAAGGTTTCTACATTTGTTTTGAACTGCAATATACTTCTTCCTTTTATTTTAAGAACCATTTCCTTCCCATTTGTCTGCATCAGAAAAAAAATGCAAAAAATCACTAGAATGTGCCTATTTACCCAAAGTACGTACTAGATCACTAGTTCAATAGTAAAATCACTAAATCTAGTATTATACGAAATCATAAATGTGGCATCCCTGGGTTGGAGCGAAAGTAATGGTTGAAGTAAAAACTAGTCCGTATTTCTACTGCGTTCTGTTGTTGAATTCACAGAAATGTTCAAAAATAAATTCAAGAAGTAAAACACGATCCTACAAAAGACTGTTTACTTGCTCACTGGTTTTAGTATTGTGAACTGAAACTCAAGTGCGCAGTCATGTTGAATACTTCTGTCCCTTTCTACTTTACAACTTGAGGTGGGATGAAGGTCAGGATAGATCTAGTGATATACCGCTAAAGGAAGTGCTTCAGTATGTCGTATTGCGGTATGTATTGTTTATACTACTTACAACGTTACCCCCCAGATAAAATATAAATTCACCCTTTCTCCCTTCCCTTTTTCGAATACAATGAACCGACTCTTTTGCTGAAGAAAGATGCTAAAAGAAAATTGAAACATCTGTGTCTAAACTTTCTTTGAAGCGCAGTCTTTTGTATTTGTAAGGTTTTGCGAGTGTTTTCAAGATAGTCAAATCTTTTACCATGGACTCCTCCTGCGAACTGACCGTGAGTAAACACCCGATCTCGCTGTGCTCAATTTCTCTCGCACACGTGAAATGGGTTTGTTGTTTCCAAAACAAATAGGAAGTTACCTTGTGCTTTTGCATTTCTGCACGCACACAGGTACCATTGTTGTTTTAATGATCAGAAGAAATATCAAAACCATCCGATATATATGATACAAAACAGCTAACAGAGGGAGGCAAAGATAAAAGTAGGCCTATACCAAGTTTTCCGCGTGGTATCATTATGGAGAATAAATATTTGATAAAGTCGCGTAGATGCGCTTAAACCTATTCCATCTGTCCTTATAATTTTTCTGGTCTCATCAATTTCTCAGGAGAATACGTACAACATATGTCCAAATTCCATATATACTCTTTCTAAACTAATGAGTAAACTCATTAAGAACACCAACTGATATCAATAAACAGGAAAGAAAACAATACTTTATACTTCTATCATTTGGTACCCATCTCTATGAAGCACAGCTTGTTTCTTTTCGAAATAGCTCCTTCGTGTCACAGCTGTGGTTAGTTTTGTTTTGTGTTAGGATGAAAGAGAAAAATGCAACATTTGCTTCGCGGTGAAGTTATATATATTATTAAGATGAGCGGTGATAAGCGAGGTTTAACAAAGAGTGCCTTTCGGATGCACAATTTAACGGGTAGTTGCAGTCCGTGTTGAGAATCGAACCAAAGCTATGTAAGACATGTTAATATTGAGCTCTTTTGTGGTAAAAGTGAACTTCAGAAACACACAAAAGACTTGAAACATCAAGCTAATATAAAGCAATTGAAAAAAAGCCTACCTATCGCTGCATCTTTTCTGTGGCTAGGAACATGCAGTGTGTAGCAACAAGAATCGTGTTAAGGACTTTTTTTCGAACATAACATTCCCTTCCACACCATAAAAGACAATATAATGTTTGTTAAAAGAAAGTGCACATAATATTTTTAAATTTTGTTTGTGATCCTATCATGCATAATTATAAATAATGCCTTTCATACTACGAGAATGAGTTCAACTATACGTCATGGCCCCTCTAAAGCGGGGCCGCGGTGGCTCAGTGGTAGATCGTACACCTCTGGTGCCACTAGCGGATCCAGAAGAATCATTTGGAGGGGGCGGTTCGCTTCCTGGAAGATGAGCGTATCCTCAAAGTTACCAGAATTTCAATTTGCAAAAATGGGACACATATGAATCCGAGGCTGGACGGGGAAGGGGGGGGGGCGTAAACTTGATTCCCAGATTATATTTTATGACCCGAATTTGTAAGTTTTTTTTAAAAAAATGAAATTATATTCTTTCTCTAGATTTAAATTAAATACGCACTTCCGTTTCGGAGGCGTGGTGCTATCATGATTCACTACACACTTAGTCACCGCGATTTATCAGATGCGCTGTATTGGACAGTACTTACACAAAAGAAAGTGCTATATTGACGATGGTATTTATCCTGAAATTTGTTATCTGCCACGAAGCCTGTCCCATTTCTCCTCTGTGTACATAAATATAGCTTCCCTTTGTTTCACTAAAGTGATCGCAAGAAAGCATGAAGCTTGACAAATCTGTCAATCTCATTATCCAATAGAATGCGAGGGTATGTTCCGGTCGTCGATCCGTATCCATGATATTTTTTTTCAGTGCCTCTCTGAGAGAGACATTATCTTTGATCTCTGGCGCTATGCGAAGAACATTTCCTGAGGGCAAGATGTTGAATTTCCGTTACGTTTCGTTTTTCACCATGATTTCAGTTTGTCAACATCGTTGACATTTTCTTAAGTGCGCGTCAAGATTGTGGCTACATAAATCGTACCAAAATCTTCTGATGTATCAAAGGTGAAGAAAACATTTCTATGATTGGTATAGAACCTAGGATTCACGAGAAGTTGGGGAGTCACTGACTAATAAACTTTGACACAAATGGAATTATTCATTTCTCAAGAAAAGCTCCCAACTGTACTCAATTGATGTATTTAAAGAAGAAGGAATTGTGTAAGGAATTCAATTTCTGGCACATCCAGGAATTTTTCACTTAAACAGGAGAGAGCAAGAAGACAAATATAGGACATTATTACAAAAGTATAGACCTTTGTACATAGGGTATTTTGATTTGTTGCTTGAATTTAACGTTCCACGGTAATGACATGACGGCTAAAGAAGACGTGCACTTACTGATTATAGTGGAATTCGAACCACTTTTTTCGTTAAAATGTACCCTCACCGGGAATCGAACCCGGGACCATGAGCACCGTATAGGGTATTTTGTCCGAACTCCGCTTTTGCAGTGGTATAATTGGGTACGTAAAGAAAAAAAAAAACGCATTAGACCAGATTAGGAACAGGGGGTGGAAATTGGCTCTATTAGATAATTTCTTAAAAGCAGAATTTAGAAACATGTATAATTATAGTTATGCTTACAACAACAATAAAAGTATATAATAGTAGTCTTCGCTTAGGTAGGATTTCGCTCCCAGACCCCCAATTTGTTCGGAATACGGCTTCGCACAATATAGCAAATGCTTCTACGTGATACTGTGGCACAATACTTCGCGTTCTCCCTTCTGTGTCTTTCATATAGAATTGGATTGAGCTAAAACGCTGTTACGAAATTCAAACACCTCACAAACATTTTAGTGAACCCTCACCTCTGTTTTTGCCCTTCTACGTTAAGTGGCAAAAAATGCTCAAATCCATGTTTCATTATTTTAAATGAATAATCAAACTAGCAACTTTCATATATCTAGCCGTAAGTGATCCTGAAATATAGGGATCTTATAATAATAATAATAATAATAATAATAATAATAATAATAATAATAATAATAATAATAATAATAATAATAATAATAATAAGAAGAAGAAGAAGAAGAAGAAGAAGAATACAAAAACTCTGAAATACGTATTGCATTGTTTTAAGTGAGAAGTCCATATACTAAATTCCATGTTTCTAACCTTCAAAGATTCTTAGATATCTTATTATAATAATTGCAATCTCCGTCCCCTTTTCTTTCCACCTCTTTTCTCCATTGTACTAAAGTATCCAAAAATGTTGTAACGCGTGTCAAATTACTTTAAATGAGAAATCCAAATCCAAATTTCAAATCTCTAACCTTAAGGGATTTGGAGAGATGACCACCTTATTAAAATAATGCCCTTTCCTTTCTTTGAATTTCCCAAAAATCCTTCCTTAGTGGTACCCTAGATCACAAATCCTATCTACTGTCCGAATTTCAAATTTCTAGCTTAAGCGGTTTGGCCTGTGCGAAGATCAGGACGACTTCTGTTATATATGATTATAATAACAGCGTGTATTATTTCCCAAGAAAATATGAAATGCCATTAAAAGTCACAATGAATGTTCCCGTGTTGAACCTCAAAAGTCACAGTTCTTTGTTGATGTAGCATCTAGCGTGAGTACCTTTGATCTTTGATGCATGAGGTTCTGTGGTTTGATACCCGGTGAGTGAACATCGAACACACTACAGTGGTCCAGATCCAACTTTAAACTCTAGTTCACGTTCTGTAAAGCATCACTTTTGACGAACGACGTAAATATATATAAATCAATCAACCAACCTAAAAGTCTCATCTCAGATTCAGAAAGCTTTACAGTAAGGAGTGCTGAATATTCTATATTTCTCTTTATTCAAGGTAAAGGTAATTGATGTTTCAGGATTTGAGTTCCATCCCCACATCTTTTTTTTTTTTTTTTTCTAGGACACAATTTTAAAATATATATTTTTAGTTCACAGAGTGAGCCGTCTTTCCTTCTTCAACAACAAGAGTGAGCTGTTTCTTCAACGTATGAATCTTTCTCTCTCGTTTGCGGCTTATGGTAGCCGTCCCAAGGAACTAGGGACAGAAGTATTCACAATTCAAATATGTCTGTATTAAGTACCATTAAGTACCACACATTTTGATTAGACTCTACTAGGTTTGTTACACAGATTGAATCGGACGGGAAAAGACAATATTTGTATTTCCGAACGATACATGCTGGAAGTACAAGACCTTTGGGGGGGGGCGGTCGCCTCCTCCGCCCCCCACGTGGATCCGCCAGTGTCTGGTGCTTGGGGACCCTGGTTCGATCCCAGCTCGCACCAAGTGAACTTTGTGGTGGACAAACACCGTGTGCGTGGGTTTCCTCGGGGTTCTTCCGTTCCTCCCACTTTCTTCATTCCACGATTTCACTAATTTCTCATCATCACCCCTCTCCTTCAGCCTAACCGGCATAAACGTGGGACGTAAAACTCAAAGATTTCACTTCATTTTTTCCCTCGAAAGCAATATGTTTCAAAATTATTTATTGTTAGATATTGTAAATTTACGGTATCTATTTTAATGGACGGGAAATTTTGCATCTAATCGGATAATTTCATGGCTTCTAACAGGAATTCGCAGTTACGAAATTTGCATCACTGTCTTTTGAAAGGATGCCTAGAAAAAATACTACTATAAAATAACTGAAAACACAAAATGGATTTGATAGCCAAATTCACGTCATCTTGGTGCGTCATCATTTTTCTTTAAATATTTGTATTTAGTATTAGATTAGAGTTTAGTGTCCCTTTCAGCATCAAGGCTATATGAGACGTGAACTTACAAATTAACGCGGGTTCAGAACCACAGGAGTTCCCATCGGAAATCGAACCTAGGTCTCCCGCACCAAAGACGCGTACGCTAATCATATGGACAAGGGTGTTCGATAATTAGTAATGTGTACATAAAGTTGTGAAATTGCGCTTGTATAATGGAATGCAATTCCTTCTACTGACATAAACCTTCACAATACTTAGCTGGACAAAGTATCTTTAAAAAGAAAATGTCACTCTTTATGTTTCAGTTCCTGGTTCGACTGAAGGATGGAACAAATTGCAATGAGCGTTTTTGGATCCTACTTTGTGTAGTTGATTCATCATAAACTTGGTATTTGATACGGATATGAACTATTACACTTATTTGGTGTTTATTTCTAAATAATAAGTCCTAATACAACTTCATAAAGTTGTAATTCTTCTTTAGTTTGTATCACTTTACACAATGACAAATCCAAAAGGTGTGTTGTATCGGTGCAGTACCAGTTTTTCACGTTTTTCAAAATGTTCCAAAACCAAAGAATAATCTTTAATTTCTGATATTTTAGTCGTCACAAATTACAATTTTATAATGTAGTCAATGTTTATAATTACTGGGCAGTTGGGCGTTTAAACTAATGACATCATAATAAAGTCAAAACCACAATTTTGAGTTGAATTGATTCTGAGTTTAACGTCCCGTTCAGCAGCGAGGCTATGTGAGACGTGGACCTACTGATTAACGTGGAATCCGAACCACATGAACTCCCACCGGGAATCAAGCCCAGGTTTCCCACGCCAAAGGCAAGTATGCTAACCGTTAGCCACGAAGGAGCTCCACCATAATTTTAGTGGGCGATAAGAAATATCTCGCCAGTGCTTTTACAATAAATAAAATTTTATAAGTATTAAAGAATAGTGGTAAGAGATTTTATAATAGCTCTTTTATTTATGAGATATGAGTATTTTGAAAAAAAAAAAAACAACAACTAAAGAATAGGTTGGCGGAACCACAAAAGACTCGTAAAATAAACTTTCTTATAAATACATACGCACCTTACTCACCTTTTATAATTGCTATGCTTACGTTCTCCATAAAAACAGAAATTCTCTTTTAGTGATACTTTACACAAGATCATGAAGTGGGTTCAAATTTAATTAAAGGCAAAATACAATACAATAATTCTCAAATATTGCCTCAAGTGAGTTTAAAGATTTCAAAACACTAGTGCGAAACCGGGCTCTGCCGTTGCGATCGATTTACAGGTCTTGAGACGAAAGTAAGAAGGGACTTACGCACACAGTAAGTAAAAACAATTAATATGCCTGTAACTTTCCCCCAAATGGGTGTATCTTAAAACTAACCTCACCATTATTTTTCTAATTAAATTCTAGCCCGAAATTATGTATCATATTACCCTATTCCCATTTTGAAAACTTGACCTTAATTCAAAATGGCGGGTTTCAAGATGGCTGCCATCAAGGTCATATCTACCATACGACTTCCCCCCAGGACTTATATGTATCCACATGGTTTTTCTTCACTTTTCTTCATTAACGCTCCGTTTACAAAGGGTAGTAAGGGACTTCTGTAGTAATCTCTAATAACCACATCACAACTCTTAAAAGTTATTTTTAAAAAAATAGAAAACATGCACCATGGCAAAAATTTGTCATCACAAGTAATGATGCACACATGCCTTCTATCAGCAAAAAAAGTTTCATTGAAATTGGAACCGGACATTTGAGTGATGTCCCTTGTGGGATGTGATTGAACGTCACGTCAGAACACATCGCCCCCCTTCCCGGAATTTACGGGAATTAGGTGAGCTGTGTGAGCACATGTGGTGCCAGCTCTCTCCAGCGACCTATCAAGGATCATTGCGTGTATGCCAAGACGTGTCGCCGTTTTTATCCATGCCAAAAGTCGACATACTGACAATTAGGTAGGTAGTCATGATGGTCTGGCTGATGTGTGCGTATATTTTAACTCGTACATTTTGTCTCGACTCGAATTTCGAGACGTCTCGAGTCGAATTCGAGTCGAGTCGAGACAGAGACTGTCGAGTCGAGACACGAGTCGAGACAGAAACATATTTTCGAGTCGAGACACGAGTCGAGACAACATTTTCTCGAGACGAGTCGAGACAGGCTTAAATCTCGACTCGACTCGACTCGAATGCATCCCTACTTCCTGAGCACCAAAGCTCAAGTTACGGGCCGCAATGGTCGACTCAAGAGTGTTGGCAGTTCATTCCAGAAACCACTCAGTTAGATCACCTGTATGCACATGGAAACGGAATACAGAAAATAATTTATGTTAATTTTAGTCTACTGGCTACGATGCACGAGACACTGCGATATCTCGGGCGTGAGAAAGTACAGATAACGAGCTGTAAAAGCAACGTAGTTGGTGCCACTTTGGTCACTTGAACATCTGGTCAGCCAGTATTTCTGTAAACTACTGCAATATTTCCATAAGTGATTAAAGAAAGCACTTAATTCAGTTCCAAATAACTGCAGAATATATACTGTGCATAATAATAAGTCAGGGAGAAACACTGAGAAGGTTTGTCGCTGACAAATATTGTCACCAAAAAGCAATGTTTTAAATATATGTATGAAAAAGTAATGAAAGACTTCTTTGTCCATTTGTGTGGGAAAGAAGCAATTCCCACCGAAGAAAGAACTTATATGCGTCGCAGAATAAAGTACAAATCGAAAATAATAATCATTATTTTTACGAAATATACAGGGCGTCCACAAAAAGTACTTCTATAACCTGGTAGGGGTTATAGATTTGGGGCTCGTCAAGGGAACGACCTGTCAAGTGCACACGTAAACAGGTTGAGAACCTTTGTCCGTATAATGACATTTTAAAAAATTAGGTTTTTCACCAAAAATTTAAAATAGGGATGGCCAATTCCGGAATTTTTACTTTCCGGAATCCGGAAAGTAAAATCGGAAAATTCCGGAATTCGGAAAAATTCCGGATTTCGGAAAAAATCCGGAATTCGGAAAAATTCCGGTATTTAGAAAAATTCCGGATTTCGGAAAAATTCCGGAATTCGGAAAAAATCCGGAATTTAGAAAAAATCCGGAATTCGGAAAAAATCCGGAATTTAGAAAAAATCCGGAATTCGGAAAAAATCCGGAATTTAGAAAAAATCCGGATTTCGGAAAAATTCCGGAATTCGGAAAAATTCCGGATTTCGGAAAAAATCCGGAATTTAGAAAAAAAATCCGGAATTCGGAAAAAATCCGGATTTCGGAAAAATTCCGGAATTCGGAAAAAATCCGGATTTCGGAAAAAATCCGGAATTCGGAAAAAATATTTTTTCTTTTTGTAATCCTAAGAATTTTGTTCAAACGCAAACGAACAAATTTCCTTTTTGTAATCCTAAGAATGTATGATGCAAGTTAAGCTGAAACTTACATCCTAAAGTATACACTACTCAATCTTCCCATGGTTAATGAGATGTAGTCCAAAAGTACGATGTACTTCTAATATTTAATTTTTGTTTTACTGTGATATTGTCCAGAGGTAAGACATATATCACACTGAGATAAACAACTTGACATAATGAAGATGTTATCATACGTAGTTTTCCAGAAAATCGTGAGAAACTAATTTTTGTGAAGTTAAAATATGCGTCGCTTGTTGCCAGTGGGATGCAATTGATAACTTTTATGCTGGAATAGTCTTATTATTATTATTATTATTATTATTATTATTATTATTATTATTATTATTATTATTATTATTATTATTATTATTATTCATCGTTTATGTACTGTAAAACAAAAATGTGAACCGTTAAGTAGTAGATTTTATCTGTTGTTTTTTGATATCTTCTAACAGTAATAACAAACTGCTTGTAAATACGCAATGATTATCAAGGACAATGGCATATTAATGTAAGGACTACTCTGCAGACTAGCAATAAACAATAACAGATAAACAATAGTTGCAAAAAAAAAAAAAAAAAAGTAACTAACTTGGGCACGTCAGAATGTTCGCGAGAATATAGGGACGCATTGAGACTAGCAAAGAGCGTGCTATTATCATTACTCAAAGGGCCGTACGATGGAGGCATTAATGTTAATGGCACTAATGAGCACTTACTTGCTCTAACGGTTAACCTCATTTTTGAGATGATTCTTAGAAGTGGGCGTGTTTTCATGCAGTTAGAAGACCTATATCCATTATTTAAAAAGCAAACGTTATCTGTGAAGTACTAACGATTTGCGTCACTATCGAACACTAACGTAGCACTAGCGACGTTTAAAGTCGAAATGGAGTCTGACATAAGTGGCTTGTCAACTTCACGGACATTATATTTTCCTTGAACGAGAGAATTTTGCGCCCAGGAAATTTGCGCCCTACCACAAAAATAGGAAAAAATGCGCTCGCAATATATTTGCACTGGGATGTTTGCGCCCTACCCCAAAAAGAGGGGAAAATGCACCGGCTATATATTTGCACTGGGATGTTAGCGCCCTACAATTCAACTTATTTTTGTATTGTGTAAAGTAACTTCCACTCACACTTGAACTAGGCTTGCCTATCGTCGTCTCAGTGAGTTACTCCATCTGTTATAATATTCCGAACAAATGAAAAAAATACAATTTTAGTTCACTAAAGGGCAATCCATACAAATACAATTTTTCATTATACTACAAAATTTACAAAAAAGTATAAACGACTGATATATAATTATTATTATAATCAAAGAGTATAATTTAATCTACAAAAGGCTGTTTGGCTCTACCCAGATATCTCTGTTCACAATCCTTGCGAGTTGTTTGGCTTTTCAGGACAAAATATAGAAAAGAAAATGTAAAGTGAATGTAAAATCAGTTCAGTAATATTATCAAGAAAACTATGTACAGTGTGTTTACTTGCTGGAATTCAAACACACAATTGCGTTCAGTCGTTCTTTCAGAAAAAAATTTTCCGGGGGGCACACTTAGTATTCCGGAGGGGGGTCACTGCTGGTACTATTCTATTTATTATTATATTATAGACGTATTATTTTGGTCTCCTCCGAGGGGGCACTCTGAGAGCTCTGGGGAGGCCAGTGTTCCCCCAAAATCATCTCTGGAAGAAGCAGTGATTGCGTTGATCCGTTGTGTTCTTTTGGCTTATATTGAAGTTTATTCTCCCCTTATATAGCCACAATGAAAATAAATCACAAATGGCATGGTTGTGGGGGGAGGATTGTTTATGCTGTAATGTCAGCCCCTCCGAGCAAATGTGTAAGCTCCAATAGGTTCTTTTATTTCGCAGGGCTCAACTTCCCGGTGGAGGTACATCGCAGGCGCAATTTTCCCTGTTCTTGAGGTAGGGCGCAAATTTCCCAGACGCAAAATTCTCGACACCGTTCGAATGACCTCGGAAAACTATATCTTTTTCAATACTTTTTTATATTCTTTTACTCGAGATTTCTTCATAGCTTCTTATTAAAATACTTACTAATATATCCTCATTTTATTGTCCTAACCAATCAATATGGGTATGT
This sequence comes from Thermobia domestica, assembly GCF_964235325.1. Lineage (NCBI taxonomy): Eukaryota > Metazoa > Arthropoda > Insecta > Zygentoma > Lepismatidae > Thermobia > Thermobia domestica. The sequence goes on from NC_137469.1 coordinate 150,859,960, forward strand.
TGTCAGTAAAATATTTAGATTGATCGAGCCTCTGGTGTGTAACCACAGTATTTCATATCATCCCTCCATTAGAAATCTTGGCTAAACGAACCAATATATGTTGCCAATAGAATAGTTTAGAATGATTGAGCCCCTGGTAAATAACCACAGTATTTCATGACAGACCCCCCCCCTTCCTATTACCATATTCTAGCTACATGCCTGACTCAGCTAATTCTCTACATTCTTTACCAAGCACACATTTTCTAAAGCGGAAAATGCTCTCTAAATACCTAAGCTCATTATTTTCAGCAGATGCACAAATTGGGTAACATTCTATCTACATGAATGTTATATATATGTCGATTACTGGAAACCGCTTCTCGCTATCTATTACCATATTTACTATATAATGATTAACGTTAAAACCGGAAATGGTTGATTTGTACCGCTTCCGGTTTGAATATTACATTTATCAGGGAACTCGATTCTTAACTATTGACTCTGTACATCATGGCCAAAATTGATTGGTAATCCATCAGATAGTTCTTGAGACTGTTTGCTTCACTGACGGACAGAATGAATATATGGCTATAGAGTTTTGATAAACTAAATTCGTTAATGAGTGATGATGGAACAAATATAAGAAAGGTAGGCCTTCCACCGGGAAAATTTTCGAACACAAAATTAGCCATCGAAAACCCACATGTCCTGGGTTAGAATACCATAGATGAAAACTCTACCACTGAGTCATCAATCACCCGCTTATTAGTTTTATTAATTATTATATTAATATAAATTAATGAATGCCTGCTTATGTTAATTATTGAACAATTACATTGTACACTTCGTAAAGTCAAAAATTATAAATTTGTATTTACTGTACATACAGTGAGCGCAGAAAGTGTTCGTACACCTATGCTATTGAAACGAGAATGCCTGCGAAAAAGAAACAGAAAATTTAAGAAGTGTAATAACACACACAATATGAATAATGAAAACTAAGCTTTATGAATATATCAATAAAGAACCACAAAGACAAATTTAATGGTCAGAAAGTAAATAAATTCCGTAGAAAGTGTATAGAGTAGACGCAAAATGTGATTGTACACCTGACGTACGAATACGAAACAAAGATACCACAACTGGGGTTCACTAGTATTCACCTGTGTATACACCTCTGTATAGCATGACGAGTAACAGAATGAGTTTAGTTGTGAATAGAAGTGAAAAAACTGCACGGTAGGCTGTCAAAGTGGGAAGCAACCGAACAGAAACAAATGAGGAGACAAGAAAAGTAATTATTAAATTGCATAAGAAGGGTAAGTCTTTGAGAAGGATAGCAAACCTTGCAGACAGGCCTCGTTCAACAGTACAAACAATAATTGCGATGTATAATGTTTCTATCACTGTGCGAAAAAAAAAAAAAAAAAAACTGGAAGACCAAGAGTGTTGAGTGAACAAGATAAACGTTACATTATTAGGGAAAGAAAAAAGGTTCCAAAAAATAGTGCTGTGCAATTGGCAACGGATCTGGAAACACGCGGTGTTAAAGTATCAGCCAGTACAGTGCGGAATATTTGCAAGGTATCATGGTCGGATAGCCAGGAAAATGTTCTGGGTGAACATGACAAATCGTATAAAGAGACTAAAGTTTGAAAAAGAGTATAAAGATAAGGGATCAGGCTTCTTTCTGGAATAGGGTCATATTTTCGGACGAAAGTAAATTTAACTTTATCGAGTCCAATGGGAGGCGTATTGTATGGCGCAAGGTGAATACAGAGATGAATCCTCAAAATCTCGTCCCTAAAGTAAGACACGGAGGAGGGTCCGTGCTCGTCTGGGGTTGTATGAGTGCCTCAGGAGTGGGTCGTCTCCACCTTATCGATGGAGTGATGATCCACAAAGTGTATATTAACATATTAAAGGAAAATCTCCATAATAGTGCGCAGAAGATGGTTCTTGAAAACAATTTATTGTTCAGCAAGACAACGACTCCAAACATACAGCGGAAAATACTCGATTGTGGCTACTCTATAATACCTTGAAACAGCTTCGCACACCTCCCCAATCCCCAGATATGAACCCCATAGAACATCTATGGTAAGGCACAGCTTCTCTACTCAGGGCCGGCGCTAGCAATTTTGCCGCCTTGGGCGGTGCTTTCACATGCCGCCCCTTTAATCCGCAAACCTTATTTTGACAGATAACGTTCAAGTGTCATTTAAAAACATGTATAAAATGGAAAAGTAAACAAAAAAAAAAAAAAAAAAAAAAGAACTACCTTTCTGGAATGTTCACGTAATATTTAAACGACTCTATACTGACACAATATTCAGTATGCTCGATTTCGCTGTGTATCTGTAATATAGAGCAGCGCATACAGAAAATAAAACTTTAAAAATATACTTTAATCATGACTAAGAATTTTAATTTTTAGGCTTATTTTATATCAAAAGGCGTTTTCAACAGAGTATGGAGCAAGAAGATAATACAGTAAATCAGATAATTATGGTAAATGTAAGTGATTAGCTTAAACCTTATAATGTACTAAAACACAATAGACATACATAAATTTAACATACCTTAATTGAAAGAAACTTTTCTTGCTTTGATATGAGCAAATTCCTTTATCACATCACGTAGTCCAATGTTTTAGCCAATTTGTGTTCTATTGATATCGTCGCTAGACCACTCAAGCGTGTTTCAGACATAGAAGAGTGTAGATAGTTTCTAATAAACTTAAGTTTCCAAAAACTTCTTTCTCCACTTGCCACTGTTACAGGCAAGATTAACAAAATTCTACGTGCAATACTAACATTGAGAGCAAAGTCATGTTCCTAAATTATTATTATTATTATTATTATTATTATTATTATTATTATTATTATTATTATTATTATTATTATTATTTGTGAACTTTCACAGGCTTAATTATAGTGGATAACACTTTCAGTTTGTCTTTCAAATCACTGGGGTTAATATCTTTCAATTCTTCGTGTGTTAAAATGATGGTAAGTTTAGTACACTTTTCAGACAAAAAGTTCAGGTGGTAGGCTATATCTTTACGATTACTTATATCGCAAAGAAAATTGAAATACTCGCTGTGATGTTTAAGTTGCTCAAATCTTTCTCTTAAAAGCTAACACAATCACTTCTAGAACTTTGTAATAAAAATCGATCTTGTATCTTGTTTCTGGATGTTTTCAGTAGCTTCATCCTCTGCCTCGTACTGAAACTCTCTCTTCTTTCGACTTCGAGCTTGCACTGTATTACGTATCAGTGGATCACCCTATCTAATGCTGATGCCAAGTCCATCGTATCAACTAAGTAAGATTTAAACTTTGCATAATTTCTGCTCCTCTCAAAGTACCCAGATATATTTTCAAGAAATCCTACTGCATCCAACACATGAGAATCAATGCTTTAAAGTCATATCAGACAACGAGTGAGTAAAGGGAAGAAAAGTAACTCAGCTGGTTTGCTATACACAGAGCATCGTGGACGACCATTCTATCGGTTCTATTGTCATTACTTATTTGAAGTAAGGCATCATAAACTTCCTATATTTGATAACTGAGTCAGAGCATCAATTCGGCTCTCCCACCTTGTGGTGGATTATGATTTTAAAGTGAGACTACTAATATGTTCCTTTAGTATGGCCTAACGTTGAACTGACGCAGAAAAAAAAGTCATAAACTTTTTTTTAGCTATACAAAAAATGAGACATTTCTCAAGAAATAATACGCTGTACGATTTACTATATTCGGAATGAACAATTTGTAAATTGGTCAAAAATTCGCTATTAGAACCTAAATGTCTCTAGATGCTACCAGGGGCGGATCCAGGGGGGCGATCGGGCGATTGCCCCCCCCAGAAGAGGAAACTTTTTTATTTTATATATAAATAAAATATATAGGTTATTTTTTGACGCTCTTAAAAGTAGCTCTAAGTAGCAGTATTACAACCCACCGCACCCCCCAGAAGTCCGTCCTGGATCCGCCCCTGGATGCTACAGGCTAGAACGGCCTGTCTCAAGTGGGAGTGTACTTTTTGCATACTTGGAGCGGAGCGTTAGAACATTATTGAATAGAAAAAAAAAATAAAAAGACACCGTGATAATCTTATGCACTCTAGCTCAAAATCCTATCTATACTGCTGCAAGGGAAATATTGAACGAGATACCTGTGGCTAGTAGTTTGATAATTGAAAACGAGGAGGAATGCTCTGAATTTCCTGAGAGAGTATTTTCTTGAATGTGAGTAAAGTTCAATTACATTCTCAGGTTAACACAATCTTATTTTTCCATGTGAGCCTATTACGAAGCATTATATTTTGATAGTATTCTTTTCTTTTTCAAATTTTGCCGCCCATTTGACTTGCCGCTCTGGGCGGTGGCACGGCTCGACCCTCTCTCGCGCCGGCCCTGTCTCTACTAAAGAAGGCCTAAGAAAAGCTATTCAAGAAGAATGGGACATAATCAGTCCCGAAGCTACAGAACTACGAACTACTACAGGTGAAATCAATGCCACGAAGACTACAGACAATCATTAACGCACAGGGTAATCCCACAAAATATCAAATAACGTAATATACTTTATAAGCATTAATTCAAGCATAAGTGTACGGTGACATTTTGCGTTTACAAAAAAGGAATTCTCTCTTTTCTTCTGAACAAAACAGTGATTGTGTTTGTTTGGCCTTTCTCTTGTATATAGAAATAAAATGTATGAATGTATAGTCTTAATTCTGGTTATATATATATTTTCCACCTCCCGTTCTCATGCTAGCTGTTTTCAATATAAAGTATGCACGGTGTACGAACACTTTCTGCGCTCACTGTAGGTATGTTGACAATAAGCGAATGTTATTAGAATATTTGTTGAGATTTCTTTTCCTCCACTGCCTTTCGCCTGGTTAAAAAATAGTTTGCAGTGCTTTGGAGCAGCTGCAGGTGGGAACGCGATAATGTTTGAGACACACCGGCGACTTTTTTGTGTGTGAAAATAAGACCTTCCTTATAAAACAGTAAATAACTGCAGTAGCAATTGTCTACGTAAGTGATAAAGACATATCCAACTACAAGAAACTAATACAGTATATATATTCATTATTGCGTTTCTCTTTTAACAGCTCTAGGGATGGCCAATTCCAGAATTTTTACTTTCCGGAATCCGGAAAGTAAAATCGGAAAAATTCCGGATTTCGGATAAATTCCGATTTTTTTCTAAATTCCGGATTTTTTCCGAATGTCGGAATTTTTCCGAAATCCGGAATTTTTCCGAATTCCGGATTTTTTCTGAATTCCGGAATTTTTCCGAAATCCGGATTTTTTCCGAATTCCGGATTTTTTCCGAATTCCGGAATTTTTCCGAAATCCGGAATTTTTCCGAAATCCGGAATTTTTCTGGATTCCGGAATTTTTCCGAAATCCGGAATTTTTCCGAAATCCGGAATTTTTCCGAATTCCGGAATTTTTCCGAAATCCGGAATTTTTCTGGATTCCGGAATTTTTCCGAAATCCATAATTTTTCCGAATTCCGGATTTTTTCCGAAATCCGGAATTTTTCTGAATTCCGGAATTTTTCCGAATTCCGGAATTTTTCCGAATTCCGGAATTTTTCCGAAATCCGGAATTTTTCCGAATTCCGGAAAGTAAATTTTCCGATTCCGGAAAACAAAATTTCCGGAATCCGGATTCCGGAAAATTTTGGCCATTCCTAATTTAAAATCAGTTAGTTGGCAGCACTGGCATATGGTGTGAGACTTACGTGCATAAACGATGAATGGCTTTTCACCTCAAAAAGGGGCTATTTAAAATAGTTAAATAACTTGTGCACTTACTACAACATGACGAGATTCCTGCATGAGCATTGTCCAATCCAAGTGTTCCATGAAGTAATAAGATCCTCTTGAACAATTGGTGCAGTTGGGTTTCCTTATCTTCCGTTTCTTCACATGTTGAAACCATGCTGTCTTCCTGTGTTGAATGTCCTCCATGATTCTCCAACGATGAGTTGATGAGGGGGAAGGGGATATTTTTTTAACAATGGTGTGAGAAACGAGGTATGGTTATAACTCATATATGATAACTTCACTGAAAATGCGCAAAAAGCGTTTATAGCGCTATTAAAATTCTTACTTTTTCTTTAAACACTAATAAATATTTTTAAACACTTGTAAATATTTTTCGTAAAATGTTTGGAGTGTCCCGTTTCGATCACTTTATTTGATATTATATGAAGTAAATATATACCATCAATAACTATTCATGAAAATATCGACTTAAAGAATTATCAAACATTGCAATGAAAATTAGTAAATGTCTTGTTTTTAAAATATACTGATATCTGTATTTAAAATATAATAATATGAATGAAAATGCAAATAGCAAACATGTTAAACATATCGAAATATTAAAATTATTGCCAAGGTTTCAATATTACTGTCATATATTCGAAAAAAGAAAATGATCATTGGAAAAAGTAAAACGAATGAAAATGTAAACACACAATAAACTGACAATATACAAACAAAATAAGATTTTCTCCTGTATGTTCTTTTTTAGTGCCTTGTGTTGTTTAAAGAAAAAGAACGAAGAATCGTTTTTCAAAAATAAAAAAAAAACAAGTGTCAAAAATGACGTTCATAGTAATTACAACAAACAAGCATGATTCTATACAGGGTGGTCGTGCACGAATGTCGGAAAATTCGGGAGATGAATCTACAGGTAAAAACAAGCAAAAAATGTCATATGAACATTGGGTGGGGACGCGGCAGAAGTCCTAAATGGCAGAAGTCCTAAAATGCAGAAGTCCTAAACGGCATTAGACCTAAAATGCACAAGTCCTAAAAATTATTTCGCGGCACAAGTCCTAAATGGCAGAAGTCCTAAAGTGCAGAAGTCCTAAAATGCAGAAGTCCTAAAATGCAGAAGTCCTAAAAGGCAGAAGTCCTAAAAATCATACCGAGGCAGAAGTCCTAAAGTGCAGAAGTCCTAAAAATCTCTTGTGGCGCTACCATCGCGTCCGTAAGAAGAATACTGTCAATCTGTTAGTCAAGTTTTAGATATACTGTTTCATATTACAGAGCCTTAGTTCTTACAAGTTATTTGTATAAATACATATTCTATCGTTCTGAAATAATAAATAAATAAATAAATAAATGAAGCCTATTGTCCTTTCTTACTCTTTCCATGATATATTTCTATGTTGACAAAATTTTAACTTTCTACCAAATGGGATTCCCAGATCTTTCATAATGTCTGTTTTTCTCTATTTCCACACCATTGACTTCATATTAGTAACATAATATTGTGTTTTAGTTATGTACGTCATAAATTTTGCTTTCCTTGTGTTGTTTTGAAGTAAATTATTTTTACACATATATTTCTTGTACAGAAGTCTTTCTGTAGCAAATAATTGTCATATTCGTAATTAACTACTCCTGGGATACGGCTGTTTCGGTGTAGGACGTTTTGGTGCAGGGCGTTTCGGTGTACGGATTGCTCGGTGTAAGGACGTTCGCCGGTTAAGGTCAGGCTGGTTCGGTGTAAAAGTTCTAATGTTTACACCGAAACGTCCACTCTTCAAAATGAAAATTATTCGTTAGGGAGAAATAAATTCACGAAGTAGAATATATAAATTAATAAATAAAATAAAAATTAAATGTTTCTGTAATTGGCAAGGGTTACTTATTTATAGTGAGTCCCCTCGCTTCACTCTATGTCAGAACTTCTTATATCCTCAAATGTTATAATTATTAATTGATTGGGAAAACGTTTTACGGTAATGATATATAGTAAAAAAGTGTGTGATGCATAAACATTGTGTACACCACACACACCTTATTACGGCAATAACTGTGCACAAATCGCAAAATGCTGCACAATCTTTGAAAGAAAATTTTCAAACACAGATGGTTTTTCTTCCAATAACCGCTTTTATATCATGCATACCCAATAAGATTAGCAAATCTAGGAAAAGAAAACTGATTATGAATCAGTGATGAGATCTTAATTATATTATTACGGAGATGTAAATTCATGTTATAGTTGTAGAGAAGGACAGTGTCAGAAAAATGTCTCAAGAAAATTTTTAACGGCCTAAAGAACACAACAAGAGGCTGAATCCTACCAGTTGTTCCTGCAGAAATTGTTTCTATTATGAGTTACTCTTTTGTTCTTAAACGTGTTTAATAATTACAGCAAATGAAGGATGTTTATAATAGAATGTGAAAGAATACAGTTTTAAAAGAATTAAACTACGTCATCATGTTAAAATAATTAAAAGAACCTAATTAATTAGCCACTTTGTACTCTCATTTGCTTAACTGGAATAACCGAGGCCTAAAGGAAAAGAGTTTTCTGCCCAAATCTTATAAGCAGTGGGATATTTTAATATTATAGAAATTGACCCTCCTTCCCCTTAGAAGTGTAATTTTCAAGATACTGAAACATATAGTATTTTATTACTTTTAGTTAAAAGTTCAAATACCGAGTTTCACGCATCTAGCTTAAACAAATCCTTTCTTAATTTATTTACATATTTTCTGAGTAAGTAATGGGTAATTCGAACATTAAAAAGTGCTCCCTTTGCTCTTTCCTTTTTATGTGTTCAATTTTCAGTTTTTTTAACAGGAAAGATTATATGCCAAGTTTCATTTTACTAGCTTCAGAAACTTGCGAGATACACTACCCTTTAAAAAAATCTTGCCCCACCCGTTTTACGATACTTATTTCCAAAAATTCTTTCTTATGTCCTGCTTTCATAAGAAAATTATATTTTATAATTAAAATTTAACGACTCTACTTGTAGTAGTATGCCCAAAAAATCACTCATCTTTACTCTTTTATATAAGAGTACAGAAGATAAATACAGTCAAACAAATGGATTTCCATGAACAGTTTCCGATTTCTTATAACTACCTGATTTGTACATTTCCCACAAGCTGTGATTTTAAATTTACGCTCTGTCAAGGTCCAGGTTTCAAAAAGGAACTAACTGGAAATATAATAATATTATGTATTTGTGTACATGTGTAATATGTATAAATTTATTGTCTTATTGAAGCTTTCGTAATCTGGAAATAAACTTTTGATTTGCTTTTAATATATAAAAATCATGCTCCCCTAGAAAAATTTGCAGGCTACACCCCTAAATGACTATGTAGTAATTTCTGCAAAAATGGCACAGGACCTAAAATTTAGGTCTAATGCCTATATTTTTAGGACTTGTGCCATTTAAGACTTATTAATGTCACCCACTGTATTGCATAATAAATGTTCTTTGCTCAATTTTAAATTTACTGCGTTCTTTATGTATACAGTTGGTATTTAATGTTCACTCGTGAAATGTCTAGTGTGCTTTTGTCCTAATTAAGTAAACTTTGGTGGATTTTTGTCCTACTCTTAATAAAATACGCTCCGCACAGTATATATTGCAATTCTGAATGTTTGCTTGGTTTCAGAAGTCTGGTAAAATATTCTTTTTAAACATTTTTTTATTATTTATTTATTTATTTATTCTTGTTTTAGGAATTTGTCTTGGGATTCTCGTATCTCCATTCGAAAGAAACGAATTTCTTAACAAATTATGTAATTAATTCTTAGAATGAAATAGGTTGTATTATGTAATTCGTGTATAAGTGCAGAACAGATAGTGATAATAACGATCTTAGTAGTACAAATATAGCTGTTACTGTTGGAATTAGATACGTTCGTAACATTATTGCCAACTAGTTGCTGCATCGTCAAAATTTCATGTGGTGGTGGCGAATTTCAGAACTAAAGCAAGTGAATGATAAAGGCACAAGTCCTAAATGGCAGAAGTCCTAAAAGGCAGAAGTCCTAAAATGCAGAAGTCCTAAAGTGCAGAAGTCCTAAAGTGCAGAAGTCCTAAAATGCAAAAGTCCTAAAGTGCAGAAGTCCTAAAGTGCAGAAGTCCTAAAATTTAGGTCTAGTGCCCATATTTTTAGGACTTCTGCATTTTAGGACTTCTGCACTTTAGGACTTCTGGATGTCACCCCATTGGGTGAATGCGGCTTCGTTTGGACGCTAGAGGCGTCTGAAATGTCACCTTCCGAGGCGGCAATTTGCAATATCTCAAGAACGGAGAGAAATACGAATGTCGGGTCAAACCATATCAAAGGAAACCCCATCCGAAGAATCCAATTATGCATAAGTAATGGCGAAACAGTGGCGGCGCTAGAGGGAGGCACAAAGAAAGTGAATGAAATGCGGAGAAAGGTGAACAATTTACACTGACAAACCGTAATAGCGGATGTTATATGGAACATGCAGCAACAAATGTTAATGAACAAAGGCAACAATGGCTACGCTGTAGGGACACTATGAGAAAGTGGAATGTTGAAATACACTATCATTTTAACGGAGAGAAATAGAAATGTCGGGTGAAAAGATATCAAAGGAAATCCCATCCGAAGAATCCAATTATGCACACGTACTGCGGAACAGTGGCGGCACATGGGAGCTGCAAAGAAACTATTAAACACTCTTAGTGATGAAACGTACAGATCGTAAAAAAACACGTATGGAAGATGAGACCCAGTGTACTGTAAAAACAAGAGGTATTGTACTTACCATGGTCAACATAATGCCATTCTATAGCAGCTGTCAATATGTCCTCTTTGTTCTTCGAGACAGACAGTTACACGATGGCGTAAGGATTCTCTGACTGGTGCCAATATCGCTGGCGTTTGCCGTAATGTGGCAAATGCAGCACATACACGCTGGCGAAGATCTTCAACATCATGCAGGCGTTCGTTGTACCTGGTATGGTCTGGCTACGATGCACGAGACACTGCGATATCTCGGGCGTGAGAAAGTACAGATAACGAGCTGTAAATGGTTGTGAGATTTATTACTATGCAAGATGCTTAGCACGACTTGATGCGAAACGTGTTTCTGCCTTGCTATTTCTCGGGTACTAATACTCGGGTTCTGGGTCACATGTCGGAGTACCCTCTCTTCCAGTGGGGGTGTTCGAACGCATCGTCGTCTCGGGATATCTGTTAGGAAGGAATGACCCAATGTCCCGCAATCGCTGATGAATACGAATGAACATCCTCGGTGCTGGAATTTGTCGATCTGGGTAGCGTTCTGCATATAACCTACGTGCTTCTTCTGCATTACTTTCCGCTAAGCCGTACATCAAATGCATATCTGCCATTTCGGCGTTAGTGTATATCTACTACCCTATTCATTGTGGTGAATTACACATAGCACTTGTCCGTCCCGCGCTGTTTCACACGACACAAAGTAAACCACATTCGCATACACATGGATCACTGCCCTGCCTGTACAGTTTATCACTAAAACGCTTGTCCTGTTATTGCCATTGCCCCATTCAGTACGAATGACCTTATGTCGATCATTATGTCTGAATGACATAATCTTACCCTTCTGTCTGACAGGCGTCGACTCTTTGACTTGAAACTTTTTCATGTTATTCTGCATGGTGATATAACCGCTACCAGTTATAGAAGTAGTTTTTGTGGACGCCCTGTATATTTCGTAAAGACAGTGATTATTTTCGATTTGTACTTTTTTCTGCGACGCATATAAGTTCTTTCGTCGGTGGGAATTGCTTCTTTCCCATACAATTGGGCAAAAAAGTCTTTCATTGCTTTTTCATACATATATTTAAAACATTGCTTTTTGGTGACAATATTTGTCAGCGACAAACCTTCTCAGTGTTTCTCCCTGACTTATTATTATGCACAGTATATATTCTGCAGTTATTTGGAACTGAATTAAGTGCTTTCTTTAATCACTTATGGAAATATTGCAGTAGTTTACAGAAATACTGGCTGACTAGATGTTCAAATAACCAAAGTGGCACCAACTACGTTGCTTTTACAGCTCGTTATCTGTACTTTCTCACGCCCGAGATATCGCAGTGTCTCGTGCATCGTAGCCAGTAGACTAAAATTAACATAAATTATTTTCTGTATTCCGTTTCCATGTGCATACAGGTGACCTAACTGAGTGGTTTTTGGAATGAACTGCCAACACTCTTGAGTCGACCATTGCAGCCCGTACCTTGAGCTTTGGTGCTCAAGGAGTTTGACTCCGGTATTGTACGCAGCCAACACGCACGTTGTGTCGGGAACCAAGTATGATTTTGTGTTAAGGGGCATAAGCTAATTAGCCGGTGAAGGGCGTTTTCTTACAACTAGCCCCAACTAGTGAAGTCCAAGGTCCGCAGACCTTGAGCGTACATGTCAGTTATATACGCGTCCTCCAACATCAGCATTCTACTTTGTAGACTCTCTATTTTAATTTGCTGAAGACTCATTTTTACGATTCAGGATTGTTTCGAGCAGCAACTGGATTTCTACGCGGGATTGTCTCGGCAACCTTTCCACACTGCTAATCCCCTAAGTGCGTCAATGGTGTTAGAGAACCATTTGCAGTAAAATCTGAATATCTGAATTATAATCTTATATATATATATATATATATATATATATATATATATATATATATATATATATATATATATATATATATATATACAAAGGGCTACAGTGCATTAGAAAGGGAAAGTGCGATTTTAGTGATGAAAATTATTATCCATACTCTGGGTTAAGTGTTGTGTTCATTTCTCTTCGTTATTTTTTATGACCAAGAAACAGAGAGCACTGAAAGCAAAACACCGGAATGTAAACCCCAGTTACAGTCAGATGTTTCTACTGGATACAAAACACCGGAATTAGAGCCTCAGTTAGTGACTGATATTCCTAGTGTAAACCAAACGTTGAAATTAGAACCTGAACCAGAGACAGACGTCCTGAACCACCCTCGTAACAAACCTGATAATGACTTTGTTTATTCAGAATCTAGCGATACCGCTTGTAGTAGTAGTAGTAGTGAAAATCACGAACTTACGGTTGTAGACGACAGAGGTCGCAAACGCACTAAAACAGCTGTCACAAACCAAAGAGAGAAAAAGCGTAAACGAGATTACAGTTATAACAATAGGCAAAGATACGCCGACCAGAACATACATAATATGAAATTTAAAGGGAATCAGAACCAAGACCGCACTCGGAAAGGCAGGAACAGAAATAGAAGGAGTCGTAAATCATGGTCTCGTAACCTGAGTTACTACAAATGAGACAGGAACCGCAACTTGTGTGACAACATTAAGAATATTGCCAGGAATTTCTGTCTCATGGCCTCCTATCCTGGCTACCGCTTCATCTTCACCAATGGCTCCAAGCAGGCTGACTGTTGGCTGTGCTTTTGTTCTGGACGTCCACTGTTCCCGAGTTCAGCTTCATCCCTTCTGCACCGTTTACACCGCAGAATTGGTAGCCATTTTTGAAGCTCTTTAGCATGTTCGTCGCCGCCAGCTTCGCGCTATTGTGATCTGCTCCGATTCCAGTAGTGTCCTTCATAGCCTTGCCGATGTCACGTCTCCGCATCCACTTATCCAGCAAGTAATATTTCAGTGCCATTTCCTCCTTGCTGAGGGCTATGATCTTCGGTTTTGTTGGGTGCCAAGCCAGGTTGGCATCTCTGGAAATGAGCTGGCCTACACTGCTGTGAAGGAGGCTGCTCTTCATGGTCGTCGTTACCGCCTCTCTGTCCCCAGCACTGATGTTCGTCACATCTTTTCTCGTCTTGTACTTCAGCGCTGGCAGTCATCATGGGATCAGCAGATCAACAACAAAACCATGCTGTGAAGTCCCGTCTTGGGGTTTCGTCGTCGAGCTCCCGCTCTTCACGATTGGAAGAGAGGACTTTGGCTCGTCTTCGGATTGGTCATAGTTATTTGACATACTGATACCTTCTGCGAAGAACCCCTGACTTTCGTCTCTATGGTCAGCGCATCACTATTCGTCATCTTCTTGTGGACTGCGTGCTCGTGCACCTGTGCGTGTTCAATTTGGCCTGCCCGCTGACCTCCGAACTCTGCTCAGCGATGATCCTGACATCGTCTTGAAGGTGCTCCGATTTTTGCGACATCAGCAAGTTTTATCAGCCATTTGACTTTTCTGTGTGCTTCTGTGACTGTGCAGTATTTTGTTCTGTGAGTGCACCGCTTTTAATATTTCTTGAATTATTTATTATTTTATCTTGTGCTTTTCTTTTTTTGCACTCAGCCTGGTGCCCTGAATGACTGTTTTATTGTGTTCCTTATGACATTCTCTTCTACGGACAGTACGGTTTTTAGCTGTGTTTGTTTGCATCTCTTCGCGTTAACTGTGTGTCCTCTTACCTAGTGATGGGTGCTAAAAGACTCCGTATTCGGCGCACCCACCCCAACCTTTTCAATTCAATTCGAGGCAAACCACTTTTCCAACCATTTGCAGACGTCTGCTAGCGAATCGAATTGCTGTTCAGCGAGGGCGTAGCCCATCGACAAAACAGATGGTAGTCGGATGGTCCAGGTCTTGTGATGGTGGATGCGGTATCATATCCCATTTGACTGTATTCAAGTAGTTTTGGACCACTGTTGACGTGTGCGATGATTCGTTGTCATGGAGGACAATAAGCTTGTCATTCTTTGTTGCTACTCCGGCCTTTTTTTTCGCTCAGAGCACGGTGCAATTTGATCATTTGTTGGTGGTAGGTGGACATTGACAGTTTCACCTGATTCCAAAAGTTTAAAGTAGACGATACCCTGCTGATCCCACCAAACACACAGCAACGTCTTCCGTCCGAAGCGATTTGGTCTCGAGGAAGCTGTTGAGGTTTGGCCGGGATCAATCCACGGTTTCTTGCGTTTAGAATTCCCGAAATATATCCCTTTTTCATCGCCCGTCACAATCTGATTCAGGAACGACTTTCTTTTTCGTCTGGCGAGCAAAATTTCGCATGTGTATTTGCGTCTCTCCAGCTGCCGATCGGTCAATTCATGTAGCACTCATTTTCCGATCTCTTGAAACTTTCCTATGACAGATAGACGCATGGATATTGCTCTCTTGGTAACACCCAATTGCTTGGCAAGCATTCTTTGCGATTAGGTATCGTCCTCGTTCAAAAGAGACTGCAATTGAAGGTCTTCATGCTTCCGGGATCGATTTTCACGCTTGTTGTCGCTCAGGCTGAAATTGCCGTCTTGAACCGACAAAATCAATCTCGACACATTGTTTCCGAAACAGCACTGTCACCATAGGCCTCCACAAGCATTCGATGATTCGACAGCCGATTTCTTCAAATTGAAGCTGAAAAAAAGAGCTTCCTGCATATGCTCTTTTTCGTGCACAAAACTAGACATACTTACCAACTAAACATTATGTGTTGTTTTCTGCACTTGTTGACAATGTGCACTGATTCGTATTACCAGATGTCCAACTCATACAAACAACTGGTGTGGCCTGCCCATGGTAGCTTCATACGTGCACGAACGCCATCTATGAGCAAACAGTGGATTTAAGCTTATTCACCTGGTATATAGATTATCCAATTTTTATTTTGTACGTCACAGAGAGAATGCATTCATGTTTTCGCGGGGATATGTAGGGGAGATCGGGGCTGGTTGTCACACGGATTGCTAGTAACAACAGCAATTATTCAGTTCATAGATGACGCATGAATCTGTGCCTCTCTTCGGTGACGAGTAATTACCCAGAGTGCATTGTGAGTTATTTGTAGCAGGAAGACGACAGAAGTATTTGTGTGAGACGAGAAAAATTGTTTTGAGAATGTTCAAGTAATTTTTGTGGCTTACATTGTGAGTTGTATTTTGCTTATGCTAACATCAGCTAGAAATGCTAAATCGAAAGGATGTTCAATTCGACAGGCTGCCAGAGACTTTAATGTGAATTATGGAACTTTAGCTCAACATGTACGTAAAATCCCCGACAGTAACCTTAGTGATAAGAATGTATCGACACCAACAATACCCGTTGGATACATAAAAACCGCCAAGGTTTTCTGATGCCGTAGAACAATTAACTTAGTGCTAGTAAAAGCCAATCTCAAAAAAAAAATTAACTTGTTTCTTAGTTTTGGGACGCTGATAGTTGGAAATTGAGTTGATTATTCGTTTCGAAATAGACAAACCAACTTTACTAACAGTGTGTCCAAGAGCATCTAATGAAAAATATTCCAATTTTGTTTTTTGTTTCTTTGTTTTTCTGGGGAAAGCTTTAAACCAATTTCTTTTATTCTTTGAAGCAACGTACGAGTTAACTGCACAATTCATCAAAACTATCATTAGGTCAAAAATATTCAACAACATAGGCAAATATTTTATCTTGTGGAAGCCCTTCTAAAGTAAGTTCCACTAATCTCTTCAAACCACTACTAGATGTCTTAATATCCTGGTTCAAAAAATTAAAATGGTATGAGCCAACCCTGGAATCGAAAAAGCTGTAATAGGTTTTGACTCTTCAGTGAGGGACATATAAAATGCTCCAAAAACATCACTAGAACATAAATATTTGCGTCCTGCTAAATTAGTCAAAATTTCCCGGATAGGAGGAACCGGAAAAGAGTTAGGAACCATTTTTAATTGATGTACGGCGCATCCTCAATAAATCTGAACTGTCCATTCTTCTTTTTAACAAGCACTACCGGAGAATTATATGGATAAATATTAGGCTCAATGATCTTACTTTTCAATAAAATATCTATTTGTTTTTTAAATCTCATCCCGTAAATGATATGGGATGGCTAATTGCGTTCGACTGACTGAAATGTTGTCTACTAATTCAATTTTCTGCTTATATCCTTTAGCACTATTATAATCAAATTCATTCCAAGAAAAACTAGAATAAAATTCCTCTACTAAATAATATAATTGCTGTTGTTGACTTGTCAACAATTCAGGGTTAACATTTACACGATATTTATCGTAACCCTCAGAAAAAGATTTTGTATCTATCGCATTTATTTGGCATACTTTATTATTAGCGCAATTTTGTTTGTCTAGGTTGGTACTGTTGATAACATGTTCGGCAGAACCCAAAACAACATCTTTTTTCAAATAGAGTTTGCTTTTGGTGGGATTAACTACAGAAATTACTGAGTGAATTTTGTCTACAACTGATTTTCACACAAAAATTTCTGCCTGCGTATCCATTAACTCGTTAGGAACAAGTAAGTTGCCAGTACCTGCAAGATCATTTACTACTTTCTTTAATGTAACCTGAACACTTGAATTCAGAGGCAAAACAATAAAACCAGCCACTAAAAATTGAGGTTTATATAATTTCGCTATATGATTAGAAATTTCATCAAAATATATATATGGCGGCAATTCAACTCATGGAGGAATACCAAATTTAACAAAACTAAAAGAATTCTTATTGTGATCAACATTGCAAGATGATTTTTCAAAAAATCTTGGCCAATTACACTATTATATGGAAAACCTTTATACACTCAAAAAAGATGCGTAAAATACTGTCCTCCTAACTTAAATTTCACTAAAGCGATTTGACCACTTTCTTGAGAATTTCCAGTAACGCCACGAATAAAAGTCGTGCCCTTAAGTATTTCTGCTTATTAATTAAAATATTGCCAGAAATTATGCTAATAGTGCTGCCTGAATCCAATAGAAATAATTGCGGCTTGTTATCAATATATAATAAAGGAAAATAGCTTAAAATGAGGGAAATTAGCTTCATATTGAATAGGGACATAATATCGCTTACTATTTCTAATTATATTACACACATTACTGTCTGCTTTATTCCTATTGTTCGACGTAACATTCTGATTTATATGTACTGTGTTAACAGAAGCAATAGGCTGTGAATGAAAGGAGTATGCAAAGAATGGATTCCTACGCTTCAAACGCGAACGCTCATAAGATTGTATACACACAGATTTTTCTTTGTTTGCGTGAATAGCTTTTGAGAGCGCAGTTCGTTGCACCAGTTCTTCAAGTTGGACTCTGATATCCTCCAACTAGGGGTGTTCGATAAGGCTGAGGACCTATCGAACTTCGGGACTGAAAATTTATCGAGTTGTCATCGGTTACTCGAAACTTTTCGAGTATTTGAAATTATCGAAGTTTCGGGTATTATCGAAATTTCGAGTATTATCGAAGTTTCGGGTATTATCGGAATTTCTAGTATTATCGAAGTTTCGGGTATTATCGAAATTTCGAGTATTATCGAAGTTTCGGGTATTATCGGAATTTCGAGTATTATCGAAATTTCGGGTATTATCGAAATTTCGAGTATTATCGAAGTTTCGGGTATTATCCGAATTTCGAGTATTATCGAAATTTCGAGTATTATAGAAGTTTCGGGTATTATCGACATTTCGAGTATTATCGAAGTTTCGGGTATTATCAAAAGTAGTGATGGACAGTTCGGTTCCTTCACCTCTCCAATGATTCCTTCTTGCAGCCAAACTAGTCAAACATTTTTCATCTGATAAGTTATTGCAAAGTTGTATTTGTGAGGAGAAAGGAAAGCGTGCAGAAAGGGATTGCTTTTTCGTCCCCTCCCCCCCCCCCCAACACACAGAAAGCATTCATTTTTTCCCTGAATTTTATCTCTTGTTTGTTATTTGCTAACAGCTAGTGTTGCCAGAGATACGGTCTTAAACGTACAAATAGGGTAATTTGCTCTTCATACGATGTAGTATACGCCCAACACCTCAACCATATTAATCACGCACGGTGTTGCTAAAATGTTATAGCAAAATTTTATTTTTAAGCCAAATGTGTTATCTTATGTCGTGTTTGCTTTCTCTTAATGGCCACTAGTTCACACATTGCCGCAATCAGATATAATGATGCTTTGGGCGCAAACTCCCCCTTTAGCCTTTCAGTAAAATAAATGTTAGTCAAATCAGTGGTGATTTCAGGGGTTGTTCAGGAGGAATATTTCCCCACAAACATATCTCTGATCATGTTCACCGTGGTTTACCAGTATTTTTGCTACTTTCACCCTCCGTGTATTCAAAATCTCCCGGGGTAGGATTACCATAATTTCTGGATATTTTAAAGAATGATGTGTGTGTTTATTGAGAAGTTAAGAAAAGTCTAATCTTAACTTCCTAAAATGCTTATGCTCATTTTCTATACTTAAAATATATTTTTTATATTATTGTCTTAATTATTTTCCTGAGTAAAGTATTCTTGCGAAGAACATCTTATCGTTATTGATTTTTTTATAAATATCAGCACAAGACAGAATTGCAAGCCAAGCACTTGACCAAACACAGCGAAATTTCCCAGTCTTCCATTTTCCCTAAAATTTCGGGCATTAGTTAATCCCAGACAATTTTCCGGATCGGGCTTGAATCTAGGACGTATGATAAGATTACGCGGGGGAAACCTTGAAATCATCACTAAGTTTAATGAAGGTGAAAAACGGAAATAAATCTATTTCCTCGACAGTGAATATACAGTGTAGCATATGTTCTATACAGTTGGTTTGTACATTATGATGAATCCACACACTAGCGGATCCAGAAGCGTCGTTTGGTGGAGGCAGATTGCTTCCTGGACGAATAATGTAGGTTTTAAAAACGTAAGAGTTTTGGATCAATTTAGAATAACGTGGTGCATTATTTTATATAGAGTGTTTCAAAACAACACCGCCAACGTTTGGGTTGCCACATTACCTAATTTTAGCGGATACCACCAGATTTTTAGGTCTTATATTCGTCCCCCGCTTAATCATCTCTTAATCGCGATAAACCACCCGCTTTTTTGGATTGGACAAAAGTCTAAGACAACTTTGTTGATAAAGTGTTGTTATATTCAACGTAAACCTCTACATTTCTGTGTCAATCTCAATCGCGAATGGACAGATGACAGAAACAAGATGAACGCAAAAACTGTCAAATTATTACTACTGGTTTTGTACAATATGAAAGACGTATCATGTGTAGAATTTTATAAGATGTTATGCCATCGAGATTTTTTAAAGGAAGTTAAAGGGAATGTAAAAAAAAAAAAAAAAAAATGGCATAATCATACACATTTTGGTTCAACCCATGAATACTAATGTATGATCTCATGGGTGCGTATTTCTTTGATAACATTCTGTCCAGTTCAACTGAACACGTCTATGTTGTTACGTAATATATATGTTCAACTAGTCTGTATATATTCAGAAATGATTGCAAATTGAACCTACGGATCCTTAGCATATTGTTTAGATTAGATTCATTATTAGTATTTTTTCTTTTAAAATGTTTATACTGTATTTCATATATTGTGAAACTGTGGTATTTTCGTACGTTAGTATGACTTCAAGTAGAAATCTTTGAAAATGATTAGAAATTTTATAAGAGATGGACCAAGACTCCTAAATATGTTTTAGCTTTCTTACGATAAAAGTTTAGAAATTATTTTGTATTCCTTAGAGAGAAAACCGTATGAATAACATCTGCCATATATCGCTTTTTTTTTTTTTTTTTTTTTTTTGAAAACTTGTCTTACAGAAATCCTTATTAGAGATATTTTACTGTAATACTTATTTAATACTTACTTTACAATTCGAGACTCAGATTTGTTGAACTTAATAAAACATTAAAGGCAAAAACTAAATTTTCTTTACTTTAGTTTTGTTAGAAAAGTACATTGGAAGTGTCACTTAACAAAGAAATCACTAAAAAAAAATGGTCACTAGGATCGTCAGTATTTCTAATACACAAATTCACATCAGTACTTACGGTTTAGAATCCCCCGCTTTTCTAATTTCAAAACATGGCAACCCTATCCTGAGACCAAGATAAAACAAAAAGTATAGACCAACCTGGGTGCACAAATGCTTCCTTTTGGAGTTATAGGATGCCGAAAACATGAATAAATGAACTTGATAGGTCCATAGCTCCAATACTATAGGATCTACCGTAGTCCGGTCAAGATTTTATTTAGGAACTAGTATGTGCCCTATCCAAATATCCAAGTTTCAGAATGATCCGAATATCCCACATGATCTTTTCGCTGACATTTTCACTACAGTAACTTAAACACACTTTCCAGCAGCGTTTCAGCTTGAATTAGCAGTATAACCTTGTTTCCCATAGAAAAACCTGATTACAACCGAAGTGCAATGTAATCGCAATCGATTTCAAAGACATTGGCTTCTTGTTTCGGTAAAGAAAGAAACAGTGATAAGTAGTCTATTGTATGCAGGACACGACAGGAGAGATAATATTTCTTTCAACAACTGCAAAGCAAGTAACTGCACGACCATCTTTCTTTGAAAGTCTGTTTGCAACAATATACGAAGCAGCTGAGAGAACTCTTGAGGAAATAATGTTTTCTATTTTTCCTTAAGAAGTGATCGGAAGTTATTTTAATTTGATATGGAAATTGAATCAGAGCCATCGAAATGTAAGTCAGAGGATGTGTGTTTTTCTCCCCTTTCCCCTTCATCCCTTTTGTCCCTCCCTGGTTCGATCCCCGACCAAGTAAGTTTGTGGTGAACAACATCGTGTCCGTGGGTTTTCTTGGCGTACTCCAGTTTCCTTCCACATTGCCATTCCACCAATTATTCCATCATCATTCACTTGCCTTAATCATACTTCTCTCTTAGCTTAACAGACATAATAGTAGGTCATTAAACTGGAAGATTTCACTTCATTTCATTTTCCTTTCGTCTTCGTTCTGTCATACGTAAAGTTCTCCCTTGCGCATAGCACCATGCCATGAGGGCATGTAGGGAGTGTGCCCTCAGTCGTAGATGAATGTGGTGTTGTCGGCACCACGCTTCGACCGCATCCCCCCTCCCAGGTACGCATTGAATCTGAGGTTGGTAATGCCCAGAGCCGCACGGCATCTTATGCACAAAATCAAATATCGTAAAGTAACCAAGAGCAACAGATACCTGACATATGCATTTAGACCAATCCTCTTTAAAATCGGACAATTCATTCGAAAGTTATCGTAGCTTTCACACGCCTACGCCCAAAGTAAGAACAAATACTTCAATTCGGAAAAAATCCCCTTGGCAACCAAAACAATAGGTGTCTGGTGAAAGCAAACAAGAGCATTTTAAAATGAGTTCCATCAAAATCGGACAATCCGTTCAAAAGTACCGTCGGATGCCACATACAAACAGACAGACAGGACGGCCTATAATAGGGAGCTTCGCACCCAAAATTCTCAAGGTTTGTTTCACGACAATCTCAAATACACGAAGGCATTCGAGCGCCGGAGAGTAAATTTTCGAAACGGAAGTTAGATAAGTCTTCAGCGTTATCGACTTTCCTTACCTCTACCTATATCAGTAGCTATCTCTATACAGAACTTTAAATTAAACCCTCGAAATCATATTAAAATTATTTTTCTGCCTGCCCCGTTATTGGCGCAATCGGCAAAGTGACTATTAGTAGACTAATGGTGTCTTGGATTCCAATTTCATTCAGGTGATGCATGTTTTCTCTTCCCCTTTCTCTCTTCTGACAGACTGCTTAAACCTTATACAGATCTGTGGGGAAAAAACTTTTCCTTCACTTCATTGCTAAGGAGAGAAGTTTTAAAATAAACACTCTGCATATATGTAATACATATTATATACAACTATGATAACCTCGAATTCATTGTTTCTTTCGAACACTCCGATAATCCCGAACTTTTCAAAATATTCAAGCGACTCAACAAATGCGATCATATTGATATATTTCTATTTGCTGCTTCCAAACAATTCGAGACTCTCGAAGAGTTCGGGTGTCTCGAAGTTGTCTAATGTTTTTTACATTTCGAGTGCCTAGAACACTTCGAGAGTCCCGAACATTTCAGGAGTCTCGATCATCTCGAACATTTCGGGAGTCTCGATCATTTCGAGTCTCGAACATTTCGGGAGTCTCGATCATTTCGAGAGTTTCGAACATTTCGATAATTCGATAAAATTAAAATTCTTTATCGATGAAACGGTTTTGAAATTTTATCGAATTGTTATCGATTACTCGATTATCGGAACAGCCCTACCTCCAACTGAGCTATCAAGCTATTTTTTCCTTCAGGCTGAATTACAGCTTCATTTACGTTCTGAGTATTAAAATCTAAAATATTCTCTTTTTGTTGTACAGCATTACTACCAACAGGATGTATATTATGTTCGTCTGTTATTGCCAAGGACTTAGATCGCTGACAACGCATGCTGACAAGAAAATTACTGAATTACGGACTTAAAGGATTTTGTTGCTACTACAGACTAGAACGAAGGCAATAGCCCATCGATTATCAAGTTCATTTGCTCGGTTAATGGCATCTTCGGATCGTACTCTAGTTTTAATTTCCACTTCTAGAAAGGTGGCCGCGGTGGTTCTGTGGTAGAGCGTTCACCTCTGGTGCTTGGGGTCCCGGGTTCGATCCCAGCCCCGCCAAGTGAACTTTGTGGTGGACAAACACCGTGTGCGTGAGTTTTCTCGGGTTTCTCCCCTTTCCTCCTACTTTCTTCATTCCACCATTTCATTCCTTACTCATCATCACCGTCTCCTTTAGCCTAACCGGCATAAGCGTGGAACGTAAAACTCAGATTTCATTTTTTCCACTTATGGAAAATGTAATCTAAAACAGGTTCAGAATCTAACTCTTCTCTATTTCTGATTTCTTGTTCTAAAACTTGCAAGACTATGTTATCCTGATAGACATCTATTAATTTCTTCTTAATCTGAACTGATTCGTTCAATTTACCAGAAAACCTGGAGGGTTCTAGTAAACGATATAACGCAGATGAAATAACTGGTATTCTCCATTATAAATATTTTCTAAATCACAATTCCTAATCACACTAATAAATACACTACTATGCATATATATATATATATATATATATATATATATATATATATATATATATATATATATATATATATATATATATATATATATATATATATATCCAACATCAAAATATAAATCACACTTCTTATACTACCAGAAAGTAAAACAAAATATAACAAGTTGGCAAAATCTTCTCTTCTCACCCAGTTAATCACTCAACTAAAAACAATGAAACAAAACTTATTCTAACTGAGCAAATCCACAAACGTAGCGAGGGTGGGAGGTGGGATAAAAGTAATTCTACTCAAATTGCTTCTCAGCAAAAAACTATAAATTACACTGTACTTTTAGTCGAAATGCATTTTCATTATGTTCAGCTCAATAGGATTTACCATTACAGATTTCTAACACGTCTAACTTATCTATCGCTTATATGAGATGTACTTTTCTATCAAAAAGAAATCAACGATTAATGATTCCAATAACTATGAGCTATATTTTTAGGGTATCTTTACAAGGGCACAAAACTCACAGCATCTCCATCATGTGTCGGTGCTTTGCCATCAGTTGTAGCTCAGAATAATATCTAAAAATATTTATAGAATAATGTAACAATTGGGGATGAAACTCATGCACAACACGGTACTTAACTGCGAAATTATGGTTGCATTTAATTAAAATTAAAATATTTTAATTTTGAAAATGACTAGTTGGAGAAATGTTGAGAGAGAGAGATAGGTTATGATTAGGAGATAAAGGATGAGCACTAGCCTGACATTCCGATGAGACTGGTGTCGTTCTGATCATCTGGATGGTGAATGGTTTTCCCTGGAGGAGCCTGGATATACTGGAGTCAACCAACAACTGGAACTCAGTCCTGCTGGACTGCTAGGGCGTCGAGTTCTCTCTCGGTACGTCTTCTACGACGTTCTTTTTCACCTTCATTCCACTACTCAGATGTCAAACTGAAATGTGTCTGTGGCGATGAACCAACAAAATGATATTCTCGAGACATGGAGTCGTCGTCCTCCAATATTGCGATATGCTTGCCTCCGACGATCCTGCACCTTCCTAAACTTCGTGGCGAATACCCCTTGTCGATGTGTCCTCCGTGGTTTTGTTTAGTCAAAAAGCGATGAGTCTGATGTTCAGTAAACTAGGAAATGTCAAGCTAGGCGGAAAAGAACGTGGAAAGGTAAGAAGGAAACTAGTCGCGTTTATTAAGAATTTCAAAAGCGAGAATTAACAAGTACATGATTATATAAGCTGTCTGGAAATGTACAACATTAATAAAAGTTTTTGTTCCGTAGAATTTTAAAGAGTTCATGATGCTGTAGAAGATAATCGTAAAATAATAAAATGGAATTTAAGAAATTAAATAAATAGTTCACAATCATCTCACAGTCACATCACTGTTACTACACAGATACTTCACAGTATAACCAATTAAATACAAATAGATGAATACGTATTTCCGAGCCCGCAAAAATTTCACTTGAAAGGGGAATAGGGCAATTTCTATAGTATTAAATTAAGATTTCCCGCTATTTTTTTTTCTTTTTACGAAGATACTTAATACAGCTGTTCTTCTTAAGACTATAATAAAAGAAAATGTAACGATGATCAGATTAGGATGATGATACGTCTGTACCGCTATGGAGAGTAAATTTAAAAAGTTTTGTTAAGAGTGCAAGTGCCATAAGTGCTGCCATGTTGCCCAGTAGCCACAAAGCCACTAAATTCTTATCGTTTGTCTGCCAGTCATTATGTAGATGCCTCAAAAGATTTTTAGTGTGTTATTGCTGGCGGAATTGAAATCTGAAACTTGTTTAGAGATGTTTTCGTGTACACTATGGTGTCGATGCGAAAGAAGAAATACCATACCACGTTATATAATCATCAAGAAATGGGACCAGCAGTTACGAGAAACGGGATCGTTGTTACCGATGACAGGTAAACATGCCAGAAGGAAAGTTGCTGAAGAAAGCATGGAGAGAATTCGTATTGCATTTAACAGAAGCCGCCTCAAATCCATATAACAAGCTAGTAGGCAACTACGAATCCTAAAATCAACTGTGCATAGAGTAGGCTTACTCCACAAAACATTATACCTGCATGCTTACAAAATTGATGTTCATCAGCATAGAACCGCCTGACAAGCCGCTGGGGTTTAAATTCGCGGAAGAAATGCTTGAAAATGACAATTTCAAATATACGTTCATTAATTTTTCAATTGAACAAACGGCTGTATTAACAGTTTCTCCATTTGTTTCCGTTGATGAATCAATGATTTCATATTATGGAAGACACAGAGCTAAACAATTTTTGAAAGAAAAAAGAGTACGTTCGGGCTATAAAGCATGGATATTTTCTACTCAACTGGGTTATGTCATAAGTTTTAATATGTATCAAGCTAAGGACAGGGATACTCATTCTTACATCATAAACTTCGATACTGGTGGTTCTGTTGTACTAAAATTTGCTGATATGTTAATACAAAGTTCTCCTTATCTATCATTTTCATTCTTTTTGACAACTTTTTCACATCCTTCATGTTAGTTGAAGAGCTTCAGCGTCGGGGTTATGAGACAACTGGCACAGTTAGATCAAAAGACTTGAAAATTGTTCATTGGTAGACATAAAAGAAATGCAAAAGAAACCAAGTTGAATATACGATTCAAAACTGAAAAGACTTCAGGCATCACAGCCTTAGAGTAAATGATAACAACAGGGTTACTTTACTGTCTTCGTGGGTTGGCGTAGCGCCGTTGAAGGTAACGTCTCTAGACACTCGTCAGCAGCAGGAGGTACAGGGTGCGGTACGTAAAACCGGCCCGTAAAGTGAACACATAAAATGAAATGTAATGTATTGAATATGACTACTCACCTTCACAGCAGCCTTCACAGCAGGTGCTGAAAGTGTCCTCCGCCCACTTCAACACACATGTGAGCACGATTGAGGAGATTCATATATACCCTTGTCAGTTCTTGTGTTGTAATGCTATTGGTGACATCCTGGATCCTGGTCTTGAGTTCTACAATTGTGTGTGGATTTGTTTCGTATACTCTTCCCTTTAACAGTCCCCATAAGTAAAAGTCACACGTGGACAAGTCTGGTGACCGAGAAGGCCACAAGCCTTTGCTGATTGTCCTCTCTGGTGTAAACATCTCATGCACAAGGGACAATGATGCAGCTGATGTGTGGCATGTTGCACCGTCCTGCTGAAAGTAACATAACTGACGCTCCTCTTCGGTCAAGTGTGTATAAAACTCCTCCAGGATTCCCATATACACGTCACTGTTCACTGTCGTCTCAAAGAATATGGGCCCAATAACGCGTGTGGCGGAAATGGCACACCAAACACCAATCTTCTCATCATGCAAGGGTACCTGGTGGATTGCGTGTGGATTTTCTGTCGACCAATACCGGTTGTTTTGGGAATTTACGTACCCAGACAGGTGGAACCACGCCTCGTCACTCATGATGAGCATTAGTGGATCCAAGAAACCACTGGCAACATTGCTCAACAGCCATGAACAGAAATTCACCCTCTTCTGCAGGTCAGGCTCCTTCAGTTCTTGCACAACACTTATCCGGTACGGTTTTAACTTCAGTCCCCTTAAAACACGTCTGCAACTTCTCTCACTCGCATGAACCTTTTGACTCAATCTCCTGGTTGACTTTCGAGGACTTCTTGTCATTATCTCCTCCACCTGCATCTTTAATTCAGTTGTGCAGACAGATGGTCGTCTGTTCCTGGGAGCATTTTGAACCGATCCTGTACGCCGCCATTTTTCAATCAATTCCTGAATGGTGCTTTTTGGTGGCACAGAACGTCCTGGAAATTTCTCCCGAAACAAATTCTTTGGTTTCACAAAAGATCCAGTGAGAATGAACCCTTCAACAATGGCAACACGCTCGGGTATCGAATTATTATCACATGCCATTATCACACACTGACACTCACCCGGCTTAACACAACGAAGCCTTTTTCTCAACTGGTTTCGACAAGTTTCACTGGCTGCGGCTGCACGTGACTGCTGCAGGTCACGTAAGTCGACCCGACCTCGACACGCCATCTCTTGGTAGGAAGGTAGATTATTTAAGTGTTGCCAAAAACACAATATACCAGAATATTACGACGGGCCGGTTTTACGTGCCGCACCCTGTAGAATTCAATTACAAATGCCTGCTATTGTCTTTTATACAATGTTACACTTTCTGTATTCACCCCAAAAAACTTGAAGCTGTTTTAACATGCAATAATGTTGACGACACTATCAAAGTATGTAAGCGAAGAAGAAGAAGATTTGTTCAGTGTAAAAACTTAACAACTAGATATTGTTCTCTTTTTGTAATATCTTTTGGCATGACAAATACTTCGAAAATTTCACTGGGAGCTGTCTCGACTTACCAACTAGAATATATAATAGTTAGCCCTTAAGGGATCCGGGGTTTTTGGGCTATTTTTTAGACTTTCAGTCAAGCAGCTACTGCATCATCACTATTTATCCTAGGATCATGGTTCATACCTCATTCTCTTCAGAATGGAGCTGGCTTTCAAATGGTACCTTGCATGCTCATACCATATACCAGGAGCGGGAAAAATGATGTCAAAGGGAAAATTTCGGAGGGAAATTTTTTCTCGCACTTTGGCCCCTCTGGGGCGGCCCTGTGTGAACGTAGCCATCTAAAAAAAATCTGATAAATTGTACTTGGTACACTGAATGTGTGTGCCAAACTTCAAGTTTCTATCTTGAATACCAAGGGCGGGAGAAATTTTATCAGGAATTCCCACCATGCCCCAAATTACCATAAAACACCATGATCTCAGGTAAAAAATTTCCTTAGACATCCCTAATTACCCTAGGGTCATGTTTCGCCCATCATTCTCTTCAGAATAGAACTGCCTTTCAGGCGGTATGACTCACGTGTCTCCATCATGTATCTAAGGCGGGAAAATCCTGTGAAAGGGATTTTGGTAAAATTTCCCTTTTTCAACATTTAGCCCCTACGTACCCCACTGTTTTAACGCAGAAATCTGAAAAAAATCTGGTAAATACTACTCGGTGGACTGGATGTTTGTGCACAATGTCAATCTTCTAGGTGCAAAAATAACCCCGCAAAAATAATACCGAAAATGTCCAAAATTCCCCTATACAGAAGTATATTTTGATAAAAATTCCCTGACACTTCCCTAATTACCCTAGGGCCATGTGTCGCACATCATTCTCTTCAGAATAGAACTGCCTTTCGAGCGGTACGATTCACTTGTCTCCATCATGTATCTGAGGTGGGAAAATGAGGAAAAACGGGATTTTTTGGTAAAAATATCCCTTTTTTCAACTTTTTGACCCTCTGGATCCCCCCTGTTTTAACGCAGAAATCTGAAAAAAATCTGGTAAATACTACTCGGTGTACTGCATGCTGGTGCAAAATTTCAATCTTCTACGTGCAAAAATAAGCCCTCCAAAAATACTTTACATAAACCCCCCAAAAGGTATTACACGAAAATATAAATTTTAGACTTATGACGTCATCACCTCCTATGTCTCGATGCAGGAAGGTGTGAAACCATACGTAATGTCTTCTACAATGCCTCTGGACTTGGAAAAAAAAAACCGGACGCAAAAGCTCAAATAGGAGAGTTATAACGCAATGTACCATGAAACACCCTGTATGGTACAAATTGTACCATGGGATCCCCAAAGGGTTAGTAGTAGTTTAAAGTACCTTTACAAGTAATATTTCTTTATTTATTGTTGTATTCAAAAATGTTGTAAACGTATATTACTAACAGTAAAGATACATTTCAATGTGTGATTTTAAGTTCTCAAAACAAAGATTTGTATCAAGGTAACTTTTCGAGATTTTTCATAAACTTTATATTATACAAAAGGAAAATCCATAGGAAAGTATACACCTATGAGAAATCACGACATGTTATCTCTTACCGTTTTTGCTCTATGGAGATCAGTATTGAAACGGGAAGTAGTATTAAATTTCAACAACTTCCAGCTTCGGTAGAGTGTTTCGCTTCTGACGATATGCTGTCTTGAGACACTGAATCGATTGCAGATAGGGATGGTACCGAGACCGAGACTAGTCTCGGTATCGTCTCGGTCTCGTCTCGATAATTGGAGACGAGACCGACACCGAGACGGACTTTTATATACCGAGACGAGACCGAGACGGGCTTTTACATACCGAGACGAGACCGAGACCGAGACAGACCTCTATAAATCGAGACGAGACCGAGACGAGACCTTGGTCAGTCTCGAAAGTCTGGGTCTCGTCTCGAATATTGACAGCTATTTTGCCTTTACTCAAAATTTGTTTCGTTGCTGTGTGAGATAATATGGGAATGGTTGACTGATGTACAGTGGCGTATTTAAGGGGTTGGTGTCGGGCTCAAGCCCCTCCCGAAATAAATTTCTGATCATTTTTCGCATTGCACGTACAACACAAATATTTCTTACCCGTTCCTCAACCCTCTCCCGAAACAAAATCCACTGCTGTTGTATATAATCTTCTCTCTCTCTCTCTCTCTCGCGGATCCAGGATATGATCAAGAGTGGGGCTAAATCATACTTTGCCTCTTTATCCAGTGTAAAGCAGGATTGAAGTTCATTTTATTGTGTATACCTGAGCGTTAAGGGGGAATATAGCCCCTATAGCCCTCCCCTTGGATCCGCGCCTATATATATATATAATTAAAAATGCTGAAAATTTTACCATGTTGTGTGAAATATTGAAGGGAAAATTCTTCCAGATACTCTGCAATACCACTAGATAAACAAGCAGTGTTGGCAACGCAAAATAAAGTTGTATTTTTTTCAAATTGCACTATGTCAGGTATTATCTATTTCTAATTTAGATATTAAATAAAACCACAATACCACATACATTATTCAGTGTATCAAAGGACAATACAGTATCACCAACATCAACATTTTAGAGATCTCTAAAACTCAAATGGCATAGACGGTGCAGTGCGCATCATTTGTATCTTAGCGTCAAATACTATGATCGTGGTATAATGTATTTCGAATGAATGAAGGATCAAAGTTACCAGAAATGGAAAATTTAACTTTTTCTAAAGACTTTACTTCGAAAACGCGCTGACATATCACGTCTCATCATGTAGATGCTTCCAAAAGACTTAAGTGATCATAATGTCATTTACAATAATTGTTATTTCCAACCGTTTCAGAGATAGCAATCACATGGATAGTAATTGTTATACTGCTTAAAATAACGTAGATACTATTTGTGTTAAAGTTTTATAATGATTGTTGCTTTAGTTTGCTTCTATAACATTACAAGAATAGTTTTTGGTGGTTTAATTACAAGTCGCAGTTCCATTATTTTGAGTAGTGTTGCCAACTTAAATAAATTGCTAAATCATATTCTATATATAGTGCAAATAACGTAGCTAAACTGTAAAATATTTTAAAATTACTTCTAATTTGTTTTATGGTGCAAGAATGTTTTCAAAAGACGATTTTTCCATAGTCTTTATAATGTTAATGTCAAAGTTCTGGTTCCAGCAATACATGTAAATGCAAATTGTAACGAAAATTAAATGTAACTGATAACTGTTCAGTAACTCTAGTTGTTCCCCTAAGCCTTGATCCTGATGTACACAAAACATTGGTTAATTAAAAGTTCTAATTACATCCTAGTAACATTTCACTTGTTTTAGTTTGACCACCGACCACCTCAAACGCGATCCATACCATATAGCTATATGCAATTATACAAGGACTTACAGTTAATAATACACATTGTGTTGATTTTTGGTTTGGTTTGTTTTAGTTTAACGTCCCACGATTATGCTAGGGTGTCTAAAGGAGACGTGGAGCTAATGATTATAATGGAATCCGGACCACTTCGGTTGTTCAACTGTACCCCCACCGGAAATCGAATTCGGGACCACGCGAACCGAAGTCAAGCGTGTTAGCCACTAGACCAAATTGAGGTCTTCACATTGTGTTGATTTAAATCATTGAGTCAGTGTTGTTAGGTCTCAAAATCAGAAACTTGCGTGTCTCTGCTCCAAAAGTAGCGGATTTGAACTATTTGTAGGCCAAATATATACAGTAGAAATTAATTATTTGGCAACTAATGACAGGTACTAATGAAATGATTTTTAACATGGACTGGAAAATGTGCTGGACATATTGCAAGAAATTATGATCGATGAACAAAAACAATTCTAGACAGGATACCACGAGATAAAAGCGCAGCGTAGAAAACGTCCTTGTACAAGAAGGTTTGACGAAATCAAGAACAACTGGGGAGTAACCTGAAAAATAATTGCTCAAGATAGATAGTTGTAGTGAAGACTTGGAAGGATCTTCATCCAGCAGTGGGTTGATAATGGTTGATCATGATTATGGTTATGGTTTTATTATGTCTGGGCCTCAGAGATAACCTAAAGCAAGTCATAATTTTGTAGTTTTACACTAGAAGCGAAAAACCGGTTCCTTTAGTAAGACCTACAGTACTGTTTTTCAAACTATACTAACTAGGGATGATTCCATACCGGAACCAAGTACCTGGGGAAACCTATATATCGTCTGAAAGCTTTTGCCATGAGAAGTACGAAACCGTTTTCAAATCACGGGCAATCCCGCAAACTGCCCCTATATGGAGCCAGTTTGTTGGTGTTTGTGACCATATACTGTATATGGTATATTCGACAAAAATAAAAATGAATATTACAATGCATCACACGTAAGCCCCTGAGCCCATCATATTCCTGTTTGGCTCATTGCTAGAACGTGACTCGAGTAAGGGTTTGATAATATCACTTTGCACCCAAACGTACCCACTTCGTCAGTGTTGTCAATGAATTGTAAATACAACGTGGCAGATGGTTTCTGTACCACTCGATGTATATCCATGAAAACGCGGCATAACATCATTCGTCACTAGAGAAAATTTACTTCGGTCATATTCCCCTTCTAAGGACCCCAGTTTATCAGTGTTGCCAACCAAGTATAAAAATAAGAAATTGTAAAACACTTTTCGTACGATGAGACGTTTATACACCAAGCTTTGCAGAAACATCACACGAACTATAGCAAAAAGATGTTGAGTGTGGGCGTCTCCCAACCATTCTAGGTTGTCAGTGTTGCCAACAAGTGTAAACATGACAATGTTTAAGATGGCGTTAATGTCATTGAACGAATATATGACAAAAGTGATAGAAGCAGCATTGGACAATTGAAAAGATAGTGTGAGTGTCCCCGTCTCCCAAACACCTCAGTGTGGAGGATATAATTAGACTGTGGTCCATACTAGATTTGTAGTATGTTAGTGAACCCACAAGAACCCATGTTGTCATGTTTGAAAATGCGGTAGACTTCATGCGAAAATCTTGAATGTTCGCAGATTGACAACACTGCCACACTGGGATGCTTGGGAGACGGGGACATACACTGTTTTCCATTGTCCAATGCTGCTTCTGTCACATTTGTCATATATTCTTTCAATGGCAGTCACGCCATCTTCAACATTGTGATGTTTACACTTGTTGGCAACATTGACAACCTAGAATGGTTGGGAGATGGCCACACTCAACACCTTTTTGCTATAGTTCCTGTGATGTTTCTGCAAAGCTTAGTGTATAAACGTGTATTCGTACGGAAAGTGTTTTACAATTTCTATTGTTATATTTGGTTGACAACACTGATAAACTGGGGTCCTTAGAAAAGGAATATGTCCGAAGTAAATTTTCTCTAGTGACGAATAATGTTTATGCCGCGTTTTCATGGATATGCATCGAGTGGTACATAGACCATCTGCCACGTTGTATTTACAATTTATTGACAACACTGACGAAGTGGGTACGTTCGGGTGCAAAGTGATAAAACCGTTCCCCGAGTCACGTTCTAGCAGTGAGCCAAACAGGAATATGATGGGCTTAGGGGCTTACATGTGATGCATTGTAATATTCATTTTTATTTCTGTCGAATATACCATACATAGGGTCAGAAATACCAACAAACTGGCCCCATATAGGGTCAGTTTGCGGGTTTGCCCATGATTTGAAAATGGTTTCGTACTTCTCATGGCAAGAGCTTTCAGACGATATATAGGTTTTTCTCAGGTACTTGGTCCCGGTATGGTATCATTCCTAGTAAGTAGTTACAAAGTAATAGAATGCTTTTAGACTTACATTATTACACCACTAGAAACAACATAGTCTATTAAAAACGTATTATTAACTCAATTTCGACCAAAAAGTGACTTAGCATAGTCTATCTCTACAGTTCATACATACATACATACACACACACACACACACACACACACACACACATATATATATATATATATATATATATATATATATATATATATATATATATATATATATATATATATATATATATATATATATATATATATATATATATATATATATAAATCACTTTTACTAGGTAAGGTAGGGTAAAAACGGATCAAAAATTTAACGAAATTCGTACAGCGAAAAAAAAATATTTTTGATTCTTCATATTGCAGCAAAACTACGAAAATTAATAGAAAACTAGAAAATTAAGAATCACTTGTTTTGCTGGGACAGAGAAAATAGATACCTATAGCTCGAACTACCTATATACTTATATAATGTGTATGTCCATGTTTCGCGAGTAATTTTCAATCAATAGAAAATTTCAACATAATGAACGCACGATTAGTTTTCTCGAATGAAGACCACATGCACCGCTGAGAGCTAAAGAATAAGCTTAATCTATGTTACGGTACTGGATATATGCTTATGTAATACATTACGACTTTATGAACTTGTATAAGAAACAGAATGTACTTAAAGTGAGACGCGAACTATATGAAACATCGGGACTTTGAATCTAACTTGATTGGTGATCCAACCCGAGACCACAGATAGCAAAGATAAGTATCGTAGCTCCCACCACAGGGTTAAAGAAGTTCATGTGAAAGTGTCAATTAAACACTGACATGTGAAACGGTAATAAAGCATTTGGTCAATTTGAAACAAAATATAATGTAGTAATAATTTACTCTATTTGTTAAGGTAATGAACGTTATATTATGTTTTTAAAATGACAGTCAAAGCAGAATGTATTGGATAATAACTGAGAAATTGTAATTTCAATTTCGGCGCAATTAAATACATTTGTGCTCCTATGTGTTGCGTTATCCGTTAGGAGGTATTGAACAATTTTGATTCAAAGGAAGGAAATAAACTTACTGTACAGTACTGGAGTTAATTTAATAGAGTTTAATTGTATAGGCAGTACTGAGGCTATTTGAGACAAAGTCTATTGCTGAAAGTGAAATATGGGTTACTATTATTGCTTTATCCCAGGTATGTTATACCCACTGATACCGAAGCTGGAACTCACACGTGGAAAGCATTAGCGCTAGCAAATTAGCTATGAAGAGGTACAGCGTACCATAATTGTCAAGAATGAAAGCAAAAAATAAGAAGCGGAAACGACAGACTGTACGATAATAATACTTTCACAATTTAGTTTCACACTATTTATTTCGAGACTTTCGAGACGAGACCGAGACCGAGATCGAGACAAGCGTCTGTTGACCGAGACGAGACCGAGACGGTAATTTTTGACTCGAGACGAGATCGAGACCGAGACCGCTACTTATCAACCGAGACGAGACCGAGACTGTATAAAGTCTCGTCTCGATACCATCCCTAATTGCAGAAAACCACGTATCGCTTCTATTAGCATTTTGATTATACGTTGATAAGTTTCGAAGCCGGAAATGGGTAATCTGAACCACTTCCGTGAACTACTTCTGAATCAATTGCAAAATACCGTATTTCGATATCTCATACCGGTTTTGATCTATGGGAGTCATTATTGAAGCCGAATGTATTATGACATTCGAATCACTACTTGTTTCAGTAGAGTTTTTGAAATAGTCATTGTACGTTGCCTTGGGACGTTGAATCCTTTGCAAATAAACACTTTTCACTATCTGTTACTGCTTTTGTTCTATGACGATAAACATTGAATTGTTGAGTTGATTTTGAAGTTATCGTCCCGTTCAGCAGCGAGGCTATATGAGACGTAGACCTACTGATTAACGTGGAATCCGAACCACATGAGCTCCCGCCGGGAATCGAACCCGGGTCTCCCGCGCCAAAGGCGCGTACGCTAACCGCTTAGCCACGGAGGAGCTCGATAAACATTGAACGCGGATTTACTAACTTAGGGTGAAAAAACGCAGTATAGTACTGTTTTTCAAAGTGCTGTCCTGCGTGTTGCAAAGGCATCTAAAAAATTGAGAAATATCCTTCTTTTTTAAAAATGTCCTACGAAATGTCCTGATTTAACTTATTTGCAATATTTTGTTGTTTTATTCTTTATTTACATTTCGAATTACATGCACTCTTTTTCTGAATGATAAAACGCCGTGTTTTTCAGCACTTCTCAAAAGATTGATAGGAAAGGAAAGCAATAAACAAACCATTATTTTGAATACATTATTTCTACCGAGGCCTTGTTGAGATGGCGGTAAAGCAGGAAAGGTTTCTTATTTCAAGTTACGACAGTGATGGCGACCAAGTTAAGTAGAAGCTCCTTGGTGCCGGTCTAAATTTTCTCTCGTTCCTTCTCCGAAAATTGATTTGAAAAAATGTTTTTAGTCTTACACGAAGTTTCCCTATACGTTCATAAAAATAAACCACAAGTGCAAATATTAATTACGTGTCTAATTAATTACAATACAAATTAAATAATTATAATTTGATTATAATACTCGTACAAATAAATTTAATTCGCCCATTTGCGACTGTCGACGGGGAGTATTTTCGCTTCCTTCTGTAGTGTTACTTGACTAAGTATATTGGTGTAACCAGACAGAAAGGACAAAGTACATACAGCCTATGAGAATTCTTTATAGTTTAATTGTCACTGTATTATTTTCGAGATGTCTCCAAGACGGATATGCTTTCTAAATTCAGAACTACAATCCCTCTACTCATTTATTAAAGGTTGACTGCCATGAGCATCATATGTGGTGCTCACCTTATTTCTCTGTGAGGCCATGAGCACCATATATGATGCTCATGTTTGATATCACAAATTACTAACTTATTCAGGTTCTTGAGCATCATATATGATGCTCATTGTCACAAATTACTCTGAGACCATGAGCATGACATATGGTGCTCAGCTCCCATTGGTACATTTTTGGAAGAAGCAAAATATCGCGACAAAAATGTGACAAGACTATCCATAATCGAGCCAATGGTAAGAAGAAATTTATGGCCTCCTGGGAATTTTCTGCCCTCAAATCACCTTGGCAGTCAACCTGTTAAGAAAAGGAAGACAAATAGTGATATACACTGTGAAAAATGTTCAGCTCAGTTTTCCATTGCCAACAGTGGAAAATCTGAAATAGAACGTCATCTAAAAACGAAAAAACGTAAATCGGTGATCAGTGCAAAGGTTTCTACACTTTTTTCGAAGTAAGAATTTTGGACAGAAGGAACAAATGTTCACAGCAGCAGAAACATGTTTTGCGTTTCACACAGCGATGCATAATCAGTCATTTCGTTCAACGGACTGTAGTTGTAAGGTAATCAGGAAATGCTTCGAACACCAATATTCATGTGCGAGAACAAAATCTGAAGCTATTGTAATGTTTCGATGGTTGAAGGTCCAGAATTCGTCGCTGAGCCCAAAGCGAAATTGACATAAATAACTGTTTTTTTCTCCCTCTTATAGTTCAGTGAAAAAAAAAAAAGATAATGGGGTAGTAAGTATGTGTACCGAATTTTAAGAAATATGTGTTTTCAGTTTGTTCAGCTTGCAATGAGCATATTGAGCGGTGGTCCACATTATTCGCAAACACTGATATTTTGAATTCGACATGACTTAACTCAGCAACTGCATGAGATTATGTCCAGAGCAGCTTGAAGTGCATACATTAATAAAATTGTCAGGAAAAGAAACAAATGATTCCTATCTGTTTGATGAGATTACAACTGTAAGAAGTATGCTACTTCTGAAAAAAATTAAAGAATGGGACACTGTTCAAATGAGGATAGATTTAAGATAGAGTGGATTATTCAAGTTTTTGAAGAAAATTCCATTCCACATTCCCAAGTAAGTGATATTGTAGAGTTCAATATGTGTTTCCCTGCCACAAATTCTCCGACTGAAATGGTATTTTCTTTAACAAATATTTTGTGAACATAAGAAATTTCAGTTTAAAACTGAATTTCTTAAACACTGAATGATAACTATAATTATACCTGTAGTGAATTCCATGACATGATTTTGCAAAATGGCAAGTTACTGCGTACTTTACATTCAAACGAAAAATATCTCATCTACTAATGTTTAGTTTGGTAAACAGATGTCAAATATTAATGAAAATATTTTGCAAACAGTTTTGGAAAAAGTTTGCAAGGAGATGGATAAACGACTGTTGTAACGAACCACGTTACACGTTTTTGTTTCATTAAAATTTTATGTTTCAACTTAAGTTTTTTTTTTTTTTTTTCATTAATGTGACTCTTATATTACTCCATCAAATTGTTTTAAATTGTTTCATCAATCTTCTATTGCCATTCATGAAAGTATTTGAAGTTGTGTTGAATTCCTTTAATAGTTTTGTTGAGTATCTTTTAAAAAAATATGCGTAACTGAAATAAAAACATGCGTATTGTCGACACAGTAGGCTATCATATACTATTATGTCCTACTTTTCGCTTGTCAGAATCTGGTTACCCTAGATTAATTTGAACCACTTCCAGTTTGAAGGGAGTTAGCAGAGGAGGTGAAACTTATTCCTTTGTGACGCTGAATCGATTGCGAGAAACAGCATCTGGATATCTGTTACCGTTTTTGCTCTTATCGACAGACTTACGAACGAGCAAAGCCGTTGTATAAGACTTCCGATACCTACGCATAGCATAATTGGAAGTCTAAAATATAGCTGCAGGCTTTAAAAGTTAAATAATTTTGTTGTGTAGTCCGCAGTCAAAGTTCATGTTCACTAATAGGTATGAATTTATCAATTACTTGCAAGGAATCACCACGTTAAGCAGTAAGTTCATGTCTCATTCATCATATAGCCTCACTACTGAAAGAATCGCTAAACTCAAATATAATCTAATTGTAAATTATATATTTGAATACGTTCTTAAGTAAAATTATGATCTTTTGTTCGTAAAAAAAAAAAAAAAAAAAAAAAAAAAGTACATTACTCGATAGTTACCGGTACTAACAAATCGTATGTTATGTGGATGTATAATTTCTCAGGCGCCTCACATTCCATTGATTTGCAATTATCATAGTATGAAAATAAGGTTGTATTGTGCTTGAATTACAGGAAATTATGACCACTACCCTGGAAGTAACTTCGGCGGTGACGCGTTCCGTCGTCGACCTCTTTTTCCAACGTCTTCTGTGGGAAGGAGCCCTCAACAGAGAAGATGGTCGGATACCTCTCATAATCAGAGCGAAGGTAAGTTTCGGTAAACTTCAATTTCTTTCACAGCATCAAATTAAATCAAAAATAGATTATTAATATTATCTTTTCTAAAAAAGTACATTCATTTATCCATCTTGAATAAAGATGTTTTCTTTTATTTTCAAATTTTTTTTGTTTAATCATGTATATAGAGACTACTTATTGCTTATACATACCGTAATGACTAACACATCTGGCTCGGTTCGATTCTCGGTACAGATTTTTCTGTGTTCATCCAGTATCGTGAGCCAATTTGGGGAGCTCTTTTCATTTGAGAGGTAGAGAATTCTGGTTAAAAATGAACGACTAGAATCCGATCTTAAAGTTGCCAGCTAGTCAGCTTAAGATGTTCGGAATTTTCTGCCAGCGAATTCAATATGAATGTACTTCGAACATTATCATTTCCAGGCTTACACTTTGGTTAGCAGAATCGAAGCAGTGCAAGACTTTCTGAAGCAAATGCATACTTGCGATGATGCCTGGGTGTTAGGGCGCTGCGATGCTCAAGGAACAACCAAACCACCCTAAAACCTGACCCCACGCACATAGGCATGAGACTAATCGTCATATATTTTATCCGTAAAACAGGGAGCAAAATTTCGAAGTCAGATGCACTCGCTAATCCAAAAATCATGGTCGCCAGTATCTCTCACGTACAAATTATGAAAGGTCCCCCCAACCCCACGGTCTTTGGTTCGACAAAGAAAGAAGCATAAAATTTCAAAACCAAACAATTAGATACAGGATAATCAATTTTGAACTGAACAATTCATATAGATGTTAAAAAATATCTTACTTAAGACTTCATGTTTGTGTAACGCTCTCTCTTTGCACTGAAGTACCAGTTGTCGAATGCAGTTTTCAGATAAAAGTTTTTAAAGTAAAGGGCTACTGATGGAAATTGTCAGCAAATCATCCAGTGCCTCAGCTGAAGCCTTTTTCACATGAAGCAGTACTCACAGGTAAAGCTAAACAAAATGTGACAATTGGAAGCAAATTTGAGAATCTCGTAATGAAGTTTTCGATTGAGGGTGGGAAAGGAGGGACGAATTACAATGTTGTGAAGACTTCATTTTCTATGTTCGTTGTGAAGACTTCACATTCCATGTTTTCTCTCACTCAATAACAATTATTTTCGTGCGAAACAGAAATTGGCAGACCTGTGAGTTAGGCGAAACTATTCCTACTGAACACTGGTCACCAACTTTAAATTTCCAGTTGCCAATGGCGATCTGGCGACCGGAAATATTGCGCCCTGCCTAAAAGTTAGAACATGATTGTTTTGTTTGTTTTCTTATTTTTCATGATACTTAATAATACATTATGTAAACTGTAGTTATAAAAGTGATCTATTCAATAACTTTTGACAAATTGCCCGATGCTCTGAAAACGAAACACCGCGGCATGGTCTCGAAAGGCGTTCGAACTTACAAGAATTAGTCATAAGTCTTGCAATAATTTGGTACACAACATACCTGTATTTATTATAATACAATGAAAACAAGTTAACATGCAAAGAACAGCTCTTCGTGAGGGACGTACGCAGGGGTTTGGTCCTGGGAATCCGAATTCTACCTCCGAAATGTCGTTTTTTTTTTTTTTAATTTTGTCTAATTTTAGGAGTGATTTTATAAATTTAATATAATTTACCCTCATATTCAATGTGGACCTCGCAAAAATTCTAGACCCCTCCCGAAATAAATTCCTGCGTACGTGCCTGCTCCTCGTGTTGGACTGTCTGCAGCGTCCTTAATTTCAGATCCTCGATTTCATGTCGATACCACATCTTGTCCTGAGAGGGAAAGAAGTCAGTCACTGCTGTTTCTACCTCCTGTTGGTTAGTGAAGCATCGCGATTTCAGGAAGTGCACCATGGATCAAAATATGTAGTAATCCGAAGGTGCAAGGTCAGGTACACCCGTTATATGCCGGGTGTGACATCAGTTCGATACCGTCAAGTTCCTGCATTTTTGTTGCGTTTTTCGAGACGAGTGGGGTTTTCATTGTTATGTTGTAACAGGGCGTGATTTTGGTTCACCAATGTAGGATATTTCGCTGTAGTGTAGTATGTATCCGTTCTAACTGTTCGCAATAAAGGTTGGCATTGAATATACGACCGTTAGGAACGAGCTCGAATGAATTACCCTGGGTGTGTAGTTGTACTACACACCAGGATCGCACTGGCTAGGTCGGCTGGTCGGTGATCGCTGAGGGCCCTTTGCCACGAAGGCTCAAAGGGAGGGCCTTAGAGCCTTCCTAAAATGAGACTGAATATAATAAATAAAATAATGAGAAAGTTTTTACCGCGTATTGAAACTTTTAAACCTGGTAATTCCATTCTATATTTTTATACTGGATTATTTGGATAAAAACAGTCAATTTCAATTCAAAGATTATTTCATTTATATAGTATTTAGCAAAGTATATGCTTGTTATATTTGCTGTTCGAATTATCGCGGCGCAGTAAAAACATTCACGTGATTCATAATCCATACTCGAAGTTTTGGCAACAATACAGTACAATATGTCAAGTTATGGCTTGTGTCATTTGCATTTATACTGTATGTAGTTACTATTATTCTGCCAAATGAATAAAAGATTAATGCTACCAAAAGGAAGAGAAAGAAATAAAGTGAAGGAAAGAAAAAGAAGAACATACGAAGACAAAATTGCATCAATTGAATCATATTTTATGATGGATCTACTTCCTATTTGTGTTCGTTATGTTGTCCAAGAAACAAACTACGGAGGACTTTGTGTCTTAGCAATAGATCAAAACTTAAGTGATATAGCTTTGTTCAAAAAACTAAAATCAACGTTAGAACTATTAGACAATTCCCTTTGAAATATGGTAATCTTCTTTTTCGGGTGGACTTCAAGCCCACTAAAAACAAATAAACAAACAAAAAAGATTCCGAATCTCATGTACACTCGATGTACAGAACATATCGTTAATTTAACGGTGGCTCATTCAACAGTAAATTGTATGGAAGCAGAACACTTATTTGGATTAGTAAGAGAATCTGCTTTTTCTAAAGCTATGCTCATAAAAGAATGACATATTGGGAAAAAGAAACAAAGAGTCATCACTGTACTCATGCTACACTTTATAGTTTAACGAAAATTCGTGCAACTCAATGGTGGAACAAGCACAAAGCTCTGTCATCCGTTGTAGATTTTAATTACGATGAAATTCAATCCAACAAACTAGTTTTATTTTATTTTTAATCAGCGTTGCTGGATATGATGAAGCTTCGATTGCAAAACTAAATTTCGTGCACTTCTATAATTGAGCAATGATGTAAAGGACATGGGTGGATAAGTATAGTGAAATGGCTCCAGATGAATCTTGGGAAGAGTAGTAAGTGGTTTGTAGGTATCCCCAAGATACATTAATCCCTCACGTTTCAAACCTCAACTCTCATTAGTTCATGAGAAATGATCCAAAATCGGAAAAGTGGGATTAATTTTTTTTTCAAGAATGGCTCGATAGATTTTGTTCAAACTTGGTTGTATGTATAGGTGTATACAAGAGCTTTGTCTTTGAAAACAACAGCTCCCCCGATCATTTTCCCTCCTCAAAAAATTCGATTCAATATTTTGAGCCCCTTTTTCCTATGATGGTCGGAGAGCACAATTATGGAAAAATAAATTTTAGATGTCGCTTTAACCCTACAATCACATATATTTTTCGAAAATTGTATCACGGGTACGCTATGGTCAAAATTAGCCAAAAACCAACCACACCACACCTATGAGGGGGCAATTGCAAAAATAACAGCTATTGATGTAGCTTTAGCATATTTGTTACGTGAATGAATAAGAAATGATATCCAAAGTGCCAAACTCACTGAGGCCACATTTGATGGCCTATGGCGTCCCCATCCCCATTTTGAGCCAAAGTGAAACTGTTGATTTCGGTGTTTATTTCATATGAATCAATTACCTGAACATGAATATAAGATTGAAATTGTCAGAGCCCCGTAAGTGTCCCATTTGAGGATGCCTGAAGTTTCAGTGTGAGTGTTCGTATAAAAAAATCAATGTTACCTATACCTACAGTGTCCAATCAAAGTAAAATAAGCTCAGCTCGAAAGAGAATAACCATCATCAACAACATAATGTAATACAACCTTTGTTGTAGTGTCTCCCATAGGTCCTGAGAGGAGGGATGGGGAGAAGAAGTAGAGTAGTGGGAAAACTGCAACATTTCAATAAAAGATTCACTTCAGCCAAGAAATCAGAATCTGAAAAGAAAATCAACAAAATGTTAGAAAAAATGAGAAAGCGTTTTGAAGAATATGGGATGAAAATAAATGTTAGAAAGACAAAAGCCATGGTGATTGGAACGAAGGAGTCTGTGTCAAATATAAAAGAAGTAGGGGAGAAAATAGAACAAGTGAATAGTTTTCGATATCTGGGCAGTATTCTTAGTAATAACATGAAGTACGAACGTGAAATAAAAGCAAGGATAGGAATGGCGAAAGAAGACTTTAGGAGGAAGAAAAGTCTGTTTTGTGGGACCTTCAATAAAGTGAATAGAGAAAAAGACTCATAAAATGTTTCGTGTGGAGTGTTGTACTCTATGGGGCGGAACGTGGACATTACGTAAAGGTGACGAAAATCGACTGGAAGCCTTCGAAATGTGGGTGTGGAGAAGAATGGAAAGAATTAGTTGAGTCGAGCGGAAAACGAATGAGCGAGTGTTAAAAATGGTTTTAGATAATATTAGGAAGAGGAAGAGAAACTGGTTGGGACATTGCCTAAGAAGAGATTGTATCATGAGGGACGTCCTAGAGGGTATGGTGGCGGGAAAGAGAGGGAGGGGGCGAAGGAGACTACAATTAATGGATGATATTAAAACAGAAAGATCATACGCGAAGACGAAAAGGTTAGCGGAGGACCGTGGAGCATGGAAGCTTCTCAGCTGCGGCAAGTGACCTGACAATAAAGGCAGAATGCCTATGAATGAAAAAACACCCAAGAAATAGAAGAAAATATAATGCAAACGGAAAGTGAGTTACATGTAAGAAGTACAAGTATTTCAATGTGTGAAGCAAATAAAGATG
Organism: Thermobia domestica; assembly: GCF_964235325.1. NCBI lineage: Eukaryota > Metazoa > Arthropoda > Insecta > Zygentoma > Lepismatidae > Thermobia > Thermobia domestica. Next base: position 150,904,184 of record NC_137469.1, read on the forward strand.
AAAGGAACATTGTAGAACGCGTACGTACTTTAGTCCTTGTCATTGTTTTTATTTATGATCACACAAATGTTGTTATGATCGAATATTTTGCTCAATATTTGTCCTGGTTTTGGGATCCTTGACAAGTATCTTCCATAACTTAGGTAATAAATAATGCCTGCAACATGGAAGCAAGAGCCAACTGTTCGCAATCCATTTGCACAGTCACAACAATACCTAATGACACGTCTGTATTTGGTTTTAGATGATTCGTTTGTATGTCTTGCTTTGCGTATGTCTTGAATACACTGTCCTTTTCAATATCTTGCCGTTATCTTTAACATACTGCATAGTAATATTACGTCGTTCATCCAACATTTCAGCCAAATAACATATTGTCTGTTTATATTGGAATGATCAACAAAACAATCTTTTCAAATATTTTTCGGTAATTCGAGGAAAATCCTGAATATCCTGTAAAGAAATAGATGCAAACGGATGTTCTCTACTTCGCAATTTCTTCTGTCCAACAAAGGCTGCAAAGATGTTTTCGTTTCCTGAATTTTTCGCAGATTTCATGATTGCGGTGATTGCGGAGTGTTTTTCATCTGGTTTCACACGTATGGAGAATTTATTGTGTAGGGAAAAAACAATTCTATAATACGGGCCGATACTTCATAACCTTTGTTCTCAGTATAAGTTTTACAGGGTCCATATTTTAATCCATTGACTACTAATTTAATAATATAAAACGTGCAATTCTTATGTAGATGGGGAGTCTTGCCTCCCAAGAAAAATCGCAACAGACGCTCCTGGCTGCCATATTCATATTTTTCGCGACAAATTCGCACAATCACGAAGATTCATTGTTTCGTGCTTGTTTTAAAGTGACAAGGATGTTCATTCCCAAATGAATTGTTAAATATCAACAATTTCACTATATCCCAAACTAGGGATGGGGGCGCCACAGGCCATCAAATAAGGCCTCAGTGAGTTTGCCACTTCAAATGTAATTTCTCATTCATTCACTTAACAAATATGCTAAAGCTACGTCAATATCTGTTCGTTTTGCATTTCCTTCTTATAGGTGTAGTATAGTTGGTTTTGGCTAATTTTGACCATGGCGTACCCGTGATACAATTTTCGAAAAATATATGTGATTGTGATTGTACGGTTAAAGTGACATCTAACATTTATTTTTCTATAATTGTGCTCTCCGATCACCATAGGAAAAAGGGATTCAAAATATTGAATCGAATTTTTTGAGGGGGGGGGGGAATGATCGGTGGAGCTGTTATTTTTTCAGACAAAGCCCTTGTATACACCTATACATACATCCAAGTTAGAACAAAATCGATCGAGCCATTCTTGAGAAATAAATTAATCTCACTTTTCCGATTTTGCACCATTTCTCATGAACCAATGAGAGTTGAGGCTTGAAACGTGAGGGGTTAATGTATCTTGGTGGTACTCACATACCACCCACTTGTCGTCCGAAGATTCATCTGGAGCCATTTCACTATACTTATCAACCCTTTGAGAATTTATTTGTGACGACAATCATTCTACCTAATAGACGTTTTCTCAGTCTCTTCTGTATTCATATTTCTCCAGATTAAAACTATAGAATATAGACTGCACAAAAATGTATATATATTGTTCGTTTGTTTGTCATGGGTATAAGTGTTGGTGTGTTTGTGGATACCTTGACATGAAGAGTTCCCTTGAAGGGGGTGTGGTACATGACATGGTAGCCAAGGGCCCGATGTGAACGTGCCAGTCCGACATTGCCACACGCATAGTATGACTTCATGTCCTGTTTCTGGAACTCGTACTCAACTGCTGTTTTTGCACATTCAGATTTTGGAAAAACACCCAATAAAAGCACTCCGTATTAAGTGATCTTCTTTGTCTAGTTTGACTGTATTTACGGTTCATCATGTGCCGTTTTCATCGTGGAAATATTGCGAGAATTATGACGTATCTTTGTAGTTATTAGAAAAGCTAATCTATTAAATATGTATTAAAATTTCAAGTATATTTAAATAATAATCACTGAACAAAGCAATCCAATTTCATTATGAAACTAATATTTTGTGATAATTCTGCCAACTGAACAGTTTATTTCATCGGACGCTAATCATAGAACCGGTTGTTCCATACTAATCATAGGACAAAAATATATCGAACAAACCTATTGCTAAACGTTAATTTGAGACATAAATAAAAATGGGATGCTTGAATAGCTATATTGTAAATGTACTTAAAGAAAGACGAATATTTGTCGGAATAGGGAACGTTCGTATGGACCATAATATTTATTCCAGGATCTCAATGTTTTGTGGAAATTGAGCTTCTTAGGAACTAGAACATTATTTGCATATGTTTGCGTAATTTGGAGGCTAAGACGCTTTATATCAGGTGTACTACAATCAATGATTATCTCAGAATATTTTTTCGGGTGGACTTACAATACTCAAGGGGTAAAAAGTGATTACGAGAAATTGATAACCCACGGGCCAGCAGAATCGGAGCTATGCCAGGGAGGAATTCGCAGAAACTACCATTGACTACAATGTTTAACTTCAACAACATTATGGTTTCCCATTAAGACTGATGCAGCCCTTTCGATTTTGTTTCATATCACACACTAATGTATTCATGCATTTTACAGTCAATAAAATAGAAAAGATTACAACGGGCGGAAGTCGTTAGGCATAGATAACTTCAACATTTTTGTAATATTTCATATATGATTGAATAAAAAGAATAGAAATGTACAATGTAAACAGTGACGCTTTTTGATTCGGAATACGAGCATTGAATGGTACAATAACTTTCTTCCCGAGCCAGATTTTTTTCTAAACAAAGGACAACCGTTCAAATCCGGCTTCTCCACGACTCATCGCTCATGACATGCCTCTTAATTTTCCCATAAACTCTTAATTTCACGCTGAAAATGTTCAAAATATGATATGATATAATTAATTAAGTGTGTGCAATATAAATTTTAACATTAGATACTTGATAAAAGAGTCGGATGAGAAGTACACCTGGACTTCAAAACCAAGAAGGTCATTCTTCACGCCACGACAACCTAAGTAAATCCTAGTCATAGATGTATTTTTTTCTTTATTCTGATGTTATTGTTATAAATCAACCTGCAGCTTAAAATTTTCTAATACCTTCTTTATACACAATTCTCTTCATGTCCTCAGCCCCTATCCTCTTTACCTTTCTCTATTCTTTCCGATAAATTTCCTCCAGCGTTGTTGTTGTTGCCAATGTGAGCTGTTGTGCACTGCATGTGTCTGCCAATGTGTACAAGTTTTTTTTTTTTTTTCACTCGCATGAGTGTTCGCATCCAATAAAGGAGACAGAAATAATTGTGAGCGTTGGTAGAATTGGATCCCCCTTTTCAACGCAGCTCAATACCAGCTTTTGAAATCCTTCTTTTAGCCCACAGATCAGCTGAGACGGCAAATCAAGTTCTTTAGGGTGAGCGCTAAACTGGATCCCCATCTGTTCTGATTCTCATTCTATCATTAAATGCTTCAAGCGTCCACTTTAAAATGGTTACAGAGAGGAAGAGGCTAAATCCACGACCTATTATAAAGCAAATTTACGTCCGTAACAAGCTAGATAAGGTAGCAGTTTATAGTAGCACTGCAGTAGACGTATTTCACACAGTTCTATGTTTCACACAGCAGTGCGTTTTAGTAATAAGGAACAATTTGTATTGGATTTCTTAATAATTTCTTTTTTCTCTAACTGAAAGAAGTAATTTAATTGAAGTCATCAATATTACTTTTTTTGTTACTTCCTTCGTTTTGTTTTGCAAAACAGAATCTTAATTAAAAATTACGCCAAACCATTTTCGCATGCATAGTATGAAGTACACCCCTTTCTGTACCTCTGGAAGATGCCTTATCCTTCTCTATAATTAGTGAAAATCATTGGAGGATACATGGATACGTTTACAATGCAAGAGATAAACTACATGATGCAATTTCCTTCTCAAGTAGCAATTTAATCTTTGATTTTAAAAAGAAAGAATCCACATAATAATCGTCAGGGTCTTTTTGAATGGCAAAAGAAACTGCGCGAAAGTTTAACAGATATTTCTAAATCAAACATTTTATGTGTATGCACTATGTAAGCAGAAACATTTTTGAACTAACTTTTATTTATTAATTTAACACGTTCGCTGCGGCAATGCAAAACCGAGTTTGGATCTCAGTGTTATACGAGTCACTGTGTGTCTCGTTGAAGGTTTGTCCATTGGTGGTGGTAATGTTAAAAATCTGTACAAACGAAAATACCAGAAACGCACAGAGGTAATACAATGCATACAATGGCGCCGCACCAGTGTTGGGTAAGTTACTTGTAAAAATGTAACGCGTTACAAGTTACTTTACTTTCTCTTAAAATGTAACGCGTTACTTGCCTCAAAAAAGTAACTGTTACTTTACTTCGAAGGTAACGCGTTACTTTTAGGTCCGAAACTTTAAATATGTAAAAAAAAAAAAAAAAAAAAAAAAAATCTTATTAGTTCAGTTTTCCGTACTACTATTAGTACCGCTATTATTATTACTATTACTATTACTATTATTATTATTATTATTATTATTATTATTATTATTATTATTATTATTATTATTATTATTATTATTATTATTATTATTATTGCACGTTCTGAATCGATTTATGTAAATGCAAGGACAAATTTTTTCTTGACAGCTGTTTAAACATTTTAATGTAATGTAACATTGACTAAAATGCCATACTGCGTTACTCGTAGGGATGGACAAGAGTGAGTTCGAGCAAGTTTTCTTTAAAACTCGATTCGACTAGAAACAGACATCTTTGAGCTCGACCCGAGAACTCGGCTTGAAAAATTTCCTCCAACTCGACTCGAATTCGGGTCGAGTTCCGAGTTGAATCGAGCCAAATCTGGTGTATAGTTTCGAGTACTCTCTTCAAGTATCTTACATAGACAATATAATTATTATCAATGGTACTACTGCTACTACAACTTATTATTATTATTATTATTATTATTATTATTATTATTATAACACTGTGTATAAATATGAAAGATAGGTGGTTTATATCTGAATACTAAAAAGGTAGTTGATTGCCAAGCTTGGTAGTCGTGAAGTCTAGGAGTCAAGGACATTGTTCGCGAGCTTCTGAATTTGGGTTGGGGGTCTAGGTTGAGTATTCGGGCTCGAGCAGATTGGCTCACAGCTCATTCACTATCGACGCAAACCGAGAAGTGAACCGAGCCAACAGCTCACCCAACCGAGTCGGCTAGAGCCCTTCGCTCAGTTGAGTCGAACCGAGCACATGGCTCATCCCAACCAAGCCAGCTCGAGCCGATAGTTCACCCCAAGCGAGCCGGCTCGAGCCATCAGCTCAGTTTAGCCGAGCCGAGCTAAGCTTGTTATAAAAAATCTCTTGTAGTCTTGCTATCGAGACGAGGCGAGATGTGAGCAGTGTCCCCTCTCGTGAGCAACACTAAAAGTATTCCATATTACTGCTTAGCTTACATTTCTCATGGCTTTCGCTTTCCAGTGTAATCAGGCCATGATTTCAAAACGAGTTAAAACGAGCGAGCCATTTATCAAACTCGACTCGACTCGAAACTCTACGCCAAAAACAGTGAATCGGCTCGGAACTCGACTCGAGAATATTACTTTTGACTCGACTCGAAACTCGAGTTGGATTCGAGTCGAGTTTTAGCTTGACTTGTGCCCATCCCTATGCGTTAGAAAAAAATGGTTGCTTATTATTATTCTGCTAAACTAATTATATAATAATAACAATGTTGCTATGTAAAATTAAAAATACAAAATATAGAGAAACATTACACTACAACTGACAAAATGAGAACACATGAACTGGGGGTGAATCAAAACTTGCCAATAACTAAAATCGATACATGCTTTTTAAAGCTAGTTGTTTCAAACTCTATAATCAACCGGACTTTAGGATACGCAAACTGATCTAAAAGAACTCTAATATTACATACCATCAACATTACATCAATAAAGTAGGCTTGCTCATCAGAACACAGTTTATTCATATTAACCCCTTACTGTATGTCGTTAATTATGGCACCCTAGTTGCTGATAAATATTTCCCGCCGGGGCACCACTTTACTTTTAAATTCTGTTCACCATCATCTTCAGCTTTTAACAAAAAGTATTCTTTCAAGTGTTCGAACGATAAAATATTTTCGTTCTCCTTCTTTATTAAAACAACAATCAAAGTTAAAAAGACTACCAGTACCATTGCACGCGTAGTTCACTCACTGAATGTATTGATTTGGAACTGTCAAAATCTAATACAAAATCTTCCAGGTGCTTGCAATCAGTACACGTTATTTCCCTGAGGCTGTCCTCATCTTCCAAGAAAAGCAAGTGGCACTATATTTTGTTATATAAATAAATCAATCAAATTGTATCTATGAAGTTATATGCAAGCCTACCAACATAAAGTTCGTAAGGCGAAACGGGAAAATGCACATCGAGATTTCCCGTTCCGCCTTACATTAAGATGAAAAGTGATAACAGGTTTTACATACAAATTTCATTGCTAGAGGTCATAAGGCGAAACGAGAAAAGGCGAACAGTGCAGGAATCGTCGGTCACTGACATCGTTCATGCTCCATTGTTCTATTCTGATAAATTCACTTACAGGAAAGAAACATTTGTTTCCGAAACACATCCGAAATGTAACGCGAAGAAAGTAACGCAAACTAGGTACGTTACTTAAAAATTTGTAACGCGTTACCGTTACAGTTACTTTGGAAAAATGTAACGCGTTACTAGGAAACGTTACTTAAAAAGTAACACGTTACAAGTAACGCGTTACTTGCGTTACGTTACTTCCCAAGACTGCACCGCACAGAAAGGAAATATCGCACGAGCCATCGGTGACTCGCAACGCAGCAAACGTGTTAAGAATCTTCTAGATACAGTCTGCAAAGCCAACTCCTATTAAAACTCCAATTACTGACAAAATGAGAAAGAAAGTAGAAGAAATCTACCCAGGGCCTTAAGAGATCATTTACTATTAGCCTGGTGAGACTAAGGTCAAAATTTCAGTCCGCATTTGAGGTCTTAACTTCCGAAGGTGAAGTGAAAATATTAACAACCAGCTTTTAATTTTCTTCTGTAGAGCGCAAAATTTGAAAGCATATGAGAAATGGTAATTGATTAGAGTAAAATTTCGCACTGTGTCAATGTAATTGATGTTGAATTGATATTGAGTTTAACGTCCCTTTCAGCAGCGAGGCTATATGAGACGGGACCTACTGATGAACGTGGAATCCGAACCACATGAGCTCCCGCCGGGAATCAAACCCGGGTCTCCCACGCCAAAAGCGCGTACGCTAACCACTTGCCAAAGGAGCTCTGTGACAATGTAAAGCTTACAGTGTAGCATATATAACATGTTTCCAAAAACTGTGCCTTTGGTTGTATATCAATGTTTTAAATTATGTTTCCATCAAAACAGTGCCCAGAATATTATGTTTTTCAGACTTACTGAAATAGCAGAGCCTATTTATTATAGGTAGTTTTCGGTGCACTAGAATCGGAGCAGTATTACTTTCGGGCGACTGTTGGAGTGATCTATTGTTCGTCTCCGTCACACTCAACCAAATTGAGATTTCAGCGGTTTAAATATTGAATGCATTTTGTCTCGTTATCGAAAGTAAGGTTTTTCTTTTTCTTTTCTATTTTTTTTAAAAGGTTGCTCATATGAGCAGAGTCATAGTTGACAAACCTTAAGTTCAGAACCAATTTTTAATCTCAGCAGTATGGGAATTTTGTGTTGCTTTCCCATTACGCCAAATACAAATGATGAAAGAAAACAGAAAACTGTTTACAACCTGTAGATTTTCGACAATACCTCGAAAAATTTGTTCAAATATAGAAACATTCATATACATAGGGTTGTTTAATTGCAATAGCTAGAGCTGGCGAAACTGTAAGTCGATGTAACAGAGAGACATACATTTCACAAGTAGAAGAAAAATTTGAATCAATTTTATTGTCTTTGACAGTGTTTATTTCAGAGGGATGGCGGGGGATACTTCCTCCACAAATTTCGAAATATATCCCCCCCCCAAAAAAAAATTGCTAAAATCTAGGTTTAATTTAATATATTATGTATCATGAAAGCTAAAATATCAAAATAATAACAGTTGATGTGAACCACAAATAGGGCCTACTTTATATTTACAAATTACCTCTTACCTGCGCATGACTTAGTTTTTAAACAATCTATATATTAATAGCGGTGTCTGTGAACAAAAAACTTTCAGATCCAAATTGAAAGTGATTATGTGTGCGACTCATAATCTCTTGAACCACCCGACTGATCTCGATCAAAATTTTGACGTACATGCAGTTCTGGCCTGGGAGTGCTTTTAGCTACTAACTTTGACGGTAGAACTTAGGAGAGGGGCAGGAGGGTGTATTATAAAGGAATAAATAAATAAAACTTAATAATTCTTGAACCAAACGACCAATTTCGATCAAATTTTTAACATAGATAACGTTCATGCCTGGGATGGATTTTACTATTTCACTTTGACGAAACATTGTAGGGGATGGGGATTAGGGGAAGATATACAAATATCTGTAAATATAAAAGTGACCATGTTCGTGAGTTAATAACCCGATCGATCTCAATCAAATTTTCAATATAGATAAAGTTCGAACCTGAGAAGTTTTTTTTTTTTATTTCATCTTGATGGTAGAACTTAGGGGGGGAGGGGAGGAGGGTAACAATATGAAAATGAATAAAAATAACTTTTGAACCACCCGACCTATCTCGATCAAACTTTCAACATAGATAAGGTTCGGACCTGAGATGTTTTCAACACTTACTTTGGCGGCACAATGTAGGGAGGGGAAACAAGGACAGTATGTAAAAAAATAAATAAAAAATAAAAGTGACTGTCTTTATGACTTCATCAAGCTTAAACCACCGGACCGATCTTAATCAAATTATCAACATAGATGATTTTCGGACCTGAGGTGGTTTTTATCATATCCCTTTGACAGTAGAACTTAGGGCACTAGGAGGGGAGGGGAGAGATATATAAAATAAATAAAACTTAATAACTCTTGAACCACTTGACCGATCTCGATCAAATTTTCAATATAGATGACGTTCGAGCCTAAATCTTTTTAAAAAATATTTTCACTTTGACGGTAGAACGTAGAGGAAGGGGAGGAGAGATTAATATATAAAAATAAATAGAACTTAACTCTTGAACCACCCAACCGATCTCGATCAAATTTTCAACATACACGATATTCGCGACTGGGATAATTTTGGGGAGGGCAAAGGGATAAAAATAAACTAAAATGACCTATATCAAAGAGTGCTTTAGTAATAGTAGAAACGGTACATATTACTATTTTTCATTAATTTAACCCCGCGAATCTGGGTGCGTCTTTGATTCGAGGACGTCTTAAATTCGACTAATTATCGAGAAATTCTTAATTAAAAATATTATTAACGTGTTAATAAATCTATTTTGCTAGCCATAAATATTTTTAATTTTGTATCATATTTAATAATTCAGACAGCAATAATGTCCTGGTCTTGCGCAGGACGTGGGGATTTGCCAGTAAAAGTCATTAAAGGTGAATTGTTGTATACAGAAAAATAAATGTTATTTCATCGAAGCCTGCACATAGCAACAACATACTGCAATAAACGAGCTACTATCCTTGTCTGAGTAGCGTATTTTGTGCTCTACATTGGCTACCGGCGGTAGCCCGAGAATGTTTCAAACCAAAGTTAATATAATATAAACTAATGTATATTGATAATTTTATATTTGAGTACTTTCTTTCAATGTTAAAACATTCTGCGAAATGTGTGTATTTAAAAACATCCACTAATTTTTTTCACGCACTCTGTCTCGCTTCCGTAAGAGATTTTCAATCTGGCAACGCAGCAGGTTACTCAACTGCAAGAAGAATCGTGTAGTTAGTCTCTTTTCCTCCACCTGAACCTGCAGTGTACGAACGGGCTAGCAGGTAACACCAGTTGTCTCTAGAGTAATCGGTTTCTTTGGGCGTGAGCGAAAATAAAGAGAAATTATGCGAGAATGACAGCGCATTTTGGGAGTCTCTGGGAATTGTATTGGACATCTTGAGCCACGTTCCGTAGTGGTTTGCGTCAATGGAATGCAAATTTTGTGTTTTACAGTATTTTCCGATAGTCCACGATAGTTATAATTACTTGTTTCATTATTTGCTTTGCGTTGCGAAGTCTCTTACAGACAAACTCCTTTGTTGCTAATCGCCCATTTCAGCGTCCTTCATAACCCGCACGCAGTGGCGCATCCACGGGGGCCCAACTCAAAACATCCTAACTCAACATGTATTTGTACACTTTCTCAATAAAGCTATACTTGTTGTTTAACAGGGAAATGATTGCTGTAGCATGAAAATGTGATCTTATCTTACACTTCATATGTATTCTTTCTCTTATAAGAGGCCGCAGTGGCTCAGTGGCAGAGCGTTCACTTCTAGTGCATGGGGTCCCTGGTTCATTCCCGCTCACGCCAAGTGAACTTTATGGTGGGCGAACACCGTGTGCGTGGTTTTACACGGGGTTCTCACGTTTCCTATCACTTTCTTCATTCCACCATTTCATTTATTTCTCATCATATCACCGTCTCGTTTACCTTAACCGGAATAACTGTGGAAAGTAAAACTTAAAAATTTCATTTTATTTTTTCTTTCTCTATTATTATTATTATTATTTGTTTGCTTGTTTTTTTTAGACAGAAGTGTTCCTTTGCAGGACCGAGGCTACATGAGACATAGACCGACAGGCTAAGTAGAATCTAAACATCGTATTGTGTCTAACCTCTCCCATCGAAAATCGTCCCGGAACCATGTCCATCAAAGGCACGCACTCTAGCGATTAGACCAGCAGAAAGGCAAAGGCGGTACTAAAGAGGAACTAGGCCCAACTAGCAATTACCCATTACTCCAAAGAGAGAGAGCTATAATTATTATTATTATTATTATTATTATTATTATTATTATTATTATTATTATTATTATTAATAATAATAATAATAATAATAATAATAATAATAATAATGTACAGGTGGTATAAATATTAGTGGTAGCCCAAGCCATCAAACCAGTGTACGCCACTGCCTTGTCCATGGGTATGTGGTTATCCTTACTGAAGAAAGAGACGCTACAGTCAAATCTAACCAACCTGCCATTTTCCGGTTAAATGGGGTCAAATGTAATGAAAATATTTCCTTTCTTAAAACACACGTAGTAGAAAAGTGGTGTCAACGAAATGAATAAAAATATTACCTATGTGTACTCCTACTAGGTTATATAGTGTTTACAGTTTCCAGAATTTACGTGAACATCATTCCGATTGTGACAATTACGCTCAGACACTCAATTAATTGTTCACATATTCAAATTAAAAACATTTTTATATTGAAATTCAACTTATTTTAAAAGTCAAGGAAAATTTTATTTTGTTTCATTTAGCAGCCAAGCGAACCTCTTTCATTTGTCCCAGGTAAAGAAGTTTCTCTGCTTTTCAGAAAGAAAAAAAAACATAAGACGGTAACCGCACTAATAGACCACCCATTTTTCTACCTCGCCAGTAAACGGTAATGGAATTTGCTATTGTTACTCCAGCCATACTGTCGCACTACCTAAGTACCTCGATATCGCAAATATCACGTCACAGACACGCAGGAACCAAAATTTTTTATCTACCATCTTCGCAAGTGCTTATGAAACTCTTTAACATCACGTACTAGCCCAAAAGAGACGCTAGGAACCAAAGCCAAGCCATCAACCGATTTTTGGGGAAATGGTGTCACGAACTTCAAGCGGCGAATCAGAATCCGAAATTCAAAATTCACAAAGAAAAGAATGATGCGTCTATTTAAAAAAAAAAAAAGAAAGAAAGAAAGAAAGAAAGAAAGCTGGGAGAACGCCTACACGGAAGAGAGGTTACTCTAAATCGAATCTTCATCGTAAAAACATCACCAATACGCGACTCATAAGCATACGTCAACTCATATATACACACACACATATATATACTTAAGTGATTAATTTAATAAGAATGGCTAGCTAAAGACCCCTTAGCGGCCAGCTACTCAAACCACGCGTTATCCACAGCAACATAGTCATTACAAAATTACTTGTGTAAATATTTAAAACATTAGCCACAGATATTATTTTTATCATCTTACGGTGACGCTACGTAATTTGTGATTTTGAACTGAGTCTGTGATTGATCTATATACGTGGACTTCCTGTATTCAGAGAGGAAAAGTAGTGCGATGGATGGCGGATATATATAAACTGTGCGAGTGAAATTTAAGTGCAGATGGATGTGATAAGTGACGCATCGTTGCATTTCAACAACATGGAGATGAAGGACGGAGACACGGGTTCGATCCCCGATACTTGGAACAGATGCCTTGCCACACGAAGACCCAGACGCTTCAGACAAACGTGGACCTCTTCTCCGGGAGTTGAATCCAGAAGACAGCGGGGTCTGAGAAGGGACATTAGGAAGCATTGTGACGGTCAGTTAAGTACAGTGCAGTTTTCTTCTGAAGTGTGGAAATATAAGCGGAAGGACTTATTAAGGTAGGACAAAGTATTCTGTTATTTTCGTTATTGAAGAAGGACTATGGCCAATATTTCCGTGATTCGTGATCTCCATACTCACCTTTTTCTAGAAACTTCGGGACATTGTTTATTCATACGGAACTGTCCGTAAACATTTAGAGCATTTTTTTCTTTCTTTGTAAAAGAAGTAAACAAATAGCCTAATGCCTTGGTTGCATTTCCAAAATTAGTTCACGGATATAGGAACTATTAATTTCATTCTTGAATAAGTACCATAAAATTTTTGATTATTTTACTAGTGAAATTTGTATACTTTGATTTGATCTTCAATCATGCATTTATTTGTAATCGTCATGTGTCAATATTTAGATCCTTGAAGCCGTCATTATAATCATTTATATGCAATCCAATATTTATTTATATCAAGTATGGATTATTTCTCTTTTAAACATAAATCGCGTTTAAGATGTGTGAATGTAATGTAATTTCAGTGTTGAGTAAACCATGATTTAGCGTCAAAGTCTAGTTGTTCAAATTTTAACATTTGTATAGGTTGTGTTAGGGAAATATGTGTCAGAACGGTAAACAGGCTTAATACCATTTTTATTGTAACTTGTCAATTTTTATTATACTCATTTTTAAAAGAAACAATCAATATAAAGCTTCCAAAGACGTGCTATGTTGAGTAAGTTTTTAGACAAATAAGTGTAAACATTCTTATCCCATAATATCGTTAGTCTCTCGTAAATAAGGTAAACAATTTAAGATACTCGAGTAAATCCCTTCGGAGGTACCTATCTGAGCAACGAACGCAGATAGGGTCCATAGCTATGGAGAATCGTTTATTCGCAAAAGAAGGAGTCAGTGAGAAAATCAAAAAGTGTCGACAATATAATTATTTTGATCAATTGGCCAAATTATAATAATAGTAGTACTATATATATATTTCTGTGTAGTGTATTTGAATATGAAATATTTGTGTAGCTAGTGTTGTGTAACGATTTTTATTGTGAATTGTATTATTTTCAAACTGATATAGTATGTGTACAAAGCTATGTTTTGTTTATGCAAATCTTTTAATATTGAAAATTCATTAGAGTTCATTAGAAACAGTGCACTAAATTTTCTCAAAAGCATACTATCGCTTCTAAACTATTTCTCCAGTAAGTCTTGCAAGCAACCTAAACCATTAATTCTTTCATTCCGCAATCCGATTCTTAAACTTATTTCCATTTCTTTTATTAATAAAAAGAGGTAGTAACTGTGGGCGAATTACTTAATAGTCGGTTATGTCTAGGAGGAAAACAATAAATCATTTTGTTAATTAATATTCAGTTTAATAGAAATTTTTGTTTGTATAACTACGTCATGGTAATTATAAAGAATCGAATATTGTCAGTTTAGTTGAGTAGAAATAGATTGTTGCTAAATTTTACAGTCAAGATTAAATAATTTGAATATTATGTTGTACAGTGAAGAATGTGTTAAGAGAAATCATATTATTTGGTCAAAACAGTCAAAAGTCTGATTCATTTTCAGTAAAGTCAATTAATTCATTTTTTTCTGTAAATCCAAATTAATTTTCTTGTTGATTTTTGTAGATATCACCTTATTTCTCGTTAAACTTATTAAAAGTCTATTTGACGTTAGAACCAAAGCATTTATGTGGTTATCATTTCAAAAATATGCCTATTTCTTTAACTGATATTAGCATACCTAGAAGTTATTTCAAATTACCCTGAACAGAAAAAGTTGAAGCACGGTTACATTGACCATCAGAAATTTTTTATCTAAATTAACTCATTTTTTTAAACTTTAAATTAAACTTTCCTTGTTTGTTGCTTTTGAACTATTTTTGCTATCTCCACACACTTCGGTGACAAGGTGATAGTCAGTGTAGCCAACTGAACAAGCCATTAGCGAAAAATCTTTCTTTCAGCTTTGCAGCTTGTGAGATTTTTGCTCCGCATGTTTAAATCACTTAATTATTAACTACGCATCTGTTTTCCTAGCGCCTTGGAGACACCGTTATGGGGAAAACAGGATCGATTAGACACTAGGTCATCTTTCGTTGTATATATCAATTTTTTTTTATTCCAAACCATCTTAGCAAAACTGTATTTTTACCTTGGAGAACTGAAGTTCGAGCCCAGTGGAGTCAACTTCAATTCTCCAAACTCTCATTCATTTTTTTTATTTCATTTGTGTAATAGGCAGATGAGTTGTCGCTCATCAGTACCATTCACTTTTCAAGTACAAGGTCAGGTATTCATTTTTCTGATGCATATTAGGCTCATCCGTGAGTGCCTTAATTATTCATTCTCGTTCAGATTATATATGCAAATCAGAGATAAGGAATCGAATTCCGAAAACAACACGTTTCATATTCCTCGTCGCCCGAATACGTAAGATCTGCTTATTCATAATATCACGCGGAAATTCTATTTGGTAGCCCGAGCAGAAACTTTCCTTTCATTGTTAGTAATTTTCAATCGTTACAAAACTTGGCTTCCAATACCGGAACCCCAGCGTTACACGATAACGAGACCATCATATAATTATAGACCGTCCGTATAACTATACGGATATCTCGATATTCCGTATAACTAGACGCTCTCTAGTTATCGCCTTCTCTTTTCTTTTAAATAAGTTTGTAGTGGACCACACCGTGTCCGTGGGTTTCCTCGAGGTACTCCTTTTCTCCCAATTATCATTCCATTAATTCTTCCAACACCGTTTACTGGCCATACAAGGGAAGAGGAGGGAGAATATATATTGAAGTGGAAAATTGTTTATACACCAATCTAAAGCACTAAGGACACCTATTAAGAAACTGGAATAACATTTTTCCGAATGCATATACTGTACGAGTTATATGAATATACAGGGTGTGCAGAAAGTTCGTAGCCACACCTAGAAATCGCAAGCGGTGAGACAGATACCAGAATAGGAAATCACGTGTTTCATCATTTTAAACGTATAACGTATCAAAACAAAAACTGTTGTCTCAGGTTCACCCGTAGGGTCCCAGGCGGGGTCCAACTCAAAAATTTCAAATAGTAAGGGGGCAAGTAGAACATCGTTAGAAAGCTGTTGGAAAATGAAAGAATAACAAACAAGTTTCGACTCTCTAAAATTACCCTGTGCAAAATGGCGCCTGGTCAAAATGTCAGCAAAAACGTCACTGTAAAGTCTATGGCCACCTCCTCGAAATCTGAAACGGTCAGACAGATGTCAAAACAGGAAAATAGGTGTTTCATCATTTCAAAAGTACAATGATTTAAAGTGAAAATATTTGTCCCGTGGTCCCCAGTAGGGTCCCAGACGGGATCCTACTCAATTTTCACATGGCAAGGGGGCCAAGTAGCATATCGTTTGAAAGCTGTTGTTAAATGAAAGCAGATAGAACAAGTCCGGACACTATACGATAACGCTGTGCAAATATCACTTACGATAACACTATGCACTTTTTCAAACGGAAATCTCTAGGAAATCAGTTTCGGACTATACTATATTCAAACCATTTTCGATGCAATCTGACGCGATATTCGGTAGGAATTAAAGTGAAAACAAACTAAAGCCCGAGTATAAAAAGAACTAATAGACAAGATGTTTGCACAGTGTTATCGTAGAGCTTCCAAACTTTTTCCATCTGTTTTCATTTAACAACAGCTTTCAAACGATACTACTTGACCCCCTTACCATGAGAAAATTGAGTAGGACCCGTCTGGGACCCTGCGGAAGACCTTGGGACAAATATTTTCACTTTAAATCATTGTACAAAGTGTCCAGTATACAATGCAACCCAGAGTTTGGGATAGTAGAACTTATGAACCTGAAGCGATACGCAAAAATGGTTAGAGCCTTGTTCATGCATATATTTTTAAAATAGAAAGCAACGATTGAAGTACACTAGCAAGCACACAGTGTTGCCAGATATAACCGAAAGTGTAAATCATTGTGTGTGTGTGTTTTTTTTTTTTTTTTTTTTGTTACAAAGCATGTAAATTGACTCATAACTCATACGAATGGATGTTCTGTCGTTAATTCTCAGTTTGCTTAGTTGGAGCAGCTTGGAAATTATGGAGCAGAGAAAAGAATTTTTCATTTCCACCGATAACTAATCGGATGAGGCCTCTGTAAGGGACAGGTAGGGAAATCATGGTTTTCATAAATTAACATTTTGAATTGGCAACTTTGCTGATGTTTCAGTGCATCAAAAGGTGTGTTAAGTATCTGTCTATATTACCCAATTCCTGGAAACAACGAAAAAGAAACTTTGAAATTATCGTGATAAAACTTTTACTTACATGAACCCGGCAACACTGCTACTTTCACGAAAATGATTTATTAGCTCTATAACAGATGCTGGAAGTCCCCCTGTTTTGATTCAAACCCTGGTTCACATGTTTCACCATTTTGGCAGTAACTTTATGAAGAGTAGAAGTATTAATGTTTTCATAGCACTGCGAATGTTCATTTACAGGTCTTTTATAGTTCGAGAATTGTTCTTGTATACCTCTTGCTTTAAATAGCTCCATAGAAATAAATAGAATGTTGGCAGGTGTATGTAAGTAAAAGTTTTATCATGATAATTTCAAAGTTTCTTTCTCGTTGTTTTCAGAAATCGCATAATGTAGACATCTCCTTAACACACCTTTTGATGCACTGAAACATCAGCAGAGTTGCCAATTGAGAGTGTTAATTTATGAAAACTATGATTTATCTAGGTGCCCCTTACAGAGGCCTCATTCCATTAGTTATCGGTGGAATTGATTTTTTTCTCCATAGTTTCCAAGCTACTCCAACTAAACAAACTGAAAATTAACGACAGAACATCCATACGTATGAGTTATGAGTCAATTTATGTGCTTTGTAAAAAAAAAAAAAAAAAAAAATGACTTACACCTTCGGTTACATCTGATAACACTGTGTGGTTCCTAGTGTACTTCAATCGTTGCTTCTTATTTTAAAAATATACGCATGAACAAGGCTTCATTTTGGTATAACCATTATTTGCGTATCGTTTCAGGTTCAAAAGTTCTACTATCCCAAACTCCGGGTTGCATTGTATATTGGACACCCTGTACTTTTGAAATGATGAAACACCTGTTTTCCTGCTGTGACATCTGTCTCACCGTTTCAGATTTCTGGGTGTGGCCATAGACTTTAAAGTGACGTTTTTCTGACATTTTGGCCGGCCACCATTTTCCACAGGGTAATTTTAGAGAGTCGAGACTTGTTTCTTCTTCTTTCATTTTCCAATAACTTTCCAACGATATCCTACTTGACCCCCTTAGTATTTGAAATTTTTAGTGGGACCATGCCTGGGACCCTACGGGTGGACCTGGGACAACACTTCTTGCTTTGATACGTTATACGTTTAAAATGATGAAACACGCGTTTCCCTGTTTTGGTATCTGTCTTACCGCTTGCGATTTCTAGTGGTTTCTACTGACTTTCTGGACACTTTGTATATTCATATAACTCGCACAGTATATGCATTCGGAAAAAAAAAATATTACAGTTTCTAAATAGGTGTTCTTTGTGCTTTCGATTGATGTATAAACCACCTTCCACTTCGATATGTAATCTCCCTCCTCTTACCTTGTTAAAGATACTTCCCCCTTAGCCTAACGTGGATAGCCATGGGACGTTAAACTGAAAGATTTTATTTCACCTTCCTTTTTTTTGGGTCCTAAATCACTAAATGATTTCTGCTGTATCTTTGAGATAATGTGGACTATTTATAGCTAAACTATAGTAATTTCTAACATCTCCTATACGGTGCGAATAGTTTAGATATATTTTAAATAATGTATTATTATAATTAAGTACATATTTTATTTGTATGAATATCCGCATGTTCTCCTCTTCTGTTCAATAAGGAGGCAGGGTGGCTCAGTGGTAGAGCGCTTACCTCTGGAGTGTGGGGTAGAGGTCTCCATGGGCCAGAATTTTTAGCCCACGCCCGGCCCGGCCTGTGAATTTACATTTTGTGGCTCGACCCGAGTCCGAAATATGTTTTAGCATTTAGGCTCGAGCCCGGCTCGAGCTCATGTGGTAATTTAATGAGCCCGAAGTAAGCCCGAATTACGGAAAATTAATAATTAACGCAAAATTGTATTATTGTTTACAGCAATTAAACATTTAATTTTGCGTTTGTGTTTTAAAATTATCCAGAAAGAACGGTGCAATATATATTGTTGTACAGTATATTTACAAAGTTAGACCCAGAAAAGCCGAGAAATATGGTTGTAAATTTAAAAATTTACGGCTCGAGCCTGGCCCGGGCCCGAAATGATATGTGCTTTGTAGGCCCGAGCCCGTGCAGACCCATAGTGTGGGTCCTTGATTCGATCCCCGACCAAGTAAGTTTGTGGTTGACAACATCGTGCTGGTGTGTTTTCTCAGAGTACTTCCATTTCCTTCTGCATTCTCATTCCATCAATTCTTTCATCATCATTCACTTGCTTTAATGACCATCGAATGGAGGGAACAAAATTGGAAAATTTGCATATAACAGTGTTGTGTTCTTATGCATTCAGAAACACATGTCTCGATCGACTCACTGATTCTGGTATTTAATCCAACCCGTCCTCCACCTACTCACTTCTCCTTGTCAATAGCTGTTATTGGTGAAATATACTTTCTATTCAGGCTTAAAAAACAGAAACCATGTTTACAAGCTTTATAGCCCTAAAAGAGTCTCTTTCATTCCTTTCTTCTGAAATGCCTTTGTAGAGCCTGAATCAAGAAATTGTCACAAAATATTCCCATAGCGCTTCATAAACGCCTTGATTTGCCCTCCTTCCCTTCTTGAAAGACTGCATGTCACATGAAGGTAGGAAGATGCTCCTTGTGAAATATATGAAAATTCTCAATCATGACAGTAGGTTTTGTGCTGCCCAAACTCTCTAATGCGGGCGCAGAGCTCTAAAAGGTACTGACAGAAATGAGTATTATTCAATGATAAATTTTATCTTTTCCCACAGTAATTGCAAGCAAATGTTCCAGGGGCGCCGCACAGTGGTCGGAAACTTGGAAAAAGCGTACAAAAATTGTTTATTCTGAAACTATAAAAGTCGACGGACGTCTCTGTATCATTTTATACGTAATTGTCCTTTCTAAATTGATTGCAACTACTGTGAAAATGATTCGGAAAATCCCTGCTGCAATACGTGCAGTTATATATATATATAGAGGGTAGAAAAAGTATGGAAACCCCTCGCATAAATGTCAAATACTGAAATGCCGCCATCTTGAAATACACCATCGTGAATCATACATACAGTTTATAAATTGAAAATATAACATGTTGACGCCTTATGTAAATTGGACATCGCTAATCAGTACAAATTATGACAGGTATTAATATGCATTCAAGAAGCGGTTACAGGTTCAATGTGCACCCCTTTATTTGTATGTGCAGCTAATATAAAGACGGTGTAAAGCAAATGGGTGTTTGGCCTTAGGATACAAAATTAAAGTTCGCGGTTTTACATTCGCACAATATTCGAAGAAACACTAATACTTACTGGAATGTAATTTAGTTCAGGATTACGTTATTTCGGTAAGATTAAAAGATTCAGTTTAGAATCTTATTGTATATTACTGCACTAACGTGTAATATACAGCAGCTCCACATGACTGATAGTTTATCACTGCAATATGTATGAGGCTTTCACTACAACTTTAATTCAGGGATGAAGGGCAATCCAAATTACGTACAAGACAATATGCCTTTTTCATTTGTAAGGCTCAAATACCGGATCTCGATTGCGACCACAACAACATTACTCATCATACATTTCTAGTTAGATGGGGCTTGGCTGCAGCTACTTTCAATGCTCAACCTTCGCACTACTCATGGTCAACTCAATAGACCTTATTGCAGATAAGCAAGGATATGCTTAGACTGCAGAGCTACTAACATCAGTGTATATGTAACTTTTCGGTAACACTAACAAATCTATTATTAAATACGACAGTGGATAACAAATAAAACTCTTCACTGAACACACAGTATTTGAGTCCAGTGTACTGTCCAACCGCTTTTATCGACCTCAGAAATGATATAAATGGTTAAAACATATCATATTGTTTGGTTCTCTTTTTTACTGATTTTTAGGCTCTTTTATTTGTTCATGTTTACATGCATTTTATGAACAGCGAAAATATTCCTTTATCATGAAAATCCGGGTTTTGAAGCAGGAAAGATACTTATAATCAAATATCAATACCGATTTCATAGACGACGAAGTTGACAAAATCGATTTTTCACCGCTTTTTCCCAGTTTCTGACTATTGTGCGCCGTTTGAACAGGACATGAGGGTGTAATTCCCCCCTCCCTTGAGTTTCATCAACACATATTGCTTGATCAAATGTATAGTAAAACACTGATATAAAAAATGAAACTCTTATGTCGGCGGAGAATTTCCCCTGAAAAAATTTACAATGATGCTGCTTTTAGCAACAAATCTATTATAGAGTTACGATAGCACATTGATAAAGCTCTTGCACTTGGTTTCAAGAGTCGAAGGTTTGATCCCAAGCCACGTGCGTTCATAGTGGACGACATTAATAGAGAGATTCAGATATGGAGACACAGAGGGATGATTTACATATGCAAATTTAAAATTGGAGACAACATGATCGGACAGCATCCATATTATGACGAAATTTGTGATTTTTTGAAACGGAAGAAGGAAAGTTTCCGAAGTGCGAAGATCACATCAGGCAGTTGTCGAATTAAGGTGGAGAACTCGTTTTAGAGCATCAGATGATTGCGAAGTGAGAAAAAGATCTTAAAATCTGTAGAATTAAGATTAAAAAAAAAAAAAAAAAAAAAAAAAAAAACCTCTGCAGCCTCTGAGATGGGTTTCGAACGACTAACCTTTTAGCTATCGAACCATGACTTTATCCATTATGGTACGTAGAACTCTACGCAGTAATTCAGATATTTTTCTTAACTACGCTGAGAAACTTAATAGAATGGAATATTCCAAAAGTTGATTCGGATATTGAGCCGTTTTCCTCTTGTAGCTTAGTTACAGGGTGCATAATGAAATTCCCCTTGTTCAGAAACACTTTTTAAGGTAGTAAACATGTGTTAGTACTGTATTAATTGACCTATATTTGATAGAACTGTCTGATAAAGTAGTGCCAAATACTCAAACATAAATCACTTTTTGCGAAGCTCTAATGGGAAATAAAACAAATCGCCGTAAACATGTTATACTTCTGAAAAGAGAAAGTGTTCTTTTTTAAAAAAAAATGAAAATATGCACGAGTGGGTCACTTGGATGCGAACCTATAACTTTAAAATAGGGCGTTTACGTCATTATGTGTTAGATGAATGCTTAGTGTAAGGTACTCTTACGTGAATTGTCGTAAGTTCGAATCCCAGCCGTTCTTATGTTTTGGTTTATGGGTATGGTTGTAAAGTTTGTAAACGCTGTTTATGTTTTTTCCCGTCTGAATGGAAAGAGTATATTACGTCACACAGACAGCTTTAGACAAGGAGAGGAGTATTAGGATAAGGAGTTGGATTGAATGCCAGGTGAAGTAGGCGATCGAGACGTGTGTTTCTGAATGCATAACCACACAGCGCAAGAGTCTGTTAGTAATTTGTTTTTGTTTTTTAATTTTGTAATTTTTACTATGACGTGAACTGTACTTCTGTATTATAAATGCCAATGTTGAGTTGAGTTGATTTTGAGTTTAACGTCCCTTTCCAGCAGCGAGGCTATATGAGACGTGGACCTACTGATTAACGTGGAATACCAACCACATGAGCTGCCGCCGGGAATCGAACCCGGGCCTCCCACGCCAATATAAATACCAGTGTGTTCATCGTTTAGAACAAATAATGAATCGTTGTAAAGTGACATATAGAGAAGAGATACGAGGGTCATTTCCAAAGTTCTGCACACCGAAAGATATTATGGAAGTAAATAATTTATTGTGCAAAGTTCCTTAACAGGCCTTTAATATATTCTCCATTCTTGATTATGACAGCTTCCAAGCGTTTTTGCAAATTCTGTGTTCCGGATAGAGCACCTTCATTGTTGAGCTGTCTGATCACTCGGGTCACCTCACTGAAAGCTTCGTCAGTTGTATCGAAACGTTTCCCACGGAGTGGTTCCTTCAACTTGGGAAAGAAATCAGTCTGGTGGGCTCAAATCAGGACTATATTGTGAGTGTTGAAGTATTTCCCATCCATATTTGTCGAGTGTTTCTCCCACTTGTATGATAGTACGCGGTCTTGCATTATCGTGCAAAATGAAAACACCAGCTGCAAGCATGTCAAGCGTTCTTTGGCGAATTTTCGGACGCAAAATATTTTGCACAAGCAGCTTGTATGCGCCTACTATAGACTCACTTTCTGTAACACTCTTTTTGTAGTTATCCATTCATGTCATACGCGAAGATCACCATGAGTTCAACCTTTGATTGTTGGCGGCGGGATTTCTTCGGGCGTGGAGAATCGGAACTTCCCCATTGTGACGACTGAGACTTCAGTTCTGGTTTAAAATCTCGTATCCAGGTTTCATCAATTGCAATATTTCTTTGTAGAAACTGATCTCCTGTTCGGCAACATTAAAGCAATTCTTCTGCAAATTTTTTTTTTTTTTTTTTTTTTTTTTTGCGACATGCTTTGTACTCTTCATTCTGATCACGCCTAACCCATCTGGCAGCGGTTTTTCTCATTAATTTTTCAGTAATGATTCTGTAAACTGCAGGGACAGACATTTTGGCCTCATATACAATTTCCTCACATGTGTTTCGTCGATCCTCTCTCAAAATGCCATTCATAATAATTTCAGAGATGTTGTCTGTCGCAGTTGATGGTATTCCACTTCTTGGGTTGTCCGCAGTGCTTACATGACCTGCGGAAATGAACTGACCATCGTGATACAGTGCTACGATCCACTACACTATTTCCACAAACCTCTCGCAAAGCATTTTAAATTTCAGTTGGATTGTTTCCTCGTAGAGTTTCGATTTTGATATAGAAACGCTGGTCACTATGTATAATTCGACTTAAGTCGAGCTCATCCTCCATTTTAACACGGAATTTCTCACAGCATAGCCATGTGAAGCAGTAAACACAGAAACAACCGTCAAACCCAAACTCTGACTCTGACTGACATACAATTGTACTTGATCACACCATTCAAACGGTCACGCATGCGCTGTGTGCAAGACTTATGAAATGACCCTCGTATGTTTCGAAGGAACTGATTGTTTAAAACGTAAGGCAAAGAATTTATTGTCAAATAATGATATAAAGTTAACAACAGGAATGACGTATTTTTGGACATTCTTTTTCATTCAACTTTATTTTCTAAAAGTTTTACTTATTTTATGTTTATACACGTATGTGCTTCTTACTTTATAATATTGTATCATTATAAACCATGTTTCCGTTACGGATTGCGATAATATTTATTTTATATAGGAACTAATTCATACACATGTTATGAATTAGTAGAGAATGCAGGTAGTTTCCCTTTACTTCTTTGCAGGCATTTCTGGTAAAAGTTCTCTCTTTTAACATGACGTTATCTCTAAATGAAGGAGTGCCTTTCAAGTAATGTGACTGGGATAAGCATCAAGCCTGTGGTATAGTCGTCTAATCTCAGATAGCATTTTAAGTGTAGTATTTTATTAATCCTTTCATGTACAGGAGTTTGAAAGAGTTCAGAAACATCACTATGAAGACCATAATTTCTATCTACATTTATTGATTTACTTCTGTATTTCTGGACGAGGAAAACTTGAATTGTAATTATATTTTAAATTAATAATATAGTCGTAGAACTACTTTATAAGCAAACCTATCTTTCTGTGGTTAGGTATCGTCTTTTCTTTGCTTCCAGTAGAAGGTTCGTAATAATTATTGGCCATTTTCATACGCGGTGAGGTTATGTTATTCATTCGAATGGTAATATTGTATAAAATGGTATACAATATACAATATGGTATATTGTATTGAATGGTATAAAAAGAAAAAAATCCTGAATCTTTCAGAAACAGAAGGCGGAACTGTTTCTCATTCGGTAACAATCACAACCTATGTTTCCTATTTATGTATTCAACATGATAAACACCCGTTCAGGTCCTTACATCAGAATATTTTATAACTCCTTAACTTGTTTAATTAATAACAGATGTTTCAACTTGAAAATAAAAGTTTACAATGTCATCAGTTACATAACGAATTTATATTATGTCATCAGTTACCCTTTAAGAATTATATAGTGAATATGTCAATCTTTATGTAACTAGAAGTAAATTTCAACGTTTCATAAACGGAACCTCACAGAATAAAAAGAAAATCGTCTCTATATCTCTTTTCTATTATTTTGTCAAAATATTTATTTAACGTGGAGAAATGCGATTTTGAGTATTTACTGTGAGGTATATGTATGTTGCAACCCAAATGAATACTTTATTTTTCAGTAACAAAAGTTCCCTTCCACAATCTGCAAGCTCTAAGGATCTGAAAGATAAACATATCAACTTCTTAAAGTACGTTAATAGTTATTTTTACCTTAGGCTTTAAGATTGAATAAAAGCATTGTAGAAAAGAAATGGTCACCATTTAACATCTGAAAGCGTGAAGGTTGATTCCGTTTCTTTTTTGACAGCCCTTAAATGTAACTGGTACAAGGGGGCGGATAAAGAACTGAATCAGTGGAGGCTCAGGATCCCATTGTAAATGACCTCTCTTAATAAGTGACAGTTTATCAACAAGACCGGATACCCCATTCACTGAGCAGTCTATTTGCAAACAAATCCCACCATTCTTTTGAGGTGCTTGGTACGTGCAGCTGTCAGCAGGGGACTACACAATAGGAACGACCGCTATGAATATCTAGGGCGGTATTGTGGGGGAGATTTAAGGTGAAAATACTACCATTATGTTGATGTAATTTAGTGTTGTATGAGTCTTAGCAGTGAGCGTAGTAAATAAATATTTAATGATCTCACTTCAATGCATCTCTGAACATTTAGAGACATATAGTCTCATATCCCCAGGCTAGGATTCTGCCCTCCCAAGGGTGAGAGGGGTGTCATTGTGTGTGTGTGTGTGTGTGTGTGTGTGTGTGGTGAGTGGTGGTTGTGCGTTAATTCAGTTCCCCTCAGTATTTAAAGATCACACTACATTACCACAAGGTTTCCATATCAGCCAACCAATATGGAGTGCTCTTAGGTTATAATTGAAAAATTGGTGTCTGTTGCGATGTGTCTCAATTGATAAACAAGCTTTTACTTACGGGATTAAGGCAAGATTTGTAAGGGACAGATAATATGTTGAAAGACCATCTAATCATGAAGAACGTATATTGTGTGTTGTTACCTGAGAGTCATAGTTCCTCCATTTCTTATTTTCTTTATTCGTACAGGGTGTATCAAAAATTCGGTTCCATAGATCAACTCCTTATGAGTAAATATATGAGAAAATGGAAAGTGAGGAAAGTTGTTACAGATAGGTGTTTCTGTAACACGCCAATTCTACGATAAGACCAAAGGTCTTTCAAATTCAGTACAATCAACAATACTAGACAACTGTTATTTCAAAACTTAGATATTTTAATATTAATTGAAACTTAAAAAGGAGAAGGAAGAAAGTGGCTGTCTCATATTTATATCCCATTTTTATTTGAGTCTGAATTGCCATTTACATTTCCACTGATATTGTTATGAACTCTAAACAAGTGATACCCTTTCCAACATGATATTCTTTCCTAGTTTCAGATTTACTGCTGTATCAGCCTTGATTCCTTTTTCGTCATTTTTGCATGGAAGGGGTGGGAGTCCAAAGAGCTATGGATCCTGCAAGTTTCGTTTTAATCACCCAACTCCTTCTAGGCTAGACTAAAGAGCCGAACCTAGGAATTTATGGGGAAATGTGCCTCTCTGTTCCTTGCTAAGAGGGATAGAAAATAATTTTAAAATTATTTTCTCTCTCAGTACATCATTGAGATTAAAGTTTTATCCCATTTGGACAATTTTGATAGGTATACTCTGTGCCATACCTTGTATTTGTAAATAGAAAATGTTATTTTTTAAGGATTTTAATCGTAAGCCAAAGAACTATAGATGGTGCAAGTTTCGTTCCAATCGCCCAACTCCTAGGCTAGACCCAAGAGCCAAACCATACGATTTTATGGGGGAATATACTCTCTCTGCTCGCGCCAAACTTAGATAAAACATATTTAAAAATTATTTTCGTCGTTCTAAGATCATCACGGATATTAAATTTTGTTAGTTTTATCCGATTCGGATAATTTTTGGGGAAAACATCCCTTGACCTTTCTTGTATGTATAAATAGAGAATATTTTTTCAAATTTTAATTGAAGGCCGAAAAGCTGTGGAACCTGAAAATTTCGTTCCAGTCGCCTAACTCCTTCTAGGCTAGACGCAAGGCCCAAACTTTTACCACTGGGCTTGTGTTAACTGCAACGCCGTACCCTTGGTGTTGAAATAAGACACTAAAGTGATAGTTATATCTGGACCACTGGCCTGTGTTAAGATTGCGTTGTATTAACACCATCACTTTTTGCTGTGTATTGTTTTTAATTTTATAACACTGAATGATAAATATATAGTAAGTTTTCGATTGAAATATGTAATAATCTGACGTAGCGCCATTTGAAAACAGTTAACTTGATAGTACTGCAGAGTATGTCAAATAATGTCCCCGGGCTAATATCACATCGTACAAATTTGATATTCATAGCTTGAATAAAAATAATAGCAACATTGTTCTCACGTCAGAGGGCTGTGATAAGGGAATGGGAGGCGATGAAGTGTGGCGAGTGATAATGGCTGTGTGTTATTCAGTCAAAAGCAGCAGAGATAAGTAAAGTGGAAGCACAATAAGAGTATGTTTCGGAAACACACACACAAAAAGTGCGTGGATCAAGATTGAAACGGCATGTGGGAACAGTGCACAACAATATTTTCAGGACTTCGTGACGACCTTTTCGCCAACATGTAGGTACCACTCCGCGGGAAGTACTACCACACAAGAGTAGTCATCATCCGTGCCTTATGGTCATCTTACCTGCAGGACATCGACAAAGATTGACGCACTGACGGTTTACGACCCCTTCCACATGTGTGACACAAGTTGATAGAGATGGGAGGCAATTACATTGAAGGAATAAGGCAGATGTTTTTAGCATAAAGCCAGGTATGAATTATAACAATTTTGTCATTACTTTTATCCACCCTTTATAAGCTTTACTGGTTCGTCTATTGACTTTTACTACTTGTATCAATGCATTTAGACTACTTCGCATAACCCACTCTTACAGAAACAAAGATAGTTTTATGTTCTTCACCTTTTACAGAAGACAAGGTAACCAGTGTAAGTAGAACTATACAACTTTGAAGATGGGTAATGGGAATACCAGGGGAAACCGATGAACGCTTGTTCATCTGCCGTGGCTGGGATTTCAAGTAGATTTGAATTACAGAAGTAGTTTGAAGTATAAACGGAAGAATACTTATTAATATTACGGAAGAATATTACGGAATAAATATTACGGAAGAATACTTATGAAAAATTATCATAAGTGATCACAAAAACTGGTCTGTTGCCTTCGGTCTGATCTTACTTTCTAAACCTTTACAAAATAAAAAGAAATCATAGTTACTAAAAATACATCTTCCAGCAGAAAGAAAGCGAACTTTTTGAGCTCAACTCACTCCACTACCCATACAGTTATTTAGTTTAACTATACTCAGCATATGTCTATGTTGGGTTTCTTCGTGAACCGTCTTGACTCAGTTACATTTTATATAATGATAGAGGGTTTGTGACACTAATACAGTAATAGTAGCAAAGTCACCTTGTTTCTTAATATGATATGCTCCATGGACGTGTTACATAACATAAGAAAAATAAAGAAACAAGAGAAACCATGTGATGTATGCGCAGTAGAGTAATTTTATTATTTAGTCAGAATACCAATGCCTACATAAAACTGGTAATTATGTTTTAACGGAATGGAAGAAAGTAGAAACGCTTTCAAAGTCTTGACAGGAAGACCAATCGGAAAACGACCATTAGGAATCATGTAGCTGGAATGGGAAAAAGTAGAAACGCTTTCAAAATCTTGACAGGAAGACCAATCGAGGCTAATCTCCCTCGTGGCTAAGCGGTTAGCGTACGTGCCTTTGGCGTGGGAGACCCGGGTTCGATTCCCGGCGGGAGCTCATGTGGTTCGGATTCCACGTTAATCAGTAGGTCCACGTCTCATATAGCCTCGCTGCTGAAAGGGACGCTGAACTAAAATCAACTCAAGGAAGACCAATCGGAAAACGACCATTAGGAAGACCTAGGCGCAGATGGGAGGACAATATTAAGATGGATCTCGCAGAGATTGGATACAAAGTAGAAACTGGATGCAGTTAGCTAAGGATAGAAGTCAGTGGAGAGCTTTTGTGAACGCGGCATTGAACCTCCGGGTTCCATAGGCCATAGAGTTAGTTAGTTTTTTAATTATGTTTTAACTGTTAACCGTGGTAAAACTATTAATCGGGTGGCCGTCATAATGTATGGTCCCATGCAG
The DNA here is from genome assembly GCF_964235325.1 of Thermobia domestica. Classification (NCBI taxonomy): domain Eukaryota; kingdom Metazoa; phylum Arthropoda; class Insecta; order Zygentoma; family Lepismatidae; genus Thermobia; species Thermobia domestica. The sequence goes on from NC_137469.1 coordinate 150,933,419, forward strand.
AATTAGATGTCTAAGCATATCTTTTGAACTTCTCTCAAAGAGATAAATAAGAATTATCATATGTTGACACTCATACTCGCCAAGTAATACAATCCTTTGTCAGTGGTGGCTCCAGAGTTCCAGCAGAGGGAAATCTCATCAGTACTTGCGATGTCCATGAAGTTAGCAGGCCACCTATGGCAGGCCAGAACTTCAATTTCACAGTTCGTTAGTGCTTCGTTAGTGCTCGTTAGTGCCGCAAACCCCATCGTTAGTGCTACAAAAATAACGCCGCAATTTTAATAGTTACTATTGGCCTGCTAACTTCATGCCAGCAGGCCAACATATCAGAATCACACCATAAGTGAAATAGCCGGTTTCAGCATCGTTAGTGCTCATTAGTGCTGTAAACAATAACGTTAGTGCTTCTATATATACAGTTTTTAGGGTAACGAAATGGATCAGTTTTATGAAGCTAGCATGAAGTTAGCAGGCCACCTATGGCAGACCAGAATTTCAACTTCACAGATCGTTAGTGCTTCGTTAGTGCTCGTTAGTGCCGCAAACCCCATCGTTAGTGCTACAAAAATAACGCCGCAATTTTCACCAGTCACTATTGGCCTGCTAACTTCATGCCAATGAACTTTGCAGTCGACATATGGCAGGAAACAACTGGGATTTTACACATCGTTAGTGCTCCGTTAGTGCTCGTTAGTGACGCAAACCCCATCGTTAGTGCTACAAAAATAACGCCGCAATTTTAATAGTTACTATTGGCGTGCTAACTTCATGCCAGCAGGCCAACATATCAGAATCACACCATAAGTGAAATAGCCGGTTTCAGCATCGTTAGTGCTCGTTAGTGCTGTAAACAATAACGTTAGTGCTTCTATATATACAGTTTTTAGGGTACCAAAATGGGTCAGTTTTATGAAGCTAGCATGAACTTAGCAGGCCACCTATGGCAGGCCAGAATTTCAACTTCACAGATCGTTAGTGCTTCGTTAGTGCCGCAAACCCCATCGTTAGTGCTACAAAAATAACGCCGCAATTTTCACCAGTCACTATTGGCCTGCTAACTTCATGCCAATGAACTTTGCAGTCCACATATGGCAGGAAACAACTGGGATTTTACACATCGTTAGTGCTCCGTTAGTGCTCGTTAGTGCCGCAAACTCCATCGTTAGTGCTACAAAAATAACGCCGCAATTTTAATAGTTACTATTGGCCTGCTAACTTCATGCCAGTAGGCCAACATATCAGAATCACACCATAAGTGAAATAGCCGGTTTCAGCACCGTTAGTGCTCGTTAGTGCTGTAAACATTAACGTTAGTGCTTCTATATATACAGTTTTTAGGGTAACAAAATGGGTCAGTTTTATGAAGCTAGCATGAACTTAGCAGGCCACCTATAGCAGGCCAGAATTTCAACTTCACAGATCGTTAGTACTTCGTTAGTGCTCGTTAGTGCCGCAAACCCCATCGTTAGTGCTACAAAAATAACGCCGCAATTTCCACCAGTCACTATTGGCCTGCTAACTTCATGCCAATGAACTTTGCAGTCCACATATGGCAGGAAAAAACTGGGATTTTACACATCGTTAGTGCTCCGTTAGTGCTCGTTAGTGCCGCAAACCCCATCGTTAGTGCTACAAAAATAACGCCGCAATTTTAATAGTTACTATTGGCGTGCTAACTTCATGCCAGCAGGCCAACATATCAGAATCACACCATAAGTGAAATAGCCGGTTTCAGCATCGTTAGTGCTCGTTAGTGCTGTAAACAATAACGTTAGTGCTTCTATATATACAGTTTTTAGGGTAACAAAATGGGTCAGTTTTATGAAGCTAGCATGAACTTAGCAGGCCACCTATGGCAGGCCAGAATTTCAACTTCACAGATCGTTAGTGCTTCGTTAGTGCTCGTTAGTGCCGCAAACCCCATCGTTAGTGCTACAAAAATAACGCCGCAATTTTCACCAGTCACTATTGGCCTGCTAAGTTCATGCCAATGAACTTTGCAGTCAACATATGGCAGGAAACAACTGGGATTTTACACATCGTTAGTGCTCCGTTAGTGCTTGTTAGTGCCGCAAACCCCATCGTTAGTGCTACAAAAATAACGCCGCAATTTTAATAGTTACTATTGACGTGCTAACTTCATGCCAGCAGGCCAACATATCAGAATCACACCATAAGTGAAATAGCCGGTTTCAGCATCGTTAGTGCTCGTTAGTGCTGAAAACAATAACGTTAGTGCTTCTATATATACAGTTTTTAGGGTAACAAAATCGGTCAGTTTTATGAAGCTAGCATGAACTTAGCAGGCCACCTATGGCAGACCAGAATTTCAACTTCACAGATCTTTAGTACTTCGTTAGTGCTCGTTAGTGCCGCAAACCCCATCGTTAGTGCTACAAAAATAACGCCGCAATTTTCACCAGTCACTATTGGCCTGCTAACTTCATGCCAATGAACTTTGCAGTCGACATATGGCAGGAAACAACTGGGATTTTACACATCGTTAGTGCTCCGTTAGTGCTCGTTAGTGCCGCAAACCCCATCGTTAGTGCTACAAAAATAACGCCGCAATTTTAATAGTTACTATAGGCCTGCTAACTTCATGCCGGCAGGGCAACATATCAGAATCACACCATAAGTGAAATAGCCGGTTTCAGCATCGTTAGTGCTCGATAGTGCTGTAAACAATAACGGTATTGCTTCTATATATACAGTTTTTAGGGTAACAAAATGGGTCAGTTTTATGAAGCTAGTATGAACTTAGCAGGCCACCTATGGCAGGCCAGAATTTCAACTTCACAGATCGTTAGTGCTCGTTAGTGCCGCAAACCCCATCGTTAGTGCTACAAAAATAACGCCGCAATTTTCACCAGTCACTATTGGCCTGCTAACTTCATGCCAATGAACTTTGCAGTCGACATATGGCAGGAAACAACTGGGATTTTACACATCGTAGTGCTCCGTTAGTGCTCGTTAGTGACGCAAACCCCATCGTTAGTGCTACAAAAATAACGCCGCAATTTTAATAGTTACTATTGGGGTGCTAACTTCATGCCAGCAGGCCAACATATCAGAATCACACCATAAGTGAAATAGCCGGTTTCAGCATCGTTAGTGCTCGTTAGTGCTGTAAACAATAACGTTAGTGCTTCTATATATACAGTTTTTAGGGTACCAAAATGGGTCAGTTTTATGAAGCTAGCATGAACTTAGCAGGCCACCTATGGCAGGCCAGAATTTCAACTTCACAGATCGTTAGTGCTTCGTTAGTGCCGCAAACCCCATCGTTAGTGCTACAAAAATAACGCCGCAATTTTCACCAGTCACTATTGGCCTGCTAACTTCATGCCAATGAACTTTGCAGTCGACATATGGCAGGAAACAACTGGGATTTTACACATCGTTAGTGCTCCGTTAGTGCTCGTTAGTGCCGCAAACTCCATCGTTAGTGCTACAAAAATAACGCCGCAATTTTAATAGTTACTATTGGCCTGCTAACTTCATGCCAGTAGGCCAACATATCAGAATCACACCATAAGTGAAATAGCCGGTTTCAGCACCGTTAGTGCTCGTTAGTGCTGTAAACATTAACGTTAGTGCTTCTATATATACAGTTTTTAGGGTAACAAAATGGGTCAGTTTTATGAAGCTAGCATGAACTTAGCAGGCCACCTATGGCAGGCCAGAATTTCAACTTCACAGATCGTTAGTACTTCGTTAGTGCTCGTTAGTGCCGCAAACCCCATCGTTAGTGCTACAAAAATAACGCCGCAATTTTCACCAGTTACTATTGGCCTGCTAACTTCATGCCAATGAACTTTGCAGTCCACATATGGCAGGAAACAACTGGGATTTTACACATCGTTAGTGCTCCGTTAGTGCTCGTTAGTGCCGCAAACCCCATCGTTAGTGCTACAAAAATAACGCCGCAATTTTAATAGTTACTATTGGCGTGCTAACTTCATGCCAGCAGGCCAACATATCAGAATCACACCATAAGTGAAATAGCCGGTTTCAACATCGTTAGTGCTCGTTAGTGCTGTAAACAATAACGTTAGTGCTTCTATATATACAGTTTTTAGGGTACCAAAATGGGTCAGTTTTATGAAGCTAGCATGAACTTAGCAGGCCACCTATGGCAGGCCAGAATTTCAACTTCACAGATCGTTAGTGCTTCGTTAGTGCTCGTTAGTGCCGCAAACCCCATCGTTAGTGCTACAAAAATAACGCCACAATTTTCACCAGTCACTATTGGCCTGCTAACGTCATGCCAATGTACTTTGCAGGCCAGATATGGCAGGAGACAACTGCGATTTTACACATCGTTAGTGCTCCGTTAGTGCTCGTTAGTGCCGCAAACTCCATCGTTAGTGCTACAAAAATATCGCCGCAATTTTAATAGTTAGTATTGGCCTGCTAACTTCATGCTAGCAGGCCAATATATCAGAATCACACCATAAGTGAAATAGCCGGTTTCAGCATCGTTAGTGCTGTAAACATTAACGGTAGTGCTTCTATATATACAGTTTTTAGGGCAACAAAATGGGTCAGTTTTATGAAGCTAGCATGAACTTAGCAGGCCACCGATGGCAGGCCAGAATTTCAACTTCACAGATCGTTAGTGCTTCGTTAGTGCTCCTTAATGCCGCGAACCCTATCGTTAGTGCTACAAAAATAACGCCTGAATTTTCACCAGTCACTATTGGCCGGCTAATTTTATGCCAATGAACTTGGCATGCCAGATGTGGCAGGCCAAAACTAGGATTTCACAAGTAGTTAGTGCTTTGTTAGTGCTCGTTTGTGCCGCAAACCCCATCGTTAGTGCTACAAAAATAACGCCGCAATTTTAATAGTTAATATTGGCCTGCTAACTTTATGCCAGCAGGCCAAGATATCAAAATCACACAATAAGTGAAATTGCCAGTTCGAGCTTTGTTATTGCTCGTTAGTGCTATAAATATTAACATTAGTGCTTCTATATGGGTCCGTTTTATGAAGCTAGCGTGAATTTAGCAGGCCACTTATGGCAGTACAGAATTACAATTTCACAGATCGTTAGTGCTTCGTTAGTTCTCCAAACCCCATCGTTAGTGCTACAAAAATAACGCCTGAATTTTTACCAGTGACTATTGGCCAGCTAACTTCATGCCAATGAACTTGGCACGCCACACCTAGGATTTCACACATTGTTAGTGCTTCGTTAGTGCTCGTTAGAGCCGGAAACTCCATCATAGTGCTACGAAAATAAGTCTCAATTATGATGGTTACTATTGGCCTGCTAATTTCATGCCAGCATGCTACCATATCAAAATCACCCCATAAATGAAGTGGCCGCTTCGAGCGCCGTTAATGCTCGTTAGTGCTTTAGAGCATTAACGTTAGTGCTTGTATGTATTCAGTTTTTTGAGTAGTAAAATGAGTCCGTTTTATGAAGCTGGCATGCCACATATAGCAGACCACGATTTGGATTTTACACATCGTAAATGCTTCGTTAGTGCCCGTTAGTGCCGCAAACCCCATCATTAGTGCCAGAAAAATAACGTTTCAATTTTTAAAAGTAAGTATTGTCATGCTAACTTCAAGCCAATAAACTTGTCAGGCCACATATGGCAGGCCACAACTGTGATTTCACACATTGTTAGTGCTTCGTTAGTGCTGGTTAGTGCTGCAGACCCCATCGTTAATGCTAGAAAAATAACGTCTCAATTCATATGTGAGGTTAAATGGTGGTGGCTTGTCAGCTTCATGAAACGGGTCCATTTTTTTAAACAATAACTGTACATATAGAAGCACTAACATTCATGTTTATAGCACTAACAAGCACTAACGCTGCTCCAACCGTCCACTTCATTTATGGAGTGATTTTGATATGTTGGCCTGTTCGCATAAAATTAGCAGGCCAATAGTGACTGTTAAAAATTGAGACGTTGTTTTTGTAGCACTAACTATGGGGTTTGCGTGACTAACGGGAAATAAAGAAGCACTAACTATGTGCAAAATCGAAATTGTGGCCTGCCATAGGTAGTATCCCAAATTCTTCAGAATGAAGTTAGCAGCAAATAGTAACAATTAAAATTGAGACGTTATTTGTGTAGCACTAACGATGGGGTCTGCAGCACTAACGAGCACTAACGAAGCACTAACGATGTGTAAAATCCAAGTTGTGGCCTGCCATATGTGGCCTGCGAAGTTCATTGGCATGAAGTTAGCAGGCCAATAGTGACTGGAGAAAATTGCGGCGTTATTTTTTAGCACTAACGATGGAGTTTGCGGCACTAACGAGCACTAACGAAGCACTAAAGATCTGTGAAGTTGAAATTCTGGCCTGCTATAGGTGGCCTGCTAAGTTCATGCTAGCTTCATAATACTGACCCATTTTGTTACCCTTAAAAAACTGTATATATAGAAGCACTAACGTTAATGTTTAGGGCACTAAAGAGCACTAACGTTGCTCGAACCGGCTATTTCACTTATGGTGTGATTCTGATATGTTTCCTGCTGGCATAAAGTTAGCAGGCCAATAGTAACTATTAAAATTCAGACGTTATTTTTGTAGCACTAACGATGGGGTTTGCGGCACTAACGAGCACTAACGAAGCACTAACGATCTGTGAAGTTGAAATTCTGGCCTGCCATAGGTGGCCTGCTAAGTTCATACTAGCTTCATAAAACTGACCCATTTTGTTACCCTAAAAACTGTATATATAGAAGCAATACCGTTATTGTTTACAGCACTATCGAGCACTAACGATGCTGAAACCGGCTATTTCACTTATGGTGTGATTCTGATATGTTGGCATGCTGGCATGAAGTTAGCAGGCCAATAGTAACTATTAAAATTGCGGCGTTATTTTTGTAGCACTAACGATGGGGTTTGCGGCACTAACGAGCACTAACGGAGCACTAACGATGTGTAAAATCCCAGTTGTTTCCTGCCATATGTCGTCTGCAAAGTTCATTGGCATGAAGTTAGCAGGCCAATAGTGACTGGTGAAAATTGCGGCGTTATTTTTGTAGCACTAACGATGGGGTTTGCGGCACTAACGAGCACTAACGAAGTACTAAAGATCTGTGAAGTTGAAATTCTGGTCTGCCATAGGTGGCCTGCTAAGTTCATGCTAGCTTCATAAAACTGACCCATTTTGTTACCCTAAAAACTGTATATATAGAAGCACTAACGTTATTGTTTACAGCACTAACGAGCACTAACGATGCTGAAACCGGCTATTTCACTTATGGTGTGATTCTGATATGTTGGCCTGCTGGCATGAAGTTAGCACGCCAATAGTAACTATTAAAATTGCGGCGTTACTTTTGTAGCACTAACGATGGGGTTTGCGGCACTAACGAGCACTAACGGAGCACTAACGATGTGTAAAATCCCAGTTGTTTCCTGCCATATGTTGACTGCAAAGTTCATTGGCATGAAGTTAGCAGGCCAATAGTGACTGGTGAAAATTGCGGCGTTATTTTTGTAGCACTAACGATGGGGTTTGCGGCACTAACGAGCACTAACGAAGCACTAACGATCTGTGAAGTTGAAATTCTGGCCTGCCATAGGTGGCCTGCTAAGTTCATGCTAGCTTCATAAAACTGACCCATTTTGTTACCCTAAAAACTGTATATATAGAAGCACTAACGTTATTGTTTACAGCACTAACGAGCACTAACGATGCTGAAACCGGCTATTTCACTTATGGTGTGATTCTGATATGTTGGCCTGCTGGCATGAAGTTAGCAGGCCAATAGTAACTATTAAAATTGCGGCGTTATTTTTGTAGCACTAACGATGGGGTTTGCGTCACTAACGAGCACTAACGAAGCACTAACGATCTGTGAAGTTGAAGTTCTGGCCTGCCATAGGTGGCCTGCTAACTTCATGGACATGTACTTGCGCCTTCCTCTCACGTTTCGGATCTCAAGTGATTTTTTACTTTGGAGGCATAACACAAAATTCGCCATTGCATAACTATATATCCAATATACAAGGTGTGTTCAAAAGTATCGAACGTTACTTTTTCCCGCGAAAATCAATGAAGCGCGGGAGATTTTCTTCAGTGTATAGGTCGACAGAGCGGTAAGCAGAGCGTGACCATAATTGAAACTAACATCAAAACATCTCTTTTCAGCAGGGTTACCAACTACAGAAATGTTGCAATAATCTGCGTCCCAAGTAAAATACCATCCACGCATTTTTGTTTGATCGAATGTCGTGTGAAATGTACGAGAATTTTGAAATATTATTCAGTAATTATTAATTTAATAAAGTTGTGTAATATTATTTAATACTTTATTTAAAAGAATTTCAGATATTTCCACGAAAAGTAAGACAAAGGGTTGTCAGGTGTTTCTAGCTCACTGAAATCTGCGTTATGCATGCATTGACCTTATTACCTAAACATTCCTTTTAACCTCTGCTTCATGTCTTCTACTGCAGATATCTCCTTTGTTTCCGGCGAATTACCAGAAAGAAAAACAAAATCAGTCGACATTTTGATGCTCTTCAATGGTGAAAATCATAGTAAAATCTGAGAGGTTTACAAAAATGACACTTTGCAGTATAACGTTACACTTGTGTTGGACAGAACCATTTTTCGAACGCTGTTTATTATAAAGAAATTAATTACAATTTATTATGGCAACATACATCTAGCGTCGTAGTAAATTCTTACGATGCCCTCGGCAAGAAATTTTCGCGGATCCCTGGGCAAGAAAAGTTTGCAACACCTCTGTTTCTATCAATTAACTAATAATTCTGAAAATCAATTAATCTCAACTATGTTATTAGTGCCAAACAAATGAAAGATTTGTTTGCTTTCATTATTGCAATGTTAATGTAAGCTCACTGCCTATCGCCTATGTTAGTGGCCTAATATTACAAGAACTCCGGTCCAGTTTGTTTCAAGGCACCATTATGTAATCTTTTATGTAAACAAATCCGAATTCATAATTGTATTTACATTATTAATTATTGAATCGATGAGTCCTTATTAAAATGTCAAATTTTATTCTGGCCTTCACAATTCATTTCTTCTCGCCTTTCGAACCTCAACTTCCAAATTTTGGATGGGGGCTTTTGCCCCTAAAACAGTTTTTCCGCACAAAATAATATAAAACGTATTCGTTTATTTTTTACGTATTGTTCCTACACAACGTTTCGTTGGAATTCTTCATGTCACATCTGACATACTATTATTAGCACTTTTAATATTTCGTGGTCAAAGGTTTGGAGGAGTCCGTGCTCACCTAACCATTTTTTTTTTTTTTCAGGAAAATACAAAACACGTATTCCCTCATTTTGCGTCTACAATATGTGTGCACAATTTCATTCACTTCGGACCACTTGTTTTTGCCTTTCGGGCGTCAAATTCCAAAATTTTGGATGGGGACTTTTCCCCCTAAAACCGTTTTACCGCAGAAAATAAAAAAACAGGTGTTCGATTATTTCATGTGTAGTATCTACCTGCCAAATTTTATCAAAATCGGAGTGTTACTCTTGGGAAGTGTTACTTGTGAGTCAGGTCTTTATGCAACTAAAACTGTGAGTAGATGATGCACGAAACATTTCTCCATGAATCAGAAAATTCTTGAAAGTAGACGAAAATATCAAATCTAGAACAACTGCCGGTAATAAGTGTGTAAATTACTGTCTCCATTGATAGACCTTCTCCAATTCTCCTCATTCCTACATCTTTCTCTTTCTAAGGAAGAGAAGATCTTGCTTGTCACCAGTGATGAAAATTTTCCGGAAAATTTTGAAACGGAAAATTTTCTGATTCATAAAAACGTACTCCACTTATTCCTACATCATTGTTTATCCGTGACGTGAGGTGGAAAATTTTCTTCTGTATTTTCCCGGAAAATTTTCCGTTCTAAAATATCAGTGATTCAGTAACAATTCTCCAGTAATAATAAAATTGATTGAATTCATGTATAGAAATGTTATATAGTGAAAGATCGTTTAAACAATCTGAAAATTTTCATGGCTCAGACAATTTTCAATACTATGTAGGAACAAGTGAAACAATTTTTTATGAATCGAAAAATTGTCTGTCCTGTGTGTAAAAATTGAAAAACTTTTTACTAGTCGGAAAACATTCATTATTTTGAAGCAAAAAGTAAAACAACTTTTTATGAATCGGAAAGCTTTTTGCTCTGTAGAAACAAGTGAAAGGAACTTTCATGGATCGGAAAACTTTCATTGCGATGTAGAAACAAGTGGAAAAACTTTTCATAAGCCGGGCAATTTTGGATATTATGTACAGTGATGTTAGGTGGAAAATTTTCCACAATATTTAACTGCACATTGAGCTATAAAATCAATTCCTGTAGAGGAAAGTTAGACAGCAACAAATTATAATTTTCCAATTAGGTTTCGGGAACCGGAAAAGTTTATAATATTTCAAGTTGGGAAGTAAACATTTACATAGTGTTTATCTCTCTCTCTCTCTCCCTTTGTGAATTTATCAATTATTTCAAAAACGGAAAATTTCACTATTTCTTCACATATAGGCGTGCCTATGTAATGAAATAACTACATATAAGTTCCTTATGAAGATTATTTTTGTAACAGAAATTAAGAAGAGATCCTTTGATTTTAATGTGTTTAACACTCGTAAATATTAATTTCAATATTGGAATTTTGTATAATCAATATTTTAAAGCAGATATTTGTATTGTAAAACTACCATTATTATGTATAACAATGTATTAGAAATAATGACGATTCCATAGAACAAGTACATATACAGACGGTGACCAGAAAAATGGAAACACCTGTAGTTGGAAACACGTCAGATGTATGAGTTGGCAGTGGTGTCGTGGCGCCCGCAGCGCCTGACCGCTGGTGATGGTGTGTTAGGTCGGTCTCCATACTACGTCAGGTGCAGTGGAACAGCAGTGTCCAGGCTGCAGCAGACGGAGGTAGTGTAAAATGGGAGACCTCTCAAATTTTCAAAGAGGGCAAATTGTTGGTGCGCGGTTATGTGGAGTGAGTGTGACGGAAGTGGCTACTGTGTTAGGTGTGTCGCGTGGGATAGTGTCTAAGGTGATGACAGCCTACACAACACACGGGAAAACCACATCGGGGAAGCGGAACAGTGGACGGAAGAAAATCATGAGTGACAGGTCACGCCGGGTATTAAAGCGCATTGTCACGCAGAACCGTCGTGCCACTGCGGAGCAAGTAACGGAGGAACTCAATCAGCACCTCCCCCACACTGTTTCGACAATCACAGTCCGCCGCGAATTACATGACATGAACTTCCGTGGTCGTGTTGCACGGGCCAAACCGCTCATCAGGGACCATAACGCTTTCGCACGCCGCAAATGGTGCCGCGACCATGCAACTTGGACCGTTGATGACTGGAAACGTGTGATATGGTCGGATGAGTCATCCTTCACCATATTCCCAACCACGGGCCGTGTTTGTGTGGAGAACGCCCAAAGAAGCTTATGATCTGCAGTGTCTCCGCCCAACTGTGAAACATGGTGGCGGCTCGGTGATGCTGTGGGCCGCCATATCATGGTTTTTATTGGGTCCTGTGGTCACACTTAGCGGACGAATCAGTGCCAAAGATTATGTCGCAATTTTAGGAGACCACTTGTATCATATGGTCCGGATGTTGTTCCCGGACAATGACGCCATCTTCCAGGATGATAATGCACTCATTCACACAGCTGGCGTTGTTGCAGCGTGGTTTGAGGAACATCGGGATGAATTTCAACACGTCCCCTAGCCCGCCCAATCCCCAGATCTCAACATAATTGAACATCTGTGGTCCGTCTTGGAAACACTACTACTCCGGCGACGATTTCCACCTCCATCCTCTCTCACAGAACTGGCCGATGCCCTCCACGAGGAATGGTGTAAAATTCCACTTGCTATCATTCACGACCTCTATGCCTCCATCCCACATCACATCAAGGCTGTTCTGAAGGAGAAAGGTGCCCCGACTCCATATTAATCTGACAAGTTGCAATTTCGTTCAGGTGTTTCCATTTTTCTGATCACCATCTGTATATATAAAAGAAATATATTTTTATTTTGTAAATTAAAATGAAATTACTTGTTGCTTTTAGAACGCAGCGCTAATAGTGCAGCTTTTTGCCTTTCTTTTATTATTTTATTGAAAGAACAACTACACAAATCAGCTCCTTTATTAGTTATATTTCGCTTTCTCTTCTGAATGAATATATGAAAAAATAAATGTTTATTTTCAGAAAATGGTCAGTTTTTTTTTCATGTGCTACTTAAACTCGAATTTGTGTAGTCAAAAATTTACAGTAGGCACTTTATATTATATCTACTTATTTATAAATATAGCAGTATGTAAATCGAGAAAAGTAGTAAAGCTATGAGAAAATTTCGTCTTACGCGTATTAAACTGACGAAATATAATTTTGTGAGATCAAAGGTGGATTCTGAGTGAAGAACGCACTCAAGTTTTTGAAATATTTTTGAAGAAATGAAGAATCGTTAGTTTTTCATTTCATGAAACTTTTCAAGACAATATTTATAACCAATAAATTTTATGGCTAAACAACGATGTAGGAATAAGTGGAGTATGTTTTTGTGAATCGGAAAGTATTCATCACTTTTAATAAATTGAAATTTTAAATAATAGAATGGGATATTTGTACACTACGAACTCGATGTATGTTCTCTGCACTTTACACAGACACACACACACACGGAGAGAGAGTTGAATTGAATTTTGATTTTGAGTCTACCTTCCCTTTCATCAGCGAGGCTACATGAGACGGGACCAATTAATTAACGTGGAATCCGAACTACATGAGCTCCCTCCGGGAATCGAAGCCAAGTCTCCCATGCCAAAGGCGCGTATGCTAACCGCTTAGCAAGGAAGGAGCTCGCAGAGAGAGAGAGAGATAGAGAGAAACACTATGTAAATTTTTTACTTCTCAACTTGACATATTAGACAATTTTCCGGTACCCGAAACCTAATTGGAAAATTATAATTTGTTGCTAACTAACTTTCCTCTACAAAAATTCAATTTTGAACCTCAATGTGCAGTTAAATATAGTAGAAAATTTTCCATCTAAGATCACTATTCATAATATCCAAAACTGTCCGGCTTATGAAAAGTTTTTTTCAACTTGTTTCTACATCGTAATGAAAATTTTCCGATCTATGAAAATTCCTTTCACTTATTTGTACAGAGCAATAAAGCTTTCCGACTCATGAAAATTTTCCAACTTATAAAATTTCTTGAATTTTTCCATAGAAGACAGGCAATTTTTCGATTCATGAAAAATTGTTTCACTTGTTCCTACATAGGACTGATAATTATCTGAGCCATGAAAATTTTCAGATTCTTTAAACGATCTTTCACTTTTTAACATTTCTATGGATGAATTCAATCAATTTTATTATTACTGAGGAATTGTTATTTGATTACTAATATTTTTTTTTAGAACGGAAAAGTTTCCGGGAAAATATAGCGGAAAATTTTCCATCTCACATCACTATTTGTCACACTGAGTATGTATTGAAATTGAAACTGGAACATTTGAAAAAGTTTCAGGGTGGCCGGCATTTGAACCCGGGTTTATTGAATAGAAGTTCAATGCATTAACCACTCACCTACCGCGCTACTTCTTCTCCTACTCAAACTAATACCTAGTTAAAATCGTTTTATAAAAGAATATACACAAGATACTAATGCTTCTGTGTGTGTGTTAATGACTTACCTGAGACTTCATTGTTTAAATTAAAGACAAGTTATACACTTTCCTCAATGAGCAAATAATACTCGTATAATACTCAACACTACTCAAAATAATACTCAGAAAGTGACTTACCGATTTTTAGAATTTTCATAAGACTTTTTTTTTTCATTAAAATAAGCTTGCAGTTTTAGTAATAATAATAATAATAATAATAATAATAATAATAATAATAATAGTAGGAATGGGTTAGAAGCCCCGCAGGGGTTGGTTAGGTTGTGTTGTCTTGCCCAAATTTTTCTGTACATTTCACGTGACCAACATCAAACAGCTTCCTAGGGATTGCGTGAAAAAAATACAGGGTAGCGCGCAAATACTGAAACTCTTGGGATCGGCGTAAATGCTGCCGGCTTTTCTTTATTGGAAATTAGAAGTCACGGTGAGGAAGAATGTTAGTAATGTAAATCGGGACCAGTTAAAAACGATGACGTAGCCTCAACTTGAAGAACGTTTCATATTTTCCTCATTGCGGAAGGTCTATAGAACTTGTTTTTGAGCTAAAGAAGGAAATCTCGAGTAAGTCATTGTTACACTCATAAGGAACGTCTCCTTATACGAGCATTAGTATTTTGTATAGTCTTAATTGCAACAATTTTAACTGGCTAATAGTTTAGATGAAAGATGAAGTGACACGGGAGATAAGTGGTTAGCGTATTGAACTTCTATTCGGCGGACCCAGGTTCAAATCCCGGGCAGGTCGAAACTTTTTCAAATGTTTCAATTTCAATTTCAATACATCCTCAGTGTAACAAGCAAGATCTTCTCTCCTCCGGAAAGAAAAAGATGTTGAAATAAGAAGAATTGAAGAAGGTCTCTCAATGGAGACAATCATTTACAAACTTATTTCCAGCAGTTGTTCTAGATTTGATATTTTCAGCTACTTTCAAGCATTTTCTGATTCATGAGTGGTCAATATTTTTATTTCTCTAAACATACAGTAAGCACAATCCGAACCATAGAGATTTATCTTAGAATTTAGAACTGTTTCGTATCACTGTTACGTGTTGAGTGGGAAGGATTGCTCAATTTGGAGCTATCAGAGAGAACATCTCTTCTGAATTGGTTTGAATGGAGTATCAGACAAACAGTTTTCGGAGAGAAGGTAGCAGTTTTTCCAGTAGTCAGGTTGCCGAAAATCATACTACATATTCGTAATTTTGACATTAATCAGCTGCGATCAGTTGACTTTAATGCAAATATACTGTATTTTGGAAAGCAACATTCTGTTTTCCATAGTTTATTGAAAACGATAACAAGTGTATTTTGAAGGGGACCTCTCTCCATGGGAGGAAAGAATATTGAACGAAAGAATAACCACATGCGTGAAAGATGGAAGAAAAGAAGCCAACAAAATACTATTTTTTAAAGAAGAAAATAGCAAAATCTCAAAGAAGAGATAAACAGGGTATACATTTGGTTGGTTGGTTCACTTGAAGTTTAACATCCCTTTCAGAATCGAGGTTATATGAGATGTAGACCTACAGCTTAACGTTGGATACGAACCACATGATCTTCCACTTGGAACGGATTAAGGATCTGACACGTCCAAGGCGTGTACTCCAATCATGTAACCATGAACGAGCTCTAGGATGTCTAGATTTCGTAGGAATTTATTAAATTAGATGGGCAGGTAATTTAGCATTACAAAGCGAACGCTGTAGAATGTTGTATGGTGAAATCAGGTAAACTCGTGTTAAATTTACAATGGAGCTCCTTCGTGGCTAATCGGTTAGCGTACGCGCCTTTGGCGTGGGAGACCCGGGTTCGATTCCCGGTGAGAGCTCATGTGGTTCGGATTCCACGTTAATCAGTAGGTCCACGTCTCATATAGCCTCGCTGCTGAACGGGACGTAAAACTCAAAATCAACTCAAATTTACAAAGTTTTTATTGACCGGAAATGATGAATAGCATTGTGTATTTTATGAATGAGAAAAAAGAATTGAAAATTCTGGAATTCATACACGAAACATGATTTAATGAAACATAAAATAGAAGTTAAGTGTAAACCATAATTTGTATGCAACTAAGTGAAATTCAGGCAATATCGTGGTATGTCAGGTAAACTTGTGGTAGTATATTGGTAATACTGTGATATCACGAGTTTATCTGAAATTTATTAACAGTCGTACTCAGAAGCTCTGTCATTGTTATGCAGCTTACACACACACACACACACACACACACACACACACACACACACACACACACACACACACACACACACACACAAAAGTGCATTGTTACTTATTTTTACACATTTGCTATGGTACCAGATATCACAAAAATTACACTGGATCCATTTTGCTCCATTCCTCTGTTTGGCATCAATATTGTAACTTTCACTACATGTCCCACACCACCAGTCATTATTTCTTTTCAACGTTTTCGACACTAGCTTGAACACTGGTTTCTTGCATTCTCCAGAGGTTCCTGGAAGCTGATCTGCCCTGTATTCTTACGTTCTCAAGAGTATCTTGAAAGCTGATCATTGTTCTTTTGTACTGGTGTAATAATTCTAGCAGATGGGCTTGAGTGTGATGGTTTGGTAAATTGCGCTCCTAAATTGTAGAACTTCATCTAGAGAACCTACTGAATTATTCGCAGGAACAACGGCAATATGATTTGGGTCTGGTATTGTCATAGTTGAAGGAGCTGAAATCCATCTGCTGATACCTTAAGCATTAAAATATTTGGGATGCCTCACAAATGTATGAGCATCATTGTTTTAACAAAAATCAATCAATCAATAAATCTGGCAAACAAACATGACGCCTCTCTACTTGCAACAAATTCGAGTTTTATACTCAATAGTTAGCTCTCCCCTATTCTTCACCTTTTATATCAACTTTCTAAGAGCATTTATTTCAACTACGAACTGACCTTAATGCGGTTTCGTTGTAAAAGGAAAAAGATGTCAAATAAATCTATGGTCTACTCTCTCGTAGCAATTAGTTTTACTTTTTGGCACGCTGTGTGGGCGCCCTCTTCCCTTACGATATTCTTACTTTCGTGTGACCATTTATTACAACTGTGGACAAACTTAATATCATTACTATTCATATCTCGAGCATATAACCAGTTTTACTACCCTCGAAACATTATAAGAAGCTGATGTTTCGTTTTCAAATTCGAGGTTAGAGGTAATATACCTGCCTGAAGCTAAGAAATTAGTCACAGAAAATAAGGAATGAACAATTACAGTCAAATGCTAACCGATAACAACAAACATTTTCACTTACCTTTGAGTTTCTGCTGCAAATGAACCAGGTTTCCACTCGCTATAATGTAGCTGAGGTTTATGCAGGTAATGTTTTCAATATCTTGGAAAATATCTATTAAAAACAACGCTTTTTTACGGATCTTTCGGATAACATTCCATCCGGATGCCAAGGTTGTTCCATTCTGCCGCCAATTCGTTCATGTCTTCTTATAACCCTGTGCCATCTTCCGAAAAAAAACTGGCAGCTTTCCTTCTCCTTTCTTCTCGTGCTGAAGCTCACAAAAATTATCACGAGATTAAATGAATAACGGGATTGCCTGATTTCACCATATTCACGTAATAAGAAAGGCAATCATGATGTTATCGGACTGACTGGATAAGCGACTAAAAGAGAATGTAATGAAGGTAGAATTTATGAATTGTGACGTTAGGATTTCCCAGGCTTGAGGAAATACTTCCAAGTAACACATGCACATACGACTCAACCATTTTATTCATCACAAAAATAGAAGAAAACGAAGATAAAGTAGAAACAATCATATAAAGGATGGAAGGGAACACTTGAAATTGTAGTGTATTATTTAGATGTTGTTTTGCCTGATACTGGCTTACTACGACTAACCGGTGCTAGGTTTCCATACAAAGCAAATAATTTATAGCCTTTGTTAATGTAAGGAATGCTTCTTTCTGATCACATGAACTTAAAAGTTTTGAACGGAATGCTGGAGAAGGTTGGGGTGAAAGACTTTTCAAGAAAGTCAGAGCACCAAAGAAAATAACAAATGAGAAGACACTAAGTTCTCCATGCATATTGCATGTGAGTGATTTTGTATGCCTTTGAGAAAATAATTATTGATACTGTGGCTAGGAAGGATGATATTTCAGTGCGAGGTAAAAGTGTTAAATATCACCTCACAAACGTTATTGTATTGCGGCAGAAATGTTACTCTGTTTATTAAGCAAAAGTAAAGGAAATAAACTTGTCTTAATCAAACCGATGTGACTGCAGCCAGCTACATAAATATGTGACCTATGACTGTTATAACTCCGTTAGGTAGTGTTCAGCACTTCCACTGGTGTCACAATCACCTGAACAGATGCAATGCAACTTACACCTAACATTTAAAGCAGCGGACAACAGTTGATAAGTTTGCGGAGCATTGGAACAGGCTTTTGCTATGAAGTTGATGAACCAAATATTTATCCATTTTAAAATTAATTTCTATTGTTTGGAGCATATTGTCCAATGAGTGTCATGTATCAAACCCATTACAATTCGTTGTGTATATATTACTTTATTACATAGTTCATATGAGAATAAAAACACTGAACATACATGAGGTAGAAAATGGTTGAAATAAATTGAAAATATCAAATCTGGAACAATTGAAACTCAAGCATTTTAAAAAGTACGGAACTGCAGCGATTCGAATTCCAGTCTTCTGCGTGGAAATCCAATGCGGTAACCATCTACACCCATCAATCACTCGATGTTGCATTAAAACTGTTAGTTGGTTGAAAACCTTTCATGTAAGACTATACGAAATACTAAGACCCGTGTAAAGAGACGATAATTAGTTCAGATGCTCGTCATTTCCTTCTATAACTTATATGTTAGAAACTGGATACGAAGATCTTTCTAATGAGGAAAATGTCTCGAAACGTTTCTCCACTTGAGATTGAGATTTTAGGTATGGTTCTACAGCTTAACTTACAAGCAAGGTTTTTCCATTGTTACACTCCGATTTACTTGCCTGGAGTGAATAAAGGAATCAAAAGTATTACATAGTGTTTTATATATAGAGAAGTAGGATAAACATTTTTTTATATCAGCCAACCTAGGAGATGAAATTGGTAAACACCCCCTAAAGTGCGAACACAGGACAATATGACACATTTTAACAAGACCATAAATAGCGACGCACAATGCGGATTTGCTTGAAATTCCTGCAATGAATAAGGGAATAAAAAGTAGGGAATACGTGTTTTTTATATTAGCCAACGTGGGGGATGAAGGTGGTAAAGACCCTTAAAGTGGGAACGTAGGACAACATGACACCTTTTAGGAAGGCCATAACTAGAAGCGCACATTGCGGATTTGTTTGAAACTCCTGGAGTGAATAAAGTAATCAAAAGTAGGACATACGTGTTTTTTTTATATCGGGTAAGGTGGAGGATAAGGGGGATAAACACATCCCTAAACTGCGAACATTGAGCAATATTACACCATGTAGGAAGGCCATAACGAGCAACGCACTCTGTCGATTCGCTAGACGCTTTCAAAGTTCGTCGATACGTTTGCGAAATGGCATATCAATTATGAATATTTTGTCATTTGCATGCAATGTGAGAAGTGCTATAATTTCATGTTTTTATAGAGAAATTTAAGAAAAACAATACATAGGTCCCTTGTAAATATTGGCCAAGGTGAGAGGTAAGATTAGAATTCGTTACTGTAGTTTAAATTATCGTTTGTATCTGTTTCAAAAAGCAATATCTAGAATATTTAGAGCATAATAACATCACACGATACTAGAAATTAAATCATAATTACGAACAATTCATAACACAACTGAACTGAATTTAATTCGTTTTATCCTTGATAAGCATGTTACAAGTGGAATGTTATCTCGTATTAGCAAAAAGACAATCACGCCAGAATAAAACTTAGAGCAATAAGTTCAAGCACAAGTGTGCCGATAAGTTATCAGTCAAAAACGGTCAATGTGTTAATAGTATGCCTTGTGTCCTATATGTGATTGATGACTTGCACTAAACGTATATATACCGATCGAGTCAAAACTCCCTTGCCATAAGCCAACTCGGTAACTATTGAAGATAAGAGAGCATTTTGATTGCCAAGTGTGGGTTGTCAATCTAAAATGGTGGAATTTTCGTAATCGGACCTTCCGTTTAAGCTCGACAGTGGTATAGCACCCAATACTAAAGAAAAATGCAACGTTGCCACGCCAGTGGAGAACAAGATGGAATGAAATAATCTGGAGCCTGAAATATCCTGGACCAAGGAGAATAGAAAGGGGAGCAAATTAAAGAACAAAGGAGCAGACCTATTTGCAGGGCCCACGACAGTGGCATCAGCACCACAAGGGCGGAGGGGTAGGAGAGAGGAGGTATACGAGGAAGACAAACAAATGGCAATAAGTCTTGTCGTTTTCTGACAGGTTGACTGTGCATGTTAGTAAGAAGAAATGTACATTCATGTCCAAAATGATTGTCGCATATCTATAACTGTCTTCTTGTAAGAATATAACTTGATAGTGATTTTGTAGTTTACTTTTAATACTGATACTATGTGTATAATCGGGAAATGTATGTTTGTGATAAATTTCATAGGAAAATAATTATAAATACGAAAATTAGAATTGTAAAACAAAATGTTGCTAAATGGACAAGAAAGTTTTATATTCGTTTTATTGTTCTTATTTACTGCTCTTTTGTCACGAAATTTGCCACATACATGTCTTTGCCGATTATACACATACTAACATTATAAGAAATGCCGGGCGAATTCGTTATCAAATTATATTCCTACAAAAACATTTATAGACATACGACAATAATTTTGGACATGAGTGTACATGCCTCACGCACGCACGGCACTTACTTCCAGACGCAACAGTCCCGGGCAGTGTGCCAATAGGTGCTCAAATTGGTGTCCCTCCCGCTGGTGGCACAAACGGATACAGCATCGCATACTACCACGCACATGCCTGAGTGTTTGGAATGTTATTGCTCTACACACGTTCCGAATATTCTCTTGCAGCTGTTCCACGGTTCTGGGTCTATTCCGATACACGACGGACTTTAGATAACTCCACAAGTAAAAGTCTAATGGCTTGAGGTCAGGTGATCTGGACGGCCATTCTACAGTACCCCTTCGACCAATCCATCGGCCAGGAAGCACCTCGTTGAGCCATTGTCGCACTGTGTGGCCGTAATGTGGCGGTGCTCCATCGTGCTGGAAATAAAATACACGCCGCGATACCAAAGGCATGTCATCCAGATACGGCTGTAATGTGGTGTATAGATGATGTAGATACTGGTCTGATGTTAACTTATCGCGAAAGAACAATCAGCTTGATTGTGTCCTTCAACAACTATGTGGGGGTTCTCGCGAGACCAATACACAGCAAGTTAATGTATTACATTGATTTGACTTTTAAGCTGAAGTACAAGGTCCAAAGCCGTGTCCCGCAAGTGTATTGGAAGAACTTCCTTCTTTCTAACTGCCGACCGAGATTGAAGATGGGTCATATGGTTATATAACATAAAGAATCTCCTGGAGTATTCTGTAAAATGTCCTGAATACTTAGAAATGCGGTACTAAATTACATCTGTGATGCGCCCTATTATGTCGCCGTTAGATCTGTTGTTATCCTCCTTCGATGTCAAAAGATGTCTGCCTTCTCGTTCTAGTTTCCGACATAAAAATCACACTATTGACGTATTTAAAGACAAGAGAAAAGTAGATAGAAACAAAAGCGGAAAGATATTTCACTGACCTAAAAAATGTGCCTGCAAAATTTAAAGCCCATTTCCGTTAATAAAAACAGCGTCCCGAAGCACGGTCCTTATACTTGTGCTTAGTGTAGGGAACTGAAAGTCGAACCTATCCACCATGCAATGTTTTGTTCAGTAGAGTCTAAATAACTAAGTCCGGGATTTAAACCCTTCCTTTTATTACAAAATTAATGCCCCATGAACAGTTTGAAACTTTCTTTTTAAGATTTACAGAGCTAAAATAAGTCCTTGGTGCACAGAAGTGTCCTCAGAGCAGGTTCAATTTGTCTTTAGGTAGTATGGATCACTCCTTCGTTCAGTGCAGCCTCAGGAGTAGGTGACTAGAGGATGTCCTCTTTGCTCATACCAGCCTCGGGAGGCAATTAAAGAATTTCTCTGTAGCTCATGTCAGCCTCGAGAGAATGATGATTAGAATACATCTCTTTTGGTCATACTAGCGTCAGGAGATGGGTTAGAAAGGAGCTCTCCATAGCCCATAGCGGCCTAAGGAGAAAGATACTAATAAGCAGGGACCGGATCATGTTGACAAGTCAACTTTTTTTTCTGTTACGCATAGGACAAGGCAAGTTCAAATAAAAACATTATCCATCAACTCTTGGTTCTAAAATTATATTTTTTTAGGGTCAACTTTTGGCCACTTTTTGCCGGTTTGAAGTTTCAGGTCAATTTTTAATATTTTAAGGTAACTTTTAGGTCACTTATGGTCTTTTTATTCTTTTTATTCTACATAAGGAAATCTTAAAATGAAAACTGTTTACGGATTTAAAAACACGAAGTTAAATTATCTTTTTTCCTGCTTCCTGATTGTTGGGGTGGAAAAACTGCATTCCTAACAAGCTAATAAACACTAAGCTGAGCTGGTTGACGATTGTTGAGGGTTCGTAAGTGGCCAAAGCAGATGGTTGTAGGTTGTTTACCAAGTGTGCTTCCTAGTTTCAACTCGAGAGTGAATTGATGCTTTCAGTATGTAGAATGCCGAGGCCTAAACCATCTAGAGCTTCTCATTTAAGACAGATTGTTTCTGAATTTGGTGAGGATGTTTTAGTACTGACGGTACAAGATTGTTTTTTAAGGTATGTGAAGTAAAAGTGGCAGCAGAGAAAAGATACACTGTGCAAAAGCATATCAGAAGCGAAAAACATTTACGCGCAGTTGAAAACAAACATTAAACGAAGTATCCGCAATTGTTAGTGGTGTGAAGTTTTTGTCTCTTCAAATATTCCTCTTTGGAAACTCAACAATGTCAAATTGCGGGATTTCCTGGAACGTCATACAGATCGTTCCATTCCAGACGAATCGAATCTTAGGAAAAATTACATGCCAAAGTGTAACGAGGACACAAGAAAAATAAGTGAGGAACTTTGGACTCAGAAAATTTTTGTTTCTATAGACAGACTAGTGATGTGAAGGAACGCTATATAGTTAATATTATTGTTGGGGCAATGAAAGCCGACGAACCTAGCAAAATATTTTTGCTAACTGGTGAAGTGTTGGAATCTGTCAACCATTTTACAATATGTAGACTTTTCGATAAATCGATATCCCTACTTTGGCCTGAAGGTGTCCAACATGAACATGTTGTTTTTGTAACAGATGCTGCTCCATATATAATTAAGGCTGCTAATTCAATAAAATCGTAACAATGTTTACAGTTATCTACTGCAATGATGAATAAGGTATGAGCTAAATTTTCTGACGATTACAAAGTTTCTGAATTAGTTTGTTGTACCACAGCTTATAAAATGTTTATATGATGCTTAACTGGATATAGGCATATATATATATATATGTAATTCAAATATGAAATGCTTAGCTGTTTACTAAATTAGTCAAAGTTTAATTTTAATATTATTGCTTTTTTTTAAACCAAAGATGCAAATATCAATAGACTGCAACTAACCGAAACAAAACTTTTTAAAATGAGTGAGAAATGGTAATTAAAATCCAATAGATACTCAAGAAATGTTAATGTTTTAATGAAATAAACGTTTAAAAAACTGCAAGTTTTAAGGTCAACTTTGTGAATTTTAGGGTCATTTTACAGGAATTTTAGGGTCATTTTATAGGCCACTTTTTAGAAAATTTTAGGTCAACAAAATCCGGGCCTTGCTGATAAGTGATTGATAAGCTATCAACTGATACTTTTGTCCTCTTGAGATCCTCTTTTATAGACAACTGCTTGAAGGGGAGGTTGGTCGTCTATGTATTTCTTCAGAATCCTCTTCGTGTCTTCCTGGTAGTCTTCTTCCATCGTCTGCTGTTGTGTATGTTTGAACACAATAACACAGTGTTCGATTTGTACGGGGGATGCCTGGGATTTCCCCCATCTGGAAAAATCATCCCGCCTTCTAGTTTAGGTAATGTCGTCCCATCCAGGGATAGTGGTTTTCCCCTCTCTGTACATAGTTCCTTTATCATGGAAAATATTTAAAATCACACTCTAAAGGCCAACATACACTAGCGTATTTTCAGCGCGCATTTTCGGTCCGTAAAATGATGTCGTAAATTTCGGTCCGTAAGTTGGCCCATACACCTAGCGTAAAAATAGGCGCGTAAAAGAAGAAGAATAAGAAGCGGACATTTTTCGCTCTTCCTCTTGCCTGTTGTTGGAGCACATGGTAGTTTTCCAGTTTATTCAAGTTGCTTGAACAAGATGGATCTATCTGAGGCCATGGTTTTAAGTGCAGGTGCTATAAACATTGTGTTGTAAAGTAAAAGAATAAAAAGAAAGTATAGAAGAAACAGAAAGATTTGGACCAGGAAATGGATTTTAGTTTGTATTGTAGCATGTTAATAGATAGATAATGCAGGGGTGCCCACAAGGGGGGGGGCTATGACGCAAACTGCGTCATTGAAATATTTGAGGGGGGTTAAACATCTATATAAATATGTTTTTGAGAGGGTGTAAAAATTAATCGAAAAGTTATTTTTTTCATGGAAGAAGACCTACGGATAGACAATTGAGGGGGGTGCGTCATGAACATGAGGGGGGGTGGGCACCACTGGATAATGCAATAAATAATATACTAATGATTACTGATAATTACACTAATAAATAATCAGCTGGATGAATCACACCGACAAGTTTTGTAGATAACTATACGAACATATTATACACACAACAACATGTCAAACAATTGCAAGGTTTTTTTTTTTTCTCACTGCTCATAGTAGAGAGCACGTTGTTCTCAATATACTATTTCCATTAAACATGATCTGAAATACACTGTTGCAGCAAAGCTTTGTCAAAGTGGTACGTCACAATATGAAATAAACAGACTGCAGGGGCGCCCGAAGAAAATTTTCTAGAGCGGGACCCATCTCCATGGTTGCTATATTATGTCTCGTATTTAATATACATGGTTTGCTATATTAAGTATACATTTTCGTGAGCCAGAGGGGGGCCCAGGCCCCATCCTGCCCTCCCCTTCGGGCGCCTATGACAGACTGGGAGCCACGCCGAAGAGGATTAAAAATTCACATTTATCTATATTACGTCCAAGCAACTCAATCCATTTGGCCTATTTTTGGTACAATCTTAGATCATTGTACTTAGTGATCTGAGATCACTAAATATTTATATAAATCATACTTCGAAGGAGGAGGACACAGGACAGGGAAAAAGTTATATTGAATTTTTTTACGAAGGGCCGCGGTGGCTCAGTGGTAGAGCGTTCACCTCTGGTGCTTGGGGTCCCGGGTTCGATCACAGCCCCCGCCAAGTGAACTTTGTGGTAGACAAACACCGTGTGCGTGGGTTTTCTCGGGGTTCTTCCGTTTCCTCCCACTTTCTTCATTCCACCATTTCATTCATTACTCATTATCACCGTCTCCTTTTGCCTAACCGGCATAACCGTGGGACGTAAAACTCAAAAATTTCATTTTCAATTTTTTACATGTAGATTGGAAACATTTAAATTTCTAAACAGACACAATGATGATTTAATACAATCTGAACGAGTTTGATGTGTGGTTTCCTCTTACCTTCCGAACTAAGCCTATTGTTTGGAACTGCAGTTTACAAAGAATAAGGGAGTAAAGGAGTGTTCCGATAGTTGAATAATTGATTAATTTTTTTTGTTATACAATGTTTTAGACTGTTGACTTTGGTCGTTAAAAAGTGGGTTACTGAATGATAAATTCAATTTAAAGAAAATATGATTTATTAATGGTTGCAGCTTTCGTTTTTTTTTTTCTTTCTTACAATATTAACGAATAATATAGTAGTAACAAATAGAATAAATTATCCCCTCACGGAATACCAATTTTTACTACCTTATCCACAGCTCAAAAATAGACCAGAAAGAGAAAACAAGACTTATACAACTACCTCCAGCCCCCTTCTTTATAAATAGTTTGATCCTTGTTACCTCGGCTTTTGTAAGTTGAAGGAATCCTCCCCGTTGCTTCCACCTACCTTTTTTTTTTATTTCAAAGTTTATCTTGCCATTTAGTTTTTATCAAGTTGTTAAAAATAATTTAAATATTTATTTATTGAAAGGTTGGGTGTTAGCGGACTTAGGTAATTTCATCACCGGTAATTTTGTCACCAAAATATTAGCATGTAGGTTATTTCGCTCACCGGAAATTTCGACATAGTAATTTCGTTACTTGTAATTTTGTCACCAAAATATTAGCATGAAGGAAATTTAGTCATGGTCATTTTTTCACCTTTGTTGAACTAAGTAGAGACAAAGTAAACGACCGAAACAGCTGACCTTATCTTAATCAAAGTTGGAAAACAATTTAGTTGGTGTTCGACTCTGGAAAATCAAAGTTTCGGATCCTCGAAGCAAGAACAAACAGCAGTAAAATAACACAAGCAAATGTTAAAAGCACAGGCAAAATGGGCCAGTAATGGATTTATATATCACTATTTACAAAAATTAAGTTTTGGCAATATTAAAATTTCAGAACAGAAAATTAGCAAACAAAATATAACTTGTATTAATGCAATAAATGGTTTGCATGTTCATTTTCTACTATTCATAACATGATAGGAAACAACAAGCAATTTTTTTTTCAAACATTTAGTTCCAGTGTTATACGTTAAGCACAAAGATTAGAGCCGTTTCTGAAAAATCTGAAACACTCTTCTAGTTTGCTGTTTGGGTGTTTGCCCCACAGCATCTTGATGAAGCACAGCTGAAACCGTTGCTTCAACTTGTTGAATTTCATGAATAAGCTTCCAAATAGTGCGTGGGACATTCCTACTAGATGATGAAACTTCTAGTTCCACAATTCACAAATATTATTTATCCTAGAATTGCTGTTAAAGGTAGCTTGGTGAACATTCCAATTGTCTGGGGGATATAGACGGGGCACATTACGCAAACAAAATTCCCAGACCGAGCTTTAACACGGCGATACGTGTTTGACACGTAAGTGCTATCAAAATAGTCCAGAAGTTCCAGCTCTTCCTCCGAAGTCACTTGTATTAATCGATGCACACCTGCTATTGGAAGAAATGCAAATCTGTTTATTTTCTCGCAAAATAAACGAAAATTTTAATTGCTCTTGTACCGTTCTAAGAGTCCAAGCTCTTGGACCTTCCTCCATGTTGACTGAGTCAGGTGGAAAAAAGTAACGCTATAAACGAGTTGAATCTCCAAAAGTTGCATTTACGCTATAATAAAATCCATTAGCATAGTTACAGGTCCGGATATTCACTAAATTCACTGCACTGATTCACCACCACACGAAACAGTTCTTCATATGAATTTTGTGTCTTGGTCTACATTAGGGCGTAAAGGAAGTCTCACCTCAAATAACATACATTTTTTTTTTTTTTTTTTTTTTTTGGAGCCATTGAAAAGTTGCGTTCACCATCCATGTTTCACTTTTTAATAGGCTGATAAGGCTATATTTAAAGGAAACATCCAGAAATATTTATACGTTTTTCTTCCTTTATAGAAATTTGTTCTCTTCACATATATCCAATAACAATTTGCCAATGTTTACTCAGAGTTCAAATATAATATAATTCTTTTAATAGCTCTTTAAAAAGGCCACTCTTTTCAAATGACTCTGTTAACTTGGAAGGTCCAAGAGTTTGAACTCAGAGAACGGTACTAGAACGAAGAAAATTTTCGTCTATTCTGCGGGAAAATTAACAGATTGGCGTATCTTCCCATATTTGTTTATTATTTTCTGTTCTGAAATTTTTATATTCGCGAAATTTAATATTTGTAAATAGTGAATAATGAACCCATTAGTGCCCCATGTTGCCTGTGCTTTTAACATCTGCTCAAGCAGACATTATTTTCTCCTACTGGTGCTTGTTCTTGCGTCGAGTACCAGAAACTTCAATTTTGCAGAGTTCAACACCAACTGAATTGTTTTCTAAGTTTTATTAAAATAACGTAAGCTGTTTGATCGTTTGCTTTGTCTCTATTTAATTCAACAAAGGTGAAAAAATAACCGTGACAAAATTTCCTATATGACAATATTTCTGTGATAGAATTACTGGAAACTTTTATCTCTTGTCTCAAATACAATATCTAAAATATGTAACTCTTTATTTAATAAAAATAATATATTTTGATTATGCTGCACAGTTTTGGCAGTAGAAGATTAAAGAAAACAATTTCAAAAACTTTTTCGAGTTCATTCATTGTACTTGTATTATGCTCTAAAAGACACTGGTGATGAAATTATCGTGACATTATTTTCGGTGACGAAATTACCTATATGGTAATATTTTGGTGACAAAATTACCGGTGACGAAATTACCGTGACGAATTTTCCGGTGACAAAATTACCGTCGCCCGGTGTTAGCATGCGGGGTCAGGTTAAATTCAGTTCTACTCTGGTTTTCGTTTATTGCCAGTTTATATCTGTTTATTTTCATGTTTTCTTTAAATGTAGTCTTTAGTAATTTACTGTATTAAAAAATGTTTTAAACTTAATGACTTTTTTCTTCGTTCTTGCTGTCGGGTATGTGACATGAGGGTAAAATCCACCCGAACTTGAGGGTTTCCACATATACATACAAATCAATTGAGTAGTAGTAAGGGCGAACTCAACATCGGATAATTTTCTTTAAATTCGAGTGATAAGTTTCTAAACTTAATACTTTTATCATATTTCCAAGGGAAGGTTTTCGAATTTTCTTCCTATCCCCCAAAATAAAGGAAGTTCACTGATAGATGAAAATAAAAAGACAAACGCGATTTTATCGAAAATGACTAACGATTCTTCTCGTACATTAATATTTCATTACCACTTGTATTATCTGGCATAAGTTATTTCTGTGGTAAAAATACAAAAAGGTTAGTTTACTCTTGCCTGTGAGTTTTTTCGAGATATTTTCTCAAACACGAGTCAGTTAATTTTGTTCGTAATTGATAAATAAATGGTTTATTAATAACCGGACAATATGACGTAACTAATTTTTCCTGAAAAAATCTACAACGGGTAGTTTACTCTTGAGGGAGAATTTTTTTCGAATTTCTGAAAAACGCCTTAGGTGATAGTTCATATTTCATAAATAAATGTTTAATTAATAGCCTGCAATATGGAAACATCCACACGAAGCAGTCTTGAAGATGAGTTTCTACTATGTTCAATATGTAATGTCTATGAAAAATATACACTATTAAGTAGCAGATTGCGTCAATTATGTCAATTCTCCTAATAATGATGCATATACTACTTACAAACATGGTAAAACGATTGAGTTGTTCGTGAAATAAATTATTTAAATGACAAGTATTGAGTGTTACATAATATTTTATGGCAATATACCTTAAGTTGACATTTATCTAGGAAGGTTTGATAGTACTCTCAACACTAAGATTGAGAAATGCTTTAATAAGTTAATATAAATTTATGAGTGTATTTCCTGTAAATGCGTGTAATTTTCAATTCTGGTCTTAGTTATGAGCTCTTTTGGGCTTAAATCTATTGTACTTTTCAAGTAAGTGTTCGTAAACATATTCCCATCATGATGAGATATAATACAATGTTGAAAAATATTCAACATGGCCAGCACCTCGAATTGAACCAAAACTTTTACGGCTGGGAAGCAACCATACAGAAAAAAAAACTGTACAACGATTTGCTATTTGACTTAGTATATAAGCATTAATGATGAAATAGCATTATTATTAGATTTAAATTAGAGTTAAACCACAAACTGAGGTTTGGAACAATATACGAAGAAAGAAACATTATATATCGTGGTTTATTGAATTTTTTTACGAGTAATATAAAGATCACGTGAAAAAATAGTTACTTTCTGAACCTATTTCGCTATAAATTCTTGTAAAGTTGAGAAAGTACTTAAAATAACAAGCAGCACATTATCAAAATAGCAAGAATCGTCATCGAATTTCGATATTCAAACTCAATTATTTGCTCCGTGTTATCAGGGAAATATCGGATAGTATCTTGTTCAAGGTCAGGATTACTACTATTTAAACTTACAGATACAGCACTAGGCCATTTTACTCTGAAACATTTTAACAATTTGATAACAATTTAATAACAATTTGAGGTCAAGATGGTACAAGACAACAGCGACATTACAAAAATAGCTTATTTAATAGATGATCTGAAAGTATACTCACTTGAAAAAACGTCTACAGTTTCTGGTAACTGATTATAGGTACTGATCTAATTTTGTTTAGAAGGGACCTTTGGATAATATTAACTCTCACAGCTCGAGTGTAAAAGAGATCACTAGACCGTGTTGTTCTCGCGGGTACGCGAAAATTGATCTGACTTAACAACTGTTCATATGATATGTGGCCATTTACAATTTTTTTGGAAAAATATTAGGTCAGAAATTTTGTTTCTCACTAGGGGAGGTTTGATATTGAGAGATTTTAAAACATTTTTTGGAAGTGTTCGGAGGTGAGGTACTCGGTAGGATACAATGGCTAAAAAGAAATTAATTACGGAATTTAATTTTTTAAATGAGTAGGGCAGGCCATAGATCAGATAGGAGAACAATACTCAATAGTGGGAGCAACATATGATTTATAGATAATTTTCAATCCGGCAAGAATTGGTCAAATGCTATTGACAGTCATACTTAAAAAAAAAAATCACAACAGAGGGCCACAGCAGCTCAG
Source organism: Thermobia domestica (assembly GCF_964235325.1). Taxonomy (NCBI): domain Eukaryota; kingdom Metazoa; phylum Arthropoda; class Insecta; order Zygentoma; family Lepismatidae; genus Thermobia; species Thermobia domestica. The sequence goes on from NC_137469.1 coordinate 150,964,009, forward strand.
TGCTAAAGCACTTATCTCTGGTGCGTGGGGTCCCTGGTTCAATCCCCGTGCAAATAAGTTTGTGTGGGCAACATCATGTCCGTGGGTTTTTTCGGGGTACTCTCGTTTCCTCCCAAATTTCATTCCACCAATTCTCTCATTATCATTTACTTGGCTTAATTATTGTATTCTTTAGTCTAAATGGCATAATCGTGGGAAGTTAAACTCAAAGATTTCATTTCAGTATCACAACGTGGGTAACTCTGAAGGTGTGACTTCATCTTTATATGCGCCTTTACCTGTGTGAAAAAAAAACTAATGTCCAAATATTAAATTAAATCTTAAATTCCTAGTCGAAAGGCATCAAGTTCGATAAGTTTAGCGAGCCTATATGAGAAGTAGAACCCGAACTGCATGAGCTTCCGCCTAGAATCGAACAGGGCGCCCCGCACAGAGGACGGGTACGCTGAGTATATAGCCACGGAGGAGCTCTCATAATTTGCGAATTCAGATTAGGAAGTATTGGATTTAAATACTTTTTTCTCTGTACACTCAAAATTAATTATGAATTTTAATTAGGAAATAATGTCTCGTTTTGTGCAATAGAAAATATTAGTTTAGCCGAAATCATATATTGTATGGAAAGACTGAAACTAGATTGGAATGATGATTTTTGGTGAGTCTACCAGCAAACCTCAGCAACGATTCGCGAGAACAACACAAAAACAGGTTTTCTCTTCTGAAAACAATAAGACCAGACCAGGGAGAAGGCCGTGGAAAGGGCAAGAGACCACCTGCTGCTCGAAAACCCTTTCATCTGTGCCGTTTTTACGCGCCGTATTTACGCTCGAAGTTAAAAGCAGCCAGACTTTTCCAGCGTATAAAAATTCGGTACGTAAACGTACGCCAGGCCCCATACACTAACGTATTGACAGCTACTAACAAGACTAGCGCAAGAAATTTTATGGCTACGGCGGAAAAATACGTCAGTGTATGGCTCGTGTTAAGGCCAACATACACTAGCGTATTTTCAGCGCGCATTTTCGGTCCGTAAAATGATGTCGTAAATTTCGGTCCGTAAGTTGGCCCATACACCTAGCGTAAAAATAGGCGCGTAAAAGAAGAAAAAAAGAAGCGGTCAGTTTTCGCTCTTCCTTTTGCCTGTTGTTTCAGCACGCGGTTGTTTTCCAGTTTCCTCAAGTTGTTTGAACAGGAGATATCTATGTTTTAAATGCAGGTCCTATAAACCTTATGCTATTAAGGAAACGAATAAAAAGAAAGAACAAAACAATAGAAACATTTGGACTAGCAAGTGATATTCAATGTAGGAGTACTTTTTATTTCTTTTCATAGTATCAGAATGTGAAAATTCCCATAGAATGTTTTAACAAAGTTAAATCAGACAGATTTAAAAAAAAAAAGGAAAAGAGAAAGAACGAAAGAAAAACAAAAGCTAAATCCATGATTTTGCAAAAGCAGTAATTCAATTTAATAAATTTTCTCACTAAATTTGTTAGATTTCTCGAATAAATAAATAAATCTACCCACTGTGGCGTAACATATCTCATGGAACCAGGGCCTACCATCCAGCTTGTGCCACTCATGCCTTTAGGGTGGGGTGCGAATCCCGGGGCGGAATTTCCTTCTATTTTGTTTTAATCCCTTCCAAAAGCAACAAATTGAAACACTGGTCCCTCACAAAGCAATCAACTATCTCCTGTTAGGAACTATTTATCCCCCTTCAAATATACACAACCTAATTCGCGCACTGCTATTGGGTAATATATGCTCAGCACATCTGCTGCTCTTGTAGAATCTAGTCCTTAATGAAAGGGTCAACAAAAAGAAGGAAAGTCAACCGTCTCCAAGTACAAACAAACCAAGTTTTAATTTCGAAGTGTGACTTGACAAGCTATTTAAAAGTTACAAAGAATATCTAGAATAATTAAAATTTTATATTTAGAAAACGAATTAACACTTAATCTGGGATATAACATAATCAAATGAAAACAATATCAATTGTATTGTTGTACTTTACTAATATGAAATGCGGCAACTAATTCACTCTCCTGTTTTCTTTCACAATCTTTGAAGCATAGCATTTGTTTTAACAGTGACGATATTAATGTATTATGCTACATTACATTGGATAGTACATTTGCTCATAATAAGAAGTTTTTGGAAGTTAAAGTATCTTTTTAAGATAAAAAATACTTTACCTTAAATACAACTAATTTTTAAATATATAAGTGCTTGTGTTATCCCTTATCCATTTAGCAACTGTAGAATAAATTGCTTTATATTTAGAATAGTTCTCATCAGAGTCGTAGCTAAGTTGAGGGGGCCAGAGGGGCGGTTGTCCCGGGCGCTGATAGCAAGAGGGTGCCGAAGAAGCAAGAAGGAAGGAAAGTATTGGAAATGATCATAGATTTGCTAAAAATTTTCTTGCTCGATTACGCCCGCAATCCAAATGTTTCAATAAGAGTCAGAACAAGTTTTTACTTATTACTTAAAAAAAAAAAGCTATTATATATGATTTCTTAATGACGATGTGACATACATGCTGCCAAGTAATGACTTACAGTGTAAACAAGAGCGTTTTCAAAATCAGAAACGGTCACAGTCTTAAATACGTACGTATTCGGCATTTTGATGATGATGAGTTTGGTTAGTTAATCACGTTTTTCTAACCAATCCTTTAATCATGACGGTGAGAATAAAGGTATGAACAATGAAAGGAGTGAAGAGACACACAAGTTGTTGTTTGCGCGGGGATATTAAAAATGAAGGTAAACAAGGAGAATAATAACGTTCTTGAATTTGAAACAGTTGTAGAATAGGGGCTTAATGGGTCAGAACTTTACTCCACAAATTTCGTCTTTTTCAAAGACTGATCGCTATATATATATATATATATATATATATATATATATATATATATATATATATATATATATATATATATATATATATATATATATATATATATATATATGTATAATGTGTGTGTGTATTTTAATATTTTTATTAATAAAAGTAACCTTAAATTCAGAATTTTCAGTCATTAAGAAATTAAGTAAGTACTATAATTTTATACATACACTATGTGATCAAAAGTATCCGCACACCCGGCTGAAAATGACTTAGAAGTTCGTGGCGTCCTCCATCGGTATTGCTGGAATTCAATATAGTGTTGGCTCACCCTTAGCCTTGATAACAGCTTCCACCCTTGCAGGCATACTTTCAGTCAGTGCTGGAAGGTTTCTTGGGGAATAGCAGCCCATTCTTCACGGAGTACTGAACTGAGGAGAGGTATCGATGTAAGTTGGTGAGGCCTGGCACAATCGTCGTTCCAAAACATCCCAAAGGTGTTCTATAGGATTCAAGTCAGGACTCTGTGCAGCCAGTCCATCACAGGGATGTTGTGGTTGTGTAACCACTCCGCCACAGGCCATGCAGTATGAACAGGTGCTCGATCGTGTTGAAAGATGCAATCGCCATCCCCGAATTGCTCTTCAACAGTGGGAAGCAAGAAGGTGCTTAAAACATCAATGTAGGTCTGCGCTGTGAGAGTGCCACGGAAAACAACAAGGGGTGCAAGCCCCCTCCAAAAAAAAAACACGACCACACAATAACATCATCACCTCCGAATTTTACTGTTGGCACTTCACGTGCTGACAGATGACGTTTACCGGGCATTCGCCCTACCCACACTCTACCATCGGATGGTCACATTGTGTACCGTGATTCGTCACTCCACACAATGTTTTTCCACTATTCAATCGTCTAATGTTTACGCTCCTTACACCAAGCGAGGTATTTACCTGCGTGATGTGTGGCTTATGAGCAGCCACTCGACCATGAAATCCAAGTTTTCTCACCTCACGCCTGTCATAGTACTTGGAGTGGATCCTGATGCAGTTTGGAATTCCTGTGTGATGGTCTGGATAGATGTATGTCTATTACACTTTACGACTCTTTTCAACAGTCGACGGTCTCTGTCAGTCAACAGACGAGGTCGGTCTGTACGCTTTTGTGCTGTACGTGTCCATTCATGTTTCTACTCCACTATCACACCAGACACAGTGGATCTAGGGATGTTTAGGAGTGTGGAAATCTCGCGTACAGACTTCTGACACAAGTGACACCCAATCACCTGACCACGTTCGAAGTCCGTGAGTTCCGCGGAGCGCTCCATTCTCCTTTCTCACGATGTCTAATGACTACTGGGAAAAAATTAAATGAAATCTTTGAGTTTTACGTCCCACGGTTATGCCGGTTAGGTTAAAGGAGACGGTGATGATGAGTGATGAATGAAATGGTGGAATGAAGAAAGTGGGAGGAAACGGGAGAACCCCGAGAAAACCCACGTACACGGTGTTTGTCCACCACAAAGTTCACTTGGCAGGGCTGGGATCGAACCCGGGACAAAATAATGACTACTGGGGTCGCTGATAATGAGTACCTGGCAGTAGGTGGCAGAACAATGTACCTAGTATGAAAAACGTGTGTTTTTTTGGGTGTCCGGATACTTTTGATCACATAGTGTATGTAGTAGCCAAACTACATTTTGGATTTCAAGTACGAACATTAAACATATTCTTTACCTCCATCGATCAATATTAAGAAATTTGCAAAGAAGGTCTCTTCAGAGTTTTCGTTACATTTCACAAAATATTTTTGACCGTAAAACGATCAAAATTAAAATCTTCCTTATGTGGTCACATACAGAATAAAATTACAAAAGTTTACAATTATTACTGGAAATTGATGCTGTTATGATGATGATGATGATCCATTTCGAACATTTTTAAATCACGTAGTATCTAACGTATTAAAATTTCATTTCTTATATATAGTATGAAACGTAAAAAGTTGTAAATTTTTATAACTTTTCTCAAAGTAGATTTGTGTACAGCAAAGGCATAAGTTTAACAAAAAGTCCAAAATAAGCCTCTTGAAAACAGCTTTTATTTGTAAAAGAATAGAGAATGATCACTTTCGGTTGTTGTAATAGTCTGAGCAAGCAGCATGATAAAAATTCAACGTAGCATAACAAGAACAGCTGCTAAATATGAAGAAATAAATAAATAAAGGAAGGAAGGAAGGAAGCTTGATAAGGTGAGTGTAGGGGCGCCGAATTCTACTTCGCCCCTGGCGCCGAAATCTCTAGCTACGGCTCTGTTTTTCATCCACCTTCTAAACATTTGTATTGTCTACTAATACTTATCGATTCGACTGTGATATTCCTCATTATTGTAATATATATATATATATATATATATATATATATATATATATATATATATATATATATATATATATATATATATATATATATATTTTCGAACTTTTAGTATTCTCCTTCACCGGAAGCAAATTCTTATTAATTAATACACTGAGATAAGTCCGTTATCCGGACAGAGGTATACTGTACAATTATACGGAATCATTATGTTTACTACAGAAACCTGCACGGAGCATACGTTATCCATATGCTACAGACATTCTCCGCTTAGATGTTACATCATGCCGTTGCAGGATGTATGACATCTAACAGTCTTCCATATATCACATACGTATACGTATGTTACATACGCCAGTTGAATGTTACATGCGTATATCTGTTTGTGAGATCCTGACCACCTATATACAGTTCTTTCGTTCGTACAGAAAGTACGTTTATTCTAAACATGTATGCGGAAAGTATGTATAAAATGTACTTTTTTCAGTTATACATTTGCTGTACGTTAAGTCCTAAAACTACATTATTTACACATGTAACCTACGTTTTTAAGTACGCCACATACATTTTTTCTGAGTATATAATTTCACAATACGCCCTATGTCCGCCTCTATTGTTAATGTATAAGATATAAGAAATTTACAGCATTCAATGTAAGGTCTACTGAAAAGCTTTTGACACAGTAAGCAGACACTTTTGATCTATGTAAATCAACTTTTAAATTTAAAAAATGATTGATTCAAATGACTGGACCAAACCACATGTTCAAATTAAATATAACAAATTTGGTGTTTTTTAAAAAATAATTTAGTTAATTGTAAACAAATTAATTTAAGTTGTTGGCCAATGTAATGACTATTAGTGAATATTCTACGTTTGAACGCATCATTGGATGATTAACAGTTAATGAAAATATAATGAAACTAATTGTAAATCTGAAGTGAAGTGATTCAAATAAAAGCGTATAGATCTAATTAAATACTACTAAAATTATTCCTCAACAAAGTCTTAAAATTCACTTAAATTAGGAATATTATTAACAAATGTGCTGTCCATCGGCGATTAGGGGCGTGAAGGTAATTGCTGCCCCCACTTTTTTGACTTTACACTGTAACCTAATTACATGCCCCCTTACTATTAGTAGTGTTTTGTCCCCCTTTTTAGTGTTCATACCCAATTGCCGTCACTGGTACTTTCCATTTCAAGCGAATAGATCTGTATTTTTGCGCAACTACAATTGATTACGGAAAGTAAGATAAATTTAATGCTTGATTAAAATTATTATAGTTATTTAGTATACTAAATATTAAATTTGTCTTTAAAAAAAGGGTTTGCACGTGTATGTTATATGGAAACATAAGAAACTGCAAATAATAAAATGTGGAGTTGTTACAAATGATTATAGCTGTTTCATGAATTTGGCGTAGCTATGATATTTGGCATATTATCACGAAGCTTTACCACAATATAGACCTTAATTTATTTAATTTCGAACTTAGTCAAATTCGGTCCAAACATTAGCTATTCACAGCACTCTATTCTCCAATTCAACTCAGATTAGGTTATTTTCAAACAAAGTCAAACTATTCTGAACGACTGGTTTGTTTAAATTTCACTACATGTTGGTACAAACATCCAACTGCTTATTAAAATTAACTGAGCTACCCAATCTTAGTTCAGATTTCTTTTTCAAATGAAGTTTAAACTGTTAACTCATTAAAGACACTTTGAACCAAATCCATTCGTTCGTTTAAATTTATTATTATTATTATTATTATTATTATTATTATTATTATTATTATTATTATTATTATTATTATTATTATTATTATTATTATTATTATTATTATGATTATTATTACATTTGTTTCACAACTTATGAACCAATGATTTGAAGCAATCTATGTCGGAAGAGTTTCCATTTACTGGTTCAGAAAATAAACAATTTGTTTTATTTTAAATTTTCATTTTTCTCAGTGTAAAGATCCGTCGAATTGTATGTTTTTAATACTCATAGTTCTTGTATTCATTGAATAAGACATATTTCACTGTAAGAAAGCGTAGTTATAAGGAATTAAGCAGAAAGTAAAAAGAAAAATGTAAACAAACTTGTATGTTATACGAAACTGAAAACAATTAAATATCAATTAATTTCGAAGCTCTAGTAGTAAAAATGACACTAAAATAACACTATTAAGTAAGAAGTTGTGTCAATTATTATATAAATTCTCCTGACACTGATGGACATGCTACTTATAAACATAATAAAACGATTGAGTTGAGTTGATTTTGAATTTAACGTCCCTTTCAGCAGCGAGGCTATATGAGACGAGACCTACTGATTTACATGGAATCCGAACCACATGAGCTCCCACCGGAAAGCGAACCCGGATCTCCCACGCCAAAGACACGCACGCTAACCGTTTAGCCACAGAGGAGCTCAGTAAAATGATTGAGTTGTTCGTGAAAGAAATTATTTAAGTGTCAGATATTCATTGTTATTTAATATTTTGTGGTAATAGGCTTTAAGTTAACGTTTATCTGGAAAGAATTGATAGTAACCACACCACAAAAGTTGAGGAATGCTTAAATGGCATACTACAAGTTAACATGAACTATTATGAGTGTAATCCTGTTTCCTGCAAATGGGTGTCATTTCAATTTTGGTGTTAGGTATGTTCTGTTTTGAGTCTACTTAAGCTTTTCAAATAAGTGTTGGTACAGTCCCCATCATGACGAGATATAATAAAATGTTGAAAAATATTCAACATAGCTGGCACCCTGGATTGAACTAGAACTTTTAGGCTGAAAAGCAAGCACACTAAAGCGAGCAGTACAATGATTGTGCTATTTAGACTTAGTATGTCAGCATTAATGGTGAAATAGGATTATTAGGTCTATTAAATTTAAATATATGTACAATCTGAGGTTTGAAATAATTCACAAAGAAAGAAACATTAGGCCATGTATTGCGGTTTCTCACACTTTCTTTTTCACGAGTAATGTTAATATCACGGGGAAAAAATAGTGACTTTCTGAACCTATTTTGTTAAAGTTCTTGTAAAATTGAGAAAGTACTTAAAATAACAAGCAGCAGGTGGTCGAAATAGCAAAAAATTTTCACCGAATTTCGATAGTCAAACGCAATTTTTTTGCTGTTTTATCAGGCAGATATCGAGATAATATCTTGTTGAAGGTCAGGATTATTACTTTTAATTCTTACATATACCTAGTAGGTACCTGTAGCCTCTGTGCTAGTAGTGATTATTTTCAAAAATATTGTACGGGTAGCGTGGGACAAAACAAAATATCAGAATGCTGAATTTGAACATTATTTGGTGAAGGAGTGTTCTTCATAAGAGTGAAATGTAATTTATCTTTGCTACTGGGGACATTTTTATTCATATCCGATCGGAGAGAACCAAGTGAACGAGAAAGTATGTCTGGAAGTAACATTTTATGTTGGTTGCCAGGGACGTACGCAGGGGGTGGGTCTTGGGGGTCCGGACCCCCCCCGAAATTTCGACTTTTGTGTAAATTTAGCGTAATTTTAGGGACAATTTATTTATTTTAATATAAAATACCCTCATATTGAGTTTGGACCGCTCCCGAAATAAATTCCTGCACACACTACTGTTGGTTGCCCAAACTTTCTTTCCCTTCTCTTGCTTTCTCTCTCTTTTCTAAATAACATGACATTTTTAGTTTGGCGGGAATTGGTCACATGCTATTAAAAGTCATGTTATACTTCTTTTTTTCATATCAGAATATGAGCAACTCTAAAGGTGTGACTTCATTTTTATAACCATCTTGACCTCTGTGTGTGGGGGGGGGGGGGCTAATTGTCAAATATTAAATTTAATGTTAAATTCGTAGTCGAAAGACATCATGTTCGATTGGATTGGGTTTGAATTTAACGACCTCTCAGGCAGCGAGGCTATATGAGAAGTGAGATTTAAACTGCGTGAGCTTCTGCCGAGAATCGAACAGTATGTCCTGCGCCGGAGAAGCTTACGCTGATCATATAGCCACGGAGAAGCTCTCATCATTTGGGAATTCTAATTAGAAAGTATTGGATTTAAATACCTTTTCCTCTATGTACTGAAAATTAATTATGAATTTTAATTAGGAAATAATATCTCGTTTTGTACAATAGAAAATATTAATTTAGCCGAAATCATGTATTGTATAGAAAGACTGAAACTAGATTGGAATGAAGATTTCTGATGAGTCTACCAGCAAACCTAAGCAACGATTCGCGAGGACAACTCAAAAACAGGCTTTCTCTTCTGAAAACAATAAGACCAGACTAGGGAGAAGGCCGTGGAAAGGGCAAGAGACCACCTGCTGCTCGAAAACCCTTTCATCTGAGCCGTTTTTACGCGCCGTATTTACGCTCGAAGTTAAAAGCAGCCAGACTTTTCAAGCGTATAAAAATTCGGTACGTAAACGTACGCCAGGTTCCATACACTAACGTATTGACAGCTGCTAACAAGACTAACGCATGAAATTTTATGGCTACGGCGGAAAAATACGTCAGTGTATGGCAGGTATAAAGGCCAACATACACTAGCGTATTTTCAGCGCGCATTTTCGGTCCGTAAAATGATGTCGTAAATTTCGGTCCGTAAGTTGGCCCATACACCTAGCGTAAAAATAGGCGCGTAAAAGAAGAAGAAAAGGAAGCGGTCAGTTTTCGCTCTTCATTTTGCCTGTTGTTTCAGCCCGCGGTCGTTTTCCAGTTTGCTCAAGTTGTTTGAACAGGACAGATCTATGTTTTAAATACAGGTCCTATAAACATTATGCTATTAAGGAAACGAATAAAAAGAAAGAACAAAACAATAGAAATATTTGGACTAGCAAGTGATATTCAATGTAGGAGTACTTTTTATTTCTTTTCATAGTATCGGAATGTGAAAATTCCCATAGAATGTTTTAACAAAGTTAAATCAGACAGATTTAAAAAAAAAAAGAAAGAAAGAAAGAAAGAAAGAAAGAAAAACAAAAGCTAAATCCATGATTTTGCGAAAGCAGTAATTCAATTTAATAAATTTTCTCACTAAATTTGTTAGATTTCTCGAATAAATAAATAAATAAATCTACCCTCTGTGGCGTAACATATTTCATGGAACCAGGGCCTACCATCCAGCTTGTGCCACTCATGCCTTTAGGGCAGGGTGCGAATCCCGGAACGAAATTTCCTTCTATTTTGTTTTAATCCCTTCCAAAAGCAACAAATTGAAACATTGGTCCCTCACAAAGCAATCAACTATCTCCTGTTAGGAACTATTTTATCCCCCTTCAAATATACACAACCTAATTCGCGCACTGCTATTGGGTAATATGCTCAGCACATCTGCTGCTCTTGTAGAATCTAGTCCTTAATGAAAGGGTCAACAAAAAGAAGGAAAGTCAACCGTCTCCAAGTACAAACAAACCAAGTTTTAATATCGAAGTGTGACTTGACAAGCTATTTAAAAGTTACAAAGAATATCTAGAATAATTAATATTTTATATTTAGAAAACGAATTAACACTTAATCTGGGATATAACATAACCAAATGAAAACAATATCAATTGTATTGTTGTACTTTACTAATATGAAATGCGGCTATTAATTCACTCTCCTGTTTTCTTTCACAATCTTTGAAGCATAGCATTTGTTCTAACAGTGACGATATTAATGCACCATGCTACATTACATTGGATAGTTCATTTGCTCATAATAAGAAGTTTTTGGAAGTTAAAATATCTTTTAATACAACTAATTTTTAAATATATAAGTGCTTGTGTTATCCCTTATCCATTTAGCAACTGTAGAATAGATTGCTTTATATTTAGAATAGTTCTCATCAGAGTCGTAGCTAAGTTGGGGGGCCAGCGGGGCGGTTGCCCCAGGCGCTAATAGCAAGAGGGTGCCGAAGAAGCAAGAAGAAAGGAAAGTATTGGAAATGAAAATAGAGTTGTTAAAAATTTTCTTGTTCACTACGCCCGCAATCCAAATGTTTCAATAAGAGTTAGAACAAGTTTTTACTTATTACTTTAAAAAAAAAAAAAAAGCTATTATATATGATTTCTTAATGACGATGTGACATACATGCTGCCAAGTAATGACTTACAGTGTAAACAAGAGCGTTTTCAAAATCAGAAACGGTCACAGTCTTAAATACGTACGTATTCGGCATTTTGATGATGATGAGTTTGGTTAGTTAATCACGTTTTTCTAACCAATCGTTTTAATCATGACGGTGAGAATAAAGGTATGAAAAATGAAAGGAGTGAAGAGACACACAAGTTGTTGTTTGCGCGGGAATATTAAAAATGAAGGTAAACAAGGAGAATAATAACGGTGCAACGACATTGCGCAATTTTTTTTAAAGATTAGATCATTGATAATCTTTCTAATATGTGACTTATTAACGAGGAGCAGAAAGTGCTGAAATTGCGCAAATTTCCACCGCAATGTTGCCAAACAACAGGATTCAGGAAATTGTACGAATTTTGCACTGAAACAAAATGTATAAACGCCATTTCTTTGTGCGATATACTTCTATTGTATTCTAACATTTACAAAGCAAAATATACATTTACAGAATATTTCACGTTTACACTTTGTATCCGCGGAATTTAAATCCTACACCTTTTAAAAATGTCATACCAGTGCCTTCTCATGGTTTATCTGTGAATTCCTAAACTCAGCGTGTTTCCTTATGACAAACTTAGACTTCTGCTGGTCTTTGGGCCTTTGAAATTCCTTTTGCCCATTGAAATACTGACGTCATTTTCATGGCAGTTTCCGTTTGGATCCATAGCAAACCAGATGCTAGGGATGTCTAAATACGTAAACAACCCCATCAGGACGTCGCGGTCGGAAAGATGGATTGCCGCCGTCGACGGTGGCGGGCCACCAGAGGCAGCCGGCACCCGTCCGCGGCGGCACGACGATCTACTTGTTCAAAGTTGCCGACCTTTTGCCGAGGCGGCAAGCAGTCGAAAATCGTCAAGTAAAATTCCCTTTGCCGACTCTTTGCCGACTGTTGCCGACCGTCAGAGCCGGCAAAACAATCGGAAAGGCCTCTTTCCGACCCTCTGCCGACTCCTTATGCCGGCATCTTTTCGACGGCGGCGCCGGCGCATTTACTGCGCCTTTACGGTTGTTTGCCGACTGCTCGGCAAGACAACTTTCCGACGGCGGTGCCGGCGCATTTAATGCTCATTTCCGGCTGTTTGCCGACCGCTCGCCAAGGCAACTATTCGTCGCGGTCGAAAATCGCGCTGAAAGATGCCGGCGTCCGGCGCCGGCAATCCGACCGCGGCATCTCGTCGGCATGGACAAATTGTCCGACTATAGGCGGCAGAATCCTGATGGGGAAATGCTTGTTTGTGATTAGCCAAAACTGGAAAATGTAAACAAATCCTTATCTGATTGGTCGAACGCCTGTCCACATAATTAAAGGGAACTTCTAGAAATATTTATATTTTTTTGTTTATTTTATGTAAGTTTATTTTCCTTATAGTTTTCCAATAACTATTTTCTTACAGTTTTAATCTTACAGGCAATCTTACAGCTAGACGTGACACAGAAAATTATTGACTGGGACAAGTTCTCCCGACCCCCTACTAACGACGCCCTTGCACACATTTAATAGTGGTAACTGAAAGTGCTATTGTCATCCATTACCTTGTATTTTTTTTTCCTAAAACGACTTATGTTTCGGTGACTGTTTTTATTATTCAAAATACTTATGGTAATGATGGCAACGTTGCACAACATTTTTTGCGCAATTTCCAATTTTGTTGCCTTCTCATTAAGGCTTTATCTGTGTCAACAGATTATGGAGTGAAAGTTTGCGCAATTTCAGTGCACCCGAATAATAACGTTCTTGAATTTGAAACAGTTGTAGAATAGGGTCTTAATGGGTCAGAACTTTACTCCACGAATTTCGTCTTTTTCAAAGACTGATCGCTACCAGTGTTTTTTATTTTATTTTTTTTTATTTCATTGACATGAAATGCTTCCAATGTAAAGAAATTTATTGGGATCATTTCTCCATTAACTACTTGTATCGCCAGGATTCTTTTTTGTGCTTACGTATCTAGTTGTGTGATATTTTTTATTTATCTACATACATACAAAATACACACACACACACTATGTGATCAAAAGTATCCGGACACCCGGCTGAAAATGACTTAGAAGTTCGTGGCGTCCTCCATCGGTACTGCTGGAATTCAATATGGTGTTGGCCCACCCTTAGCCTTGATAACAGCTTCCATCCTTGCAGGCATACTTTCAATCAGTGCTGGAAGGTTTCTTGGGGAATGGCAGCCCATTCTTCACGGAGTACTGAACTGAGGAGAGGTATCGATGTAGGTTGGTGAGGCCTGGCACGGTCGGCGTTCCAAAACTCCCAAAGGTGTTCTATAGGATTCAAGTCAGGACTCTGTGCAGCCAGTCCATCACAGGGATGTTGTGGTTGTGTAACCACTCCGCCACAGGCCATGCAGTATGAACAGGTGCTCGATCGTGTTGAAAGATGCAATCGCCATCCCCGAATTGCTCTTCAACAGTGGGAAGCAAGAAGGTGCTTAAAACATCAATGTAGGTCTGCGCTGTGAGAGTGTCACGCAAAACAACAAGGGGTGCAAGCCCCTCCAAGAAAAACACGACCACACAATAACATCATCACCTCCGAATTTTACTGTTGGCACTACACGTGCTGACAGATGACGTTTACCGGGCATTCGCCATACCCACACCCTGCCATCGGATGGCCACATTGTATACCGTGATTCGTCACTCCACACAACGTTTTTCCACTGTTCAATCGTCCAATGTTTACGCTCCTTACACCAAGCGAGGTATTTACCTGCGTGATGTGTGGCTTTTGAGCAGTCCAAGTTTTCCATGAAATCCAAGTTTTCTCATCTCACGCCTAACTGTCATAGTACTTGGAGTGGATCCTGATGCAGTTTGGATTTCCTGTGTGATGGTCTGGATAGATGTCTGTCCATTACACTTTACGACTCTCTTCAACAGTCGACGGTCTCTGTCAGTCAACAGACGAGGTCGGCCTGTACGTTTTTGTGCTGTACGTGTCCCTTCACGTTTCTACTTCACTATCACATCTGACACAGTGGACCTAGGGATGGTTAGGAGTGTGAAAATTTCGCGTACAGACATCTGACACAAGTGACACCCAATCACCTGACCACGTTCGAAGTCCGTGAGTTCCGCGGAGCGCTCCATTCTCCTTTCTCACGATGTCTAATGACTACTGAGGTCGCTGATAATGAGTACCTGGCAGTAGGTGGCAGCACAATGTACCATATGAAAAACGTATGTTTTTTGGGTGTCCGGATACTTTTGATCACATAGTGTATGTAGTAGCCAAACTACATTTTGGATTTCAAGTACGAACATTAAACATATTCTTTACCTCCATCGATCAATATTAAGAAATTCGCAAATACTCTCTCTTCAGAGTTTCCGTTACATTTCACAAAATAATTTTGACCGTAAAACGATCAAAATTAAAATCTTCTTTATGTGGTCACATACAGAATAAAATACAAAAGTTTACAATTATTACTGGAAATTGATGCTGTTACCCATTTCGAACATTTTTAAATCACATAGTTTCTAACGTATTAAAATTTTATTTCTTATATATAGTATGAAACGTAAAAAGTTGTAAATTTTTATAACTTTTCTCAAAGTGGATTTGTGTACAGCAAAGGCAATTTGGTAAGTTTAACAAAAAGTCCAAAATAAGCCTCTTGAAAACAGCTTTTATTTGTAAAAGAATAGAGAATGATCACTTTCAGTTGTTGCAATAGTCTGTGCAAGCAGCATGTTAAAAATTCAACGTAGCATAACAAGAACAGCTGTTTCTCTTATTTGTAAATAAATAAATAAATACATAAATAAAGGAAGGAAGCTTGATAAGGTGAGTGTAGGGGCGCCGAATTCTACTTCGCCCCTGGCGCCGAAATCTCTAGCTACGGCTCTGTTTTTCATCCACCTTCTAAATATATGTATTGTTTACTAACACTTATCGATTCGACTGTGATATTCCTCATTATTGTAATATATATATATATATATATATATATATATATATATATATATATATATATATATATATCTATATATATATATAATTTTTCGAACTTTTAATATTCTCTTACACAGGACGCAAATTCTTATTAATTAATACACTGAGAATAGTTCGTTATCCGGACAGCGGTATATTGTACAATTATACGGAATCATTATGTTTACTACAGAAATCTGCACGGAGTATACGTTATCCATATGCTACAGACTTTCCCCGCTTAGATGTTACATCATGCCGTTGCAGGATGTATGACATCTAACAGTCTTCCATATATCACATACGTATACGTATGTTACATACGCCAGTTGTATGTTACATGCGTATATCGGTATGTGAGATCCTGACCACCTATACACAGTTCTTTCGTTCGTACAGAAAGTACGTTTATTCTAAACATGTATGCGGAAAGTATGTATAAAATGTACTTTTTTCAGTTATACATTTGCTGTACGTTAAGTCCTAAAACTACATGATTTACACATGTAACCTACGTTTTTAAGTACGCCACATACATTTTTTCTGAGTATATAATTTCACAATACGCCCTATGTCCGCCTCTCATGTTAGTGTATAAGATATAAGAAATTTACAGCATTCAATGTAAGGTCTACTGAAAAGCTTTTGACACAGTAAGCAGACACTTTTGATCGGTGTAAACCAACTTTTAAATTAAAAAATGATTGATTCAAATGACTGGACCAAACCACATATTCAAATTAAATATAACAAATTTGGTGTTTTTTTTTTAAAAAAATAATTTAGTTAATTGTAAACAAATTAATTTAAGTTTTTGGCCAATGTAATGACTATTAGTGAATATTCTACGTTTGAACGCATCGTTGGATGATTAACAGTTAATGAAAATATACTGAAACTAATTGTAAATCTGAAGTGAAGTGATTCAAATAAAAGCGTATAGATCTAATTAAATACTATTAAAATTATTCCTCAACAAAGTCTTAAAATTCACTTAAATTAGGAATATTATTAACAAATGTGCTGTCCATCGGCGATTAGGGGCGTGAAGGTAATTGCTGCCCCCACTTTTTTGGCTTTACACTATAACCTAATTACATGCCCCTTACTATTAGTAGTGTTTTGTCTCCCATGTTAGTGTTCATACCCAATTGCCATCACTGGTACTTTCCATTGCAAGCGAATAGATCTGTGTTTTTGCGCAACTACAATTGATTACGGGAAGTAAGATAAATTTAACGCTTGATTAAAATTATTATAGTTATTTAGTATACTAAATATTAAATTTGTCTTTAAAAAAAGGTTTGCACGTGTATGTTATATGGGAACATAAGAAACTGCAAATAATAAAATGTGGAGTTGTTACAAATGATTATAGCTGTTTCATGAATTTGGCGTAGCTATGATATTTGGCATATCACGAAGCTTTACCACAATATAGACCTTAATTTATTTAATTTCGAGCTTAGTCAAATTCGGTCCAAACATTAGCTATTCACAACACTCTATTCTCCAATTCAACTCAGATTAGGTTTTTTTCAAACAAAGAAACTATTCTGAACGACTGGTTTGTTTAAATTTCACTACATGTTGGTACAAACATCCAACTGCTTATTAAAATTAACTGAGCTACCCAATCTTAGTTCAGATTTCTTTTTCAAATGAAGTTTAAACTGTTAACTCATTAAAGACACTTTGAACCAAATCCATTCGTTCGTTTAAATTTATTATTATTATTATTATTATTATTATTATTATTATTATTATTATTATTATTATTATTATTATTATTATTACATTTGTTTCACAACTTATAAACCAATGATTTGAAGCAATCTATGTCGGAGAGTTTCCATTTACTGGTTCAGAAAATAAACAGATTTGTTTTATTTTAAATTTTCATTTTTCTCAGTGTAAAGATCCGTCGAATTGTATGTTTCTAATTGTATGTACTCATAGTTCTTGTATTCATTGAATAAGACATATTTCACTGTAAGAAAGCGTAGTTACAAGGAATTAAGCAGAAAGTAAAAAGAAAAATGTAAACAAACTTGTATGTTCTACGAAACTGAAAACAATTAAATATCAATTAATTTCGAAGCTCTAGTAGTAAAAATGACACTAAAATAACACTATTAAGTAAGAAGTTGTGTCAATTATTATATAAATTCTCCTGACACTGATGGACATGCTACTCATAAACATAATAAAACGATTAAGTTGAGTTGATTTTGAATTTAACGTCCCTTTCAGCAGCGAGGCTATATGAGACGAGACCTACTGATTAACATGGAATCCGCACCACATGAGCTCTCACAGGGAAGCGAACCTGGATCTCCCACGCCAAAGACACGCACGCTAACCGTTTAGCCACAGAGGAGCTCAGTAAAATGATTGAGTTGTTCGTGAAAGAAATTATTTAAGTGTCAGATATTCATTGTTATTTAATATTTTGTGGTAATAGGCTTTAAGTTAACGTTTATCTGGAAAGAATTGATAGTAACCACACCACAAAAGTTGAGGAATGCTTAAATGGCATACTACAAGTTAACATGAACTATTATGAGTGTAATCCTGTTTCCTGCAAATGGGTGTCATTTCAATTTTGGTGTTAGGTATGTTCTGTTTTGAGTCTACTTAAGCTTTTCAAATAAGTGTTGGTACAGTCCCCATCATGACGAGATATAATAAAATGTTGAAAAATATTCAACATAGCTGGCACCCTGGATTGAACTAGAACTTTTAGGCTGAAAAGCAAGCACACTAAAGCGAGCAGTACAATGATTGTGCTATTTAGACTTAGTATGTCAGCATTAATGGTGAAATAGGATTATTAGGTCTATTAAATTTAAATATATGTACAATCTGAGGTTTGAAATAATTCACAAAGAAAGAAACATTAGGCCATGTATTGCGGTTTCACACATTTTCTTTTTCACGAGCAATGTTAAGATCACGGGAAAAAAATAGTGACTTTCTGAACCTATTTTGTTACAAGTTCTTGTAAAATTGAGAAGGTACTTAAAATAACAAGCAGCAGGTGGTCGAAATAGCAAAAAATTTTCACCGAATTTCGATAGTCAAACGCAATTTTTTGCTGTTTTATCAGGCAGATATCGAGATAATACAGTATCTTGTTGAAGGTCAGGATTATTACTTTTTATTCTTAAATATACCTAGTAAGTACCTGTAGCCTCTATGCTGGTAGTGATTTCTTTCAAAAATATTGTACGGGTAGCGTGGAACAAAACAAAATATCAGAAAGCTGAATTTGAACATTGTTTGGTGAAGGAGTGTTCTTCATAAGAGTGAAATGTAATTTATCTTTGTTACTGGGGACATTTTTATTCATATTCGACCGGAGAGAACCAAGTGAACAAGAAAGTATGTCTGGAAGTAACATTTTATGTTTGTTGCCAGGGACGTACGCAGGGGGTGGGTCCTGGGGATCCGGAACCCCCTCAAAATTTCGACTTTTGTGTAAATTTAGCCTAATTTTAGGGACAATTTTAGGAATTTTAATATAAAATACCCTCAAATTGAGTTTGGACCGCTCCCGAAAAAATTCCTGCGTACTCTACTGTTGGTTGCCCTAACCTTCTTTCCCTTCTCTTGCTTTCTCTCTCTTTTCTAAATAGCATGACACTTTTAGTTTGGCGGGAATTGGTCTCATGCTATTAAAAGTCATGTTATACTTCTTTTTTTAATATCAGAATATGAGCAACTCTAAAGGTGTGACTTCATTTTTATAACCATCTTGACCTCTCTCTGTGTGTGTGTCGGGGGGGGGGGGGACTAATTGTCAAATATTAAATTTAATGTTAAATTCGTAGTCGAAAGACATTATGTTCGATTGGATTGGGTTTGAATTTAACGACCTCTCAGTTAGCGAGGCTATATGAGAAGTGAGATCCAAACTGCGTGAGCTTCTGTCGAGAATCGAACAGGATGTCCTGCGCCGGAGAAGCTTACGCTGACCATATAGCCAGGGAGGAGCTCTCATCATTTGCGAATTCTAATTAGAAAGTATTGGATTTAAATACCTTTTCCTCTATGTACTGAAAATTAATTATGAATTTTAATTAGGAAATAATGTCTCGTTTTGTGCAATAGAAAATATTAATTTAGCCGAAATCATGTATTGTATAGAAAGACTGAAACTCGATTGGAATGAAGATTTCTGGTGAGTCTACCAGCAAACCTCAGCAACGATTCGCGAGGACAACTCAAGAACGGGTTTTCTCTTCTGAAAACAATAAGACCAGACCAGGGAGAAGGCCGTGGAAAGGGCAAGAGACCACCTGCTGCTCGAAAACCCTTTCATCTGAGCCGTTTTTACGCGCCGTATTTACGCTCGAAGTTAAAAGCAGCCAGACTTTTCAAGCGTATAAAAATTCGGTACGTAAACGTACGCCAGGTCCCATACACTAACGTATTGACAGCTGCTAACAAGACTAGCGCATGAAATTTTATGGCTACGACTGAAAAATACGTCAGTGTATGGCTGGTGTAAGAGTATTCTGTTTTCTAAATTTGGATGACGCTTCTTCTATCTCACTTCCGTTTTCTTCTTTTCCGTACTTAAGGCTGTATTTGTTTGTGCTAGCTACTCGCATAAAAATACCGTTTTGAGGAGTTCTAAACGAACCTTACAAGAAAACAAAACAGAAGATGCGTGTTGTTTCAAGGTCTGTACTATATTTGCAAGGTTCCCTTCCTCTTTGTCAGCAAAGATGAAGCGGAAGATTAGCTTACCATTGAAACTCAGAGCATCGGACATCAATATACCAATAATACGTTTCTTCTTCCGCCGACAAGAAAAGAAACAATTGAGGTACTAGCAAAAGCACAAGTGGTCCAGAGTTTTCCCTCTTTCCCCGTGCATCACATTACAGAGGGAAGAAGTGTTTATTACCCTTACGGTCAACATATGTTTGAAATTTTGGATCCTACAGCCTGCCCAACCAAAGGCAAGAATGAATACAAATCTGTGTTGTCATCTACAGTAGTCTTCTTTTAATAGCTAATAAAGAAATAGAAATGAAAAATTTAATCTCAGGTGACCATTGGAAACCTACACTATCACTAGAATAGAATGGTTGTTGAGAAGGAATAAAGGCAATTGGGAAAATTACAAGTATAGAGGAAATTCAAGTTACTATACATTCGCGCTTACGGAGTCAATGCTATATTTGTTTTTCGTCTGGGGCTGTCGCCGTGACAGATCCGTTTGGGACATCAAGTTGTATTGCTCGTTGGACGTAAGAAAACATAGATGCTTTCCTCTATCGTTCGTAACCACATAGGGGCCGGAGTTAAATTGACAATACACCACTTCGGTTAATTTGGATTTTCAAACAATCGAAGAGTTATATAGGTTCCATTTGGCTTTAAAGAAAAGAAAAGAAATAGGCAGGGCCACGAGTTTACAGTTGTTCGCAGCAAGTTAGGTGTGGATGAGCCCTCTAGAGTTCTTTCGTGTTGAGTTGATGGTAGCTGTGCGTTCGTTCTTGCGCGGAGTGCATTTTACACCGGTGTAAACCGAATATTTACTTATATCGATCAGTATTCTTGTAAGTTCTTAATTTTTTAGAATGAAATTATAAAACTATACGTGTGTATTATTTTTGAACATTTGTGTTCGTGTAACTGTAGCACCATTTACGTACAGCCGTCATAATGGAAAAACAACAAACTATATTTTCATTTTATGCTCCCAGTACGAAACAACAGGAATAGAGACCGCCAGATACAACAGCAAATGAAGGCACTTCATCGGGTAAAGTAAAATTTTCTGATGAACTGAATACCGATATAGAAGTCCCTCCAGCAGAAAAACGTGTTAAATGTGATGCTAATAGTATCGTTTTCACAGAGTCGGGAAACGAGAGTAGTGCAGATTTCGGTGGTTGTGTTGAATTATCTCGTTTTATTAATTGGAAGAAAAGCAGACCGTGGTTGGCAATAAACAAAGCGAAATTAGTTATTTGTTCCGTGTGCAGTGAAATTTGATCTCTTAACGTAGATAGTATGGAAAGCGTACGTATCGACAATGCGTTTATATACGGTGTTTCTGCAAGTAATCCCAAGAAATTTAATGAAAAAATTGGTGATTATGGAAGATGCAAGTCCCACCTCGAGTACATGGAAATAATGGATAATCGGAAGAAACAGCACATTGAGCTACAACAGCTACAAAAAAGCACGAGTCCATGGCAACTCCAAAATGAAGAAAAAGTTAGAACAACTGCAGCACTCATGCGTACTGCATATATGATTGCTAAAGAAAATCTGTCTTTCTTGGCACATTCTTCTTTAATTGAACTTCAGAGATTAAATGGGGTTTCTGTGGGAAATATGTTATACTCCGATCATGCGTGCAACAACATGATAATGTGGCCGAGGAGATGAAAAAAGTCTTGCTAAGTTCATTGTAGAGTCAGGAGAAAAATTTAGTATTTTATTTGATGAGAGGACAACCACATCTAATTAATCTTGTATGATAATTTAATTTTGTGTAGTTTTTGAAGGTGTTGCGTGTAACTATTTTTTTTTTTGAAATTGTCGACCTGGACAACACTACAGCAGAAGCTATATTAGGAAGCTTGTTAGAGATGTTATCTAACCATGGCATTGTTACATAAGGAAAACGTTCAGAAGAATCACCTTATTGGCTTTGCAACAGATGGCGCGGCAGTGATGCAGGGTTGTTACAATGGAGTTGCAACAAGATTACGCGAACTGTTGAACAACAACTTGTGGTTCACTGTATGAATCGTTGAGCTTAGACTTGAAGATGTGATTAAATCTGACTCTGATGTGTATCATATGCAAGCATTTATGGATGCTTTATATTCAGTGCTTTCTCATAGCCCAAGAAACCGGAGACTACTTACACAATTATCAGACGAACTGTCAACAAATATTCTGAACTTGGGTCGTGTATTTGGAGTACGCTGGATTGCATCTTCATTCAATTCTGTGCGCTCACTGTGGGGAAGTTACATTACATTGTGCAGTATTTTGACTAAATGTAGTAAAAAAACATCCCGTCCGGTGGGTGAGAGATCGAAATTCGAGGGCTTAGTAAAGAAGCTAACCAGGTCGCTTTTTGTGGAGGTGTGTGTTCAATTGGCCCTCACACCGTGAGTTGAATGTGAATGGCGATAAGGCGAAGGTCAGTTGTTGGTGTGGGTATATCCAACATTCTACCTGGTTGTGGCAGCTCAGTTACAATGTGAACTTGTGTAAGAACAGAGTGAATATGGAACCTCCATAGAGCGTCATAAGGGCGTGTATGCTGTACGAGTTCAAACTTGGGTCAAACGCAACTGCAGTGGGGCGGAAGATATCTCAGGCCTTTTGTGAGGGTGTCGTGATTACGCAGACAGTGCAAGGGTGGTTTAGCAAGTTTCAGAACGATGACGAAACACTCACAAAAGACGCACCACGTGCCGGAAGACCAACACATGTACAAAATGAAGATCTTCAGGTAGCAATTGAGGCGAACAGTGGACAGACATGTGAGGAACTGGGGCTAACATTCAATGTGAGTGGAGAAATCATTCGGCAGCACCTCCATCAACTTGGGAAGCACTACAAGTTGGGTCTATGAGTCCCACATGATTTGACTCAGGGCCAGAAGGCTACGCGAGCAGACACCTGTGTTTCTTTGCTGTATCGTCTGAGGAAGGAGCCATTTCTGGACAGGATGTTGACATGTGATGAGAAGTGGGTCCTGTACGAAGCTCCACGGCGTCGTCATCATTGGTTAAAATTCCATGAACCGGTTCCAAAACAGCTGAAACCAGCAATGCAGCAGAAAGTCCAGTGTGTTTGGTGGACTGCTCGCGACATTGTGCATCGGGAACTGCTACCGGCTAGTCAGAGCAGAACATCAATGCATCTGTCTACTGTCAGCAGTTGAGCCGTGTTCAAGAAAAACTAAAAACCCTGGAGCCAGCACTTCTCAGTCACTAAGGGGTTGAACCGCTACGGCACAACGCTAAGCCCCACGTGGCTAGAATGACCCGGGACACCATCCTACGCCTTGGATGGGAAACACTTGCATCTGCCATACTCCCCGGACATTGCACCTTCCGATTATCTTCTGTTCCATTCTTGGACACTCATCTTAGAGAACTCCAGTTCAACTCCGCAGTAGAGGTGCAAAATGCACTTGATACCTTCTTCGCTTCACGGCAAACCAAGTTCTAACGCGAAGGAATCCATGTCCATCCCGTACGTTGGCAGAAGGTTGTTGAAACTGATGGGTACTATTATTGATCTCTTTGGGAGACCCGGGTTCGATTCCCGGCGGGAGCTCATGTGGTTCGGATTCCACGTTAATCAGTAGGTCCACGTCTCATATAGCCTCGCTGCTGAACGGGACGCTAAACTAAAATCAACTCAACAATTATTGATCTCCCAGGTACGTCTCAAGTGACATAACGATGCTCTGAGGTGATAGGTCAAAAAGCGACAGAACTTTCTTTGTTACTTTTATACATACTATATAAAAATACTGTATAAGTTCTAGTATCTCGAGTCCGGGAATTCGGAATGCCAAAATTCGTTTAGATTATTGCTCATTTCGGTCTAGTTTACAAAATATATAAAAATCAGGTGGAGTTCAGTTTGCTTCCATGGTCACTTTATGTTCGAATATTTCGAATTCCGACATTCGAAATGTCAAAGTTCCTTCAGATTCACGTTCCTCGTAGTCTAATTTACAAAATGTGTGAAAATCAGCTGGGGTCCAGTGTGCTTCCCTGCAGCCGAAAAGTACAACGGAAGTGTCATCAAAGAAATAACTAAAAAAAAAAAAAAAAAAAGAAAAGAAAAGAAAAGAAAAGAAAAAGTGCGAAGGATCCCAGGTCAGTATTTGTAACACACAAGTTCACATCAGTACTTACGGTTTAGAACCCCCTCTTTTCTGATTTTAAAATATGGCAATCCTAATTTAGCTGTGACTTGTTCAACCATCGAACTATCCCTTTCGCACAGTGCTGCAGATCTTACCATAGTAGTCTTCGAGCAAATAAAAAAAGTTAAAACACACATATAAATCAATATAATTCTCTCTCGATTGATAGATGCTTTCACAATTGTTAAAAGGTGTAATTAAAAACAGCAAACATGGTTGAAAAGGACATACATGATTTCGCTTATAAAACTGCAAACGCGGTTTCGGGCAGTTTTCACTTTCGAAAAGAACTTTTGCGGTTTCCGTTTGGAAATCCGCTTTTGCGGTTCCAGTTTCGAAAACCGCATTTGCGGTTTCGGTTTTCAGAAAACCGGTTTTCTCAGAAACTGAAAACCGCAAATGTCAGAAAAGTTCGACAGCACTGCCTATCACTCCTAATGCCTAACACTTGAATGAAAATGTGGTGCATTAGGTCGCCTGAAATTCCTACTGTATGAGCTGTCTCACGCAGTTACAATCATCAATTAGCCAATAAGCTTGGCACCAAAAAACGAAGGGAAACTTCCATAGGTTCTTTTCCACTAAAGCTAAAATTAAATAGATTACAAAAGGTTTTAGGAGTTTGTCCTTTGATTCCAGTATTTGACATGGAAAAAGATCTTTAAGAATTGAAGTACAAAGCCCGTCTAGGCCTGACAGAAAACAGTTAATTGCTTATTGAAGTTCAATAGTTGAAACTCATTGAAAAGTGTGTTGATCATCAAGAAAATTCGGCGAAACGAAATTGCCGGGATGTGCTGGATGTTTCTCCAACACCGAAGTATCCGGCACTGCAACCATATCATCAGAAATTAAAAGAAGGACTGTTGCACGGATGGTCCAGTTTGTTCTCTGCAATCTTGAAATCGGAAAATTTCCGGTTTGATCGAGATCTCTGGATCTTTGTTGAAGGCCAGGTTAAGATGTCATAACCGATATTATACCAGAGATGAACTCGTTGCTTCGCCCGAGAAGTCAGATTCTTAACATTATTTGACTATTTGGAAACACTAAGAGCAACAAATGGGAATAGATACAGGTTGATCCGGTCTTTTATATAATGTAAAATCAATATATAAATTTCAATATATGTAAGATACACGTTTATATCTTGGACGCTAAAACCTATCTAATTTATGGATCCGTAATACAAAACAATTCAGCTAGTAGGAAGATAACTGAGCTCTGTGTTACCCAGCACCTGTGTGTACACTGGTGGAAGCAGCGGCGCAAATCTGTCTTCAACATTGGGGGGAACGTGTAAGACCTTTCCTTTTTTTTTTTTTAAAGTAATGTTCAAAATATTTATGACACTGAAAAACAATGCTGTGGAGGATCAGTTGAGCAGAGTTGTCTCCAACATTGGGAAGCGGGCAGGTTTGAAGCTTATTCTAGGGGACAAATTTCATATCACTTTTCTTTGTGGGTATCGGACACGAATCATTACGTTTCTCCCCAAAAAACACATTTCAAATCGGTTTATTGGGGAGACAGTGCCCCTCAGTTCCAACATTGGAGAGGACATGTCTCCCTCACTCCCCTCCCGGGATTTGCGCCAGTGGATGGAAGTGAAACTGACACCAAAACTATAAGATGGAATCAAACGTATAACTGACGATAGATTCATTTTAGTATTAGAGCATACATTTTAGGTTGCACAAGCGTGATTATTTCTTGCTGGTTAGTAAAGTTAGTGAGGTTGATCTGAAGCAAGATATGAAGGAGTAAATCGATTGCGCTGTAACTTAAACTATCGATATCATAAGTATGAACTGCGACAGGTTAAATTTAAATTTATATTTACTGACAGTTTTAGTACTAAATTTTGTAGTACTAATAATTTTAATTAGTTTAAGAAACATTTATTTTAGGAAATATCTTAGACACTTGTTGTATGTAATGCAACTTGTGCTATGTTGTTTCATTACAATAACTGTAAACCATGCTTCTCTGTAAAACATGTTTGCTGTTAGGTATGGTAAAGAAAAGATTACGCTCTAGTGCGGAGACCATTGGGAGCAATGATCTAAGCGACTTAAGACCAGCCCTCATTGCAGATGTTGCGAAATTAGTGTGAAAGCAATTTTTTTAGTATTATTACTGTAACACTGTCTATTAGTAAAATTTGTGAAAAAATCGTATATTAATCAATTGAAGCCAATAATCATTGTATTATTATTAAACATACAGTACAAATTAAGATCTGTAATAAAAATATATCGATGTGTTCGGGTGTAGAACAAGAATAACTTAATTTATAATATTAGGACTGAAATATATTTAATAAACTTGGTATTAATTGGTTGTCGTTGTTGAATTTTTCTCTCTAAAGAAGTGGAACTGTCGTGCATTGTAATTCTTGCGTTTGCCACTTTACTGACAGGGAAAGAACGGGTGGAAAACATATACGTACAATCAAATATAGCAGAGGAGAGGAAAGAAAAAGAGGTATTTTGCTGTAACACCAACACTACGACCACGCTTTCCCACCCCTTCCCGGTATCTCCCTTTTACTCACGGCGCTTCCCACTATATTAATATTTGGTGCATCCAGGCTTGAAGCGGCTCATTTGCCTAGAAGTATTAAACATTCCAGACGCCAGACGCCTGGACGAGAATATCGGGAGTCACAAGTGAACAAGGGGAGAGGTAAGTTCTGTGGCCCTTTCCAAAGACAATATTGCCTTCGACGATGAGACGGGAGAGGTGCAAAATTTATTAAACGAACCGGCATTCCGCCTGTCTATTTTCACGCCGTGTTTGATGAAATTGTACACATTCACGTCATTCCTCCGGCTCCTGGATCCAAGAAGAGAAAGATTATGCCTCTCTGAGTTCATAATGTGATGTGTTATTGGCCCGCGCCCCGAACACGGCTCGCTGCATGCTTCCGTGCCTTCCTTCCCTTTATGAGCAGGGAAACCTTTGTTGTTCGGCTTGCGGTCGCCCGGAGACGCTTGGCCCTTGAAGCTAGAGTCATCATCAACACAGAGTTGCCATCCAGGGAGTCTGTGATTCTCCTAAACGAGAATTGCTATTGGTGGAATTTAATTACTGGAGAAGCAGCAAGAATAATCGGTCTAGGAAAATTGGATTCTCGGAAGGTTGGAAATTATAATAAAACAGGGGCTTATTAATTTAGGAGGTAAATTTTTTTCGTTAATATTTTTATTAAAATTACAATTTTGTTTAAATTTAGAGTACACAAACGATGTTCATTTACTTACGTACATTTTCTTTACATGCGTTGTGATACAATGTTTTTATTGCTACTCTAGCGAATACTTATCGAGAATAAACAAATAGTGAGGGTAGGGTTTTGCCTTAGTAACATTTTCAGAAGTCACACATTAACATGCATAAATATAAAATGCACTGAAGCATCTTACATAAGATGATGTACGGTGAGTAAAATCTTTGATCAATGACTACCCATCCATATTTTTTCGAAACATGGAAGTGAGAATAACGATAGGATACGACATTTCTTCTAAAGCTGCATACTTACAAATCTTTCCCAGTTCATTGAACGATGTGTCTCAAAAACCTGCGTTTATACAATTTGCTTTTATGATCTGTAAAAAGACGCTAATTGGCCTTAACCTCAAATGACTCTCAGTACTTATTTATCTATTGTTAATGTCGTAAACAGCTGTGAAGGAACACTACAATCCCACACACAATTAAGGGTGTGAGCATAGGGAACTTTTGTAGACAAATGCAGGTATGACTTAAACATAACCGCATCTGCAATCAAGTACATAAAAAGAAACATCCTAACGAGGAATACAGACAAATAAGACAAAGTTCATGCATTGAACAGACATGGAAATTCCGATATATCAGGCACGTAGCCAGGTTTTCGTAATGAGAAGCGGGTCCGTGACTTGAAATGGTGTAGTTATTCTCCTAGGGTCTTGGTCATTCTAAACTTGATCTGGTACCCCTAGCAACCTTGAAAGTTAGTCCATTTAAAAAGCATTGCAAAGTTTTTCACTATTTTCTTCTTTATTATTAAAGTTACAAACGTCAAAATTTGAACAAACCTAGAGGAGACACATATCTATGCCTTGTGTGTTTTAGATTTTGAAAAAAACACAGTAAGGAAACTTTTATCTTCAACTTTGAAAACATGGCAACAGTACCTGAACTCCCTGCGACGGTATAGTTTTTCCTTTCCGCCCGAGTCGAGCGGCAAGTTCAGTTCTCTGCCTCGCTCAAGTTGTTCCAATCAGGTGACTCATAAACAGCGGTACAACCGAATCCTTCTTTTCTCATCTCTCTCTCCCTCTTTTTTTTCTTTCTTTTCATTCTGCCAATTCCTGGAAGGGTAGTTGTCACTTGTCAGCTTACCATTTCCGCAAAATAACATATTATAGATGTCAGTTTGTGATCTTTGGGAAAGATTATAGAAAAAATGTTGTTGGAATCAATCTAGGACAAAATTACCCTTTGAAAGCGAGGTCAAAACCCTCTCTTCAGAAATAATTGAAAGATATTTACATGAATAATTTTTGAGGGAAATATGATCAAGTGAAATGGCATGTGGGCAAAATTCCTGGGGCCTGCTTTTTTAAAAACCACTTTCGTTCTTTGTTGCCTGTCCACATGGCCACTTCTATACTACCCCCTAAATATTTTTTTTTTTAATTTTTCATGCACATGTCCGGTGACAATACAATATTGTATAAATTACCGTATACTCATATGTAATGTCTATATCTCCCTTTTCCTGGAAGCGGAGAAAGAAAAAAATATAGATCCATGTAATGTTCACACTAGCATTTCCTAATTTTAGATTTTTTTTTCTAATAAATGAAGTTCGCAAGGCGCCTGAAGGCTGTGAGATTCTACCTGGGTATCATGTGCATAGATACACCCTTCAAATTCGTGTGAAATATCTTGTGCAAACTTTCATTGTGAGTTCGAACAGAAGAGAACCAAGTTTGATAAATCTGGGTAACGGCTTACGCAACATTTTATGTTCTTGTAAGTAAATGATGTTGGCTTATTTTAAAATTGAGCATGATTAGGGATGCGCACGAGACAAGATTTGTGGTTGTCTCGTCTCGAAAATTTGCTGTAAAAGTGATGTCTCGACTTGAAAAATGTATATTTCTCTATTGGAAAAGCCGTGTCTCGACTCGTCTTGTGCGCATACCTAAGCATGATTTAGTAGTAAATTTATTTTGCATTATACAAATTTGTTTAAATTATGTAATATATGTGAAAACCTTGTTGACCAGGCTCGCAACCAGCCACTGAAGTTTGGGGAGCATAAATATGCTAGGGGGGCAATCGTAACAATTCTGGGTCTCCGTATCAATGTCATAGGATGCATTGTGGTTTGAGGGGCTAAAAAATTTAGGAAGGGAGCAGGCCCCCTAACCCCCGCCGTAGTTGCACAACTATGTAACTAGATTCCTCAGTACCGGTACTTTATTTCACAAAATAAACACCACTACTTTATTTCGCAAAATAATTCTTCACTACGTTATATAAAAATTGGATAACTCGACGGGTCAGTGTGCGAATTGAATATTTTTCCCAGGGCGGATTGAATTTCACTCATATACGTACCCAGCCATCACACACGTAAGAGTGGGGAAAAGTTATTCCTGTCTGGAATGAAAATTTTCTCTTGCAGGGGGATAAAAATTTCGTTAATATTCGTTAGTCGGGTTTAAATATAGAGCCCCTAATAATAATAATAATAATAATAATAATAATAATAATAATAATAATAATAATAATAATAATAATAATAATATCCGCTTAGTATTGTGTTAAGTAGAACAGATGTAGACTTCTTCCTCTGACATTGTCCGTCTCCATACGTATAAACATTTACCACCCCCACCCCCACATCTTTAGATTCCAATCAGTCTCGGTGGTCCGTCTCTCTGTTTATTGTTAATTTCACTGGAATGCATTTCTTTATAGTCTTCAATCTTTGCATAAAATTAACAGTCCTCACCTAAAAAATGTGTGTAAAGAAAGTTTGGTTGGTGTTAGGGGGTGTTTATGGGGTTGGGAAAGATTTTAAACAAAGAAACTAGCCTTCTCTGGATTACAGGGGTGCCCACAGTCAGGTTTTGGGGCACAGGTTGCACCTATGGTTTTTTTTTTTTTTTTTTTTTTTTTTTTTTTTTTTTTTTTTTAGAGGAGGGACATAATTTGTTATTGAAAGTGGAACAGTCGAATTTTAATTATACCACAATGATGCTTTTATGAACACGAGTGGCGTATTCAGGAATTTGTTTCGGGAAGGGGTATGCACAATACGAGAATAAGCACTTATATTTTTCCTTTTAGGTGCCGACAAATTTTAATGAAGTTGTGAATATAACAAATTTATATCGGGAGGTGGGGGGTTTAGCTCGATAGCCACCGACTGATGAACACTAAGTATGAAGGAGAACTTAGCATGAATAACATTTTTAAATAAGTAATTGTCATAATAAAGAATGGTAAATTTGGGGGGAGGAGAGTAAATGGGAAGAATGGTAACCTTCAGGGGGAAATAGGGACCTCTGCCTGGGTATGTATATTCTCTACTCATTTACATTTTCTAAACATGGTGATGTGTCGTCGTACGTATATGTAAGCCCCTTCTCCACACAGGAAGATTGTTGTTGATCCAAGATGAAAGCTAAAATCTTCTAATTTCAATAGATATGAAAGGAGGGATTACAACCTGTACCAACACATCTTAAAGTACGCCACTGTTTGAAAGTATTTCTTTGCTAATGTACATTCTTTCCAAGAACTTCAGTCTGATGTGTTAGGTCCTATATATCGTTTCTAGCTATTTATCATTTTTAGAAAATATTTTTTCTGCATTTAGGCCTATATGCTTATCTATCTATATCTATGTCTCTCTCTCTCTCTCTCTCTCTCTCTATATATATATATATATATATATATATATATATATATATATATATATATATATATTTACATCAGCTAATGCTTCTGGCAACAAATACTATTCGAAGCTTTCTTGCACCCACTGGAAAACGTGAAGTATATTAATATTTATTTGCATATATTGTTATTGTAGACTGTTCCCATAATGCCCACCGACTTCGATTTTACAAAATTTGAGAAATAAATTTCACTTTTTATTTAGTGGTCAATTTGAAGGCATTTTGTTATACTACCATTAAGAAACCCATATACATCATATTACGAATCAATCATTATGGAACAATCTCATTTGTGACACGCTGCAGTGGTACCAATCTTTGAAAGTTTCATTTACAACTTTTTTCTTTTTTCTTTTTTAACTGATTTTGTGAGTAATGGTGCATTCAGTATAAAGGTACAACAAGATATTCTCTTTCTCTCTCTCTGTCCCTGTGTGTGTGTGTGTGTGTGTTTGTTTCTTTCTAGTTTCCGGCGTAAGCGTGTGGATACTACCAGATATACTTTCGTGTGTACAAATGCTAGTTTGTGTGTGTGTGGCGCGTATATATGAACTATTAATTGGGATCGCGTAGTGGAATTTATCAATATTAGTACGTACATACAAACGGCTGTTACTTCACACGATAACTTTGGACGAATGCGAATTTTTAAATTCTGCTTTTTGCAATAAATAAGTAGAGTGATTCCTCTCGAGGGAGTTCCCCTAAATGGTAGCCCCTACCATGTCCAATTAAATCACAAATTGCCGCAATCGTTTGTACATTCTTTGTACAGAAATGTACAGGCCAAACTTTCGTTTGTACACTATTAGGGGCGCCGCCAGAACGAAAACAAATTGGGGCTGTTTAACTGATACCCCCCCCCACCAACATGTTCTATTCAATCACTAATTATCGCAATCGTTTGTACTTCGTTTGTACAGAAATGTGCAGGCGAAATTTTCGTTTGTACACAATTAGGGGCGCCGCCAGAACAGAAAAAAATGGGGGCTGTCTAAGTGGTAGCCCCCCACCATGTCCAATTGAATCACAAATTGCCGCAATTGTTTGTACTTCGTTTGTACAGAAATGTGCAGGCGAAATGTATGTTCGCACGCAATTAGGGGCGCCGCCAGAACGAAAAAAATTGGGGGCTGTCTAAGTGGTAGCCCCCGACCATGTCCTATTCAATCACAAATTGTCGCAATCGTTTGTACTTCGTTTGTACAGAAATGTGCACCCGAAATTTTCGTTTGTACATAATTAAGGGCGCCGCCAGAACAGAAAAAATGGGGGCTGTCTAAGTTGTAGCCTCCCCCCCCCCCCCAAAAAAAACAATTCAATCACAAGTTGTCGCATTCGTTTGTGCATCGTTTGTACAGAAATGTGCAGGCGAAATGTTTGTTTGAACAAACTTAGGGGCGCCGCCAGAACGAAAACAAAGTGGGGAGCTGTCTGAGTGGTAGCTCCCCCCACGATGTCCAATTGAATCACAAAGTATCGCAATCGTTTGTACATTGTTTGTACAGAAATGTGCAGGCCAAATTTTCGTTTGTACACTATTAGGGGCGACGCCAGAACGAAAACAAATTGGGGGCTGTCTAGCTGGTAGCCTCCCACCAACATGTCCTATTCAATCACAAATTATAGCAATCGTTTGTACTTCGTTTGTACAGAAACGTGCAGGCGAAATTTTTGTTTGTACACAATTAGGGGCGCCGCCAGAACAGAAAAAAATGGGGGCTGTCTAAGTGGTAGCCCCCCCCCCCACCATGTCGAATTGAATCACAAATTGTCACAATCGTTTGTACTTCGTTTGTACAGAAATGTGCAGGCAAAATGTATGTTCGTACAAAATTAGGGGCGCCGCTGGAACGAAAACAAAGTGGGGGACTGTCTAACTGGTAGCCCCGCACCAACATGTTCTATTCTATCACAAATTATCGCAATCGTTTCTACTTCGTGTGTACAGAAATGTGCAGGCAAAAGTTTCGTTTGTACACAATTAGGGGCGCCGCCAGAACAGAAGAAAGGGGGCTGTCTAAGTGGTAGCCACCCCACCATGTCCAATTCAATCACAAATTATCGCAATCGTTTGTACTTCGCTTGTACAGAAACGGGCAGGCGAAATGTTTGTTTGTTCACAGTTAGGGGCGCCGCCAGAACGAAAACAAAGTGGTGGCTGTCTAAGTGGTAGCCCCCGACCATGTCCAATTCAATCAGAAATAGTCGCATTCGTTTGTACATCGTTTGTACATAAATGTGCAGGCGAAATGTTTGTTTGTACACAATTAGGGACGCCGCCAGAACGAAAACAAAGTAGGGTGCTTTCTAAGTAATACCTCCGCACCATGTCCAATTGAATCACAAATTGTCGGAATCGTTTGTACTTCGTTTGTACAGAAACGAGCAGGCGAAATGTTTGTTTGTACACAATTAGGGGCGCCGCCAGAACGAAAACTAAGTGGGGCTGTCTAAGTGGTAGCCCCCGACCATGTCCAATTCAATCACAAATTGTCGCAATCGTTTGTACGTCGTTTTTACAGAAATGTTCAGGCAAAATTTTCGTTTGTAC
Organism: Thermobia domestica; assembly: GCF_964235325.1. Lineage (NCBI taxonomy): Eukaryota > Metazoa > Arthropoda > Insecta > Zygentoma > Lepismatidae > Thermobia > Thermobia domestica. The sequence goes on from NC_137469.1 coordinate 150,997,778, forward strand.
ACAATTAGGGGCGCCGCCAGAACGAAAACAAACTGGGGGCTCTCTAAGTGGTAGCTTCCCACCAACATGTCCAATTGAATCACAAATTTTCGTAATCGTTTGTACATCGTTTGTACAGAAATATGCATGCGTAATTTTCGTTTGTACACAATTAATGGCGCCGCCAGAACGAAAACAAAGTGGGGCTGTCTAATTGGTAGCCCCCACCATATCCAATTTAATAACAAAATATATCAATCGCTTGTACATCATTTGCACAGAAATGTGCAGGCGAAATTTTTGTTTGTACTCTATTAGGGGCGCCGCCAGAACGAAAACGATGTGAGGGTTTGTATAAATGGTAGAAGCATTAAAAAAATGTGTCACATTTATGGAGTATTTTTCTAACAGGACTTAGTTCACACTATTGTGTGGTTTGGTTTGTTCACACTATCGTGTGATTCACTATATTGATCTTATCCTAACGATGATGGAATTAATTTTTTTTTGTTTTTTTATATTTATATTTATACTTACAATGATTATTGCTGAGTTAGTTTTTCACTCCTCGGCTCTTATTATTAAACTTATTCATTATTTCTTACGTGAACTGAATCCTTATGAGAAAAATGTATTTTTTTCTTTCTATCTTGCGCAGAAACCGTTATTCTCATCTCGTACAGGAAATTGATAAGTGGAAGATATAACAAATTCACAAAGTAGACTGTTAAAGGGAAAATTAGAACACAGTATTTTGTTTTATTTGATCATCTTCATTAAACTCATTTTGCAGAAACTATAGAATGCATGGTGAAGTATTTTGGTGCATTCAGCATTCTGATTTACGAGTAGAGTTGCTAACTGGCTGGTATTTGCTGTAATTTTGATTAAGGCCGGTGACCGGTACAAACTTCTTATTAGCCCCCTTCTGACGGGCATTTTGCAATCTGCAATCCAGAATATAACATTGAACATCGAAATTTTTCAACAGTGCCTTTACAAACACAAATTTCCGTTGTATTATACATTATCGATATTTTTTTAACGTAAGGCAGTTTTATTTATTTAACATAACAAATTTGATAACACTTATATTTTATTGTAAAAGAATTTTATTCATTTATTGAGAGTAGAAAATGACTTTTTAAAGCAATTTCCTTTGTTTGAAGTGAAGTTTATAGAATAAATTTCATTTTATGAATCAACTATTGTTACATAAAGATTAATATCCAGTATTATTCATCTGTTTCGATAATTTTAAACAAGTGGCAATTGCTGGTAAATACAATAACGATCAATACAGTCTTCAGTTTCTCATTTGTACAGAGAATTTTGAGGGTGTGCCGGTAATTTTGTTTTCCTGAGTTGGCAACCTATTTACGAGGTTTTGTTTCAACTCTGCTACGTAGTGGCTCCGTACTGACACTCCGCATGCAAATAAGTATGTAAGGCTACCATACGCCCCGGTTTCTTAAAATTTGTCCCGGTGTGCAGAAATTTTCCTTCTTGTCCTGTTTTTTCTTTATTATTATTATTATTAATTACATATCAAAATTTCTGAAAAGATAATAAAATCGACTTATTCCTTTTGCTTTCAATTCCGACAATACTATAGGAACAATTGCATTCTAATCTTTATTATTATTGCAATCGTTGCTTCCCCGGATATAACACGCAATGTTTAAATCCTCCTAAGTAGCACTCTTATCACTAAAAGTAAGAATGTATACCCCGAGGTGGCAACAAATTCTTGTGACGTTGCAGACCAGCCCCGAAAACACATTTTTTTTCTGCTTCAGAAAAACAATTATGCAAATTGCTTTCTTTTAGTTCGCATTTTAGGTTAACAAAAATAAATCAGCCTATTGAAATTTTGAAACAACTTCATAAATCTGGATATTTTTCTTTATAGACATGTAGAGCATGTAAAGGTGGTATGCGTAATAATATTGAAAATGTAATTTTTGCCTAAATATTGTATGTTCACTGATTGCGTTTATATTGTATAACAGCTTCTAGCTTCTATAATAATTTTTAGCACTGTTGATTAAGTATGGACAGTGGCGTATTTACGATTTTGTTTCGGGAGGGGCTTTGCTAACTTCCGGGGGTGCTTTGCCTGAAAATATGAAAATTCTGCAAGATACTTCATATACTTTACTATAGTAAGTAAGATTTCGGTGGGGAACTTGAGCCCGGAAGCCCTCCCCCTAAATACGCCACTGAGTATGGACTATATTAATACATTATTTTAAGTTGTATAACTAGTGCGATACTGTAGTAAAATTCGAAAGATAAAATTAATACAAAATGCAATATTTACTACTAATTTGTAAGATGTCCCGTTTTTTCTGTTTTCAAAAAGTATGGTAGCCTTAAAGTACGCTAAACCATACAAAATAAATTGTACTGTAAATAGTACCCCTCTGATAGTGCTCTCAAACGGGTCGGGTTACGGGTCGGGTTGTCGGGTCGGGTCAGTCGGGTTAGCTCGTGTCGGGTCACTCGGGTCGGGTCGTCACATTCTTCACTTATTTTCTATACGGAATACTATAAAGAGCTTTGTTGTGGAATTCAATTCGAAGTTGGTGAATGAATGATAAATGTGACTAATTGAAGGTGAAATAGTAATAAAATTTTAATTTTACGCTATATTAACTAATTGGTATTGTAATTGTAATTAATATTACTACTGACTTTTTTCCTTTCTGCGTTTCTATGTCAAGTTAAATGTCACATTAAGTGAAATTGAAAGGAAATATCTAGTTAACGTCCCACGTTATGCACCAACGCTAAGAGAGACAGTGATGATGAGAAATAATTGAAGTGGTTGAATGAAGAAAGTGGGAGGAAATGGGAGAACACCGAGAAAACCCATGCACATGGGGTTTGTCCACCAGAAAACTTACTTGGTACGAGCTGGAATCAATACCCATGGACCTTCGGGTCAAACATCTGCCTTTGGGCAGGACACATTATTATTATTATTATTATTATTATTATTATTATTATTATTATTATTATTATTATTATTATTATTATTATTATTATTATTATATAACTTTAAGAGTGCCCAAGAAAGTTCCGCTGCCTTTTCACCAACACCTTCGAACATTGGTATGTAACCTAAGACGTACCTGGAATATCAAAAATCGTCTCCATCAGCCTCGACGACCTTCTGAAAACGTTCTGGAAGGCCATGGATTCCATCGCAGTCCAACTTGGTGGGACGTGAAGTGAAGAAGGTATCAAGTGCATATTGAACCTCTACTAGCTGTTTGAATTGGCGTTCTCTAAGGTGATTGTCCAAGGAATGGAACAGGTGATAACCGGACGGTACAACGTGGAGTATGGCGGATCCAATAGTGTTTTCCATCCAAGGCGTAGAATGATGTACTGGGTCATTTTAGCCACGTGGGGCTTAGCGTTGCCTTGTAACAAGAGGACCCCTTTGCGATTCAGAACTGCTGGATCCAGACAGTACACAGTTGCATTGATGATCTGACCAGCTGGTAGCAGTTCCCGATGGACGATGCCTCGAACAGTCCACAAAATGCACAGGAGAACCTTATTCTGGCGTAGTGCTGGCTTGGGCTGTTTTTGAACCGATTCATGGGATGCTAACCAACAATGACGGCGCCGTGGAGCTTCGTACAGGACCCACTTCCCATCACATGTCAACACCCTGTTCAGATATTGCTCCTTCCTCAGAAGAGACACCAAAGAAACACAGGTGTCTGCTCGCGTTGCTTTCTGGCTCCAAGTCAAATCATGTAGGACCTATCAACCCAGCTTGCAGTGCTTCCCAAGTTGATGGTGGTGGTGCCGAATGGTTTCTCCACTTACACTGAAAGGTAGTACCAGTTCCTCACATGTCTGTCTTCGCCTCAATTGCTGCCCGAAGATATTTATCTTGAACATCTGTTTGTCTTCCGGCACGTGGTGCGTCTTCGAGTGTTTCGTCACCGTCCTTAAACCGTCATACCACTGCACTCTCCGCGTAGTCACGACACCCTCACCAAAGGCCTGTCATATCTTCCGCTCCGCGGAGCAGCAATTTGAACTCGTACAGCAAACAAGCCCTTATGACGCTCTGTGAAGGCCCCATGTTCACTCAGTCCTTACGCACGTTCACGGTGTATCTGAACAGCCACAACCAAGTAGTATGTTGGATATACTTACTAGTGTTGCTCACGAGACCTGGTTTGGGGCATTCTCGTTTCGAAAATGTGTCGTGAAGGTAGTTTCGTCTGGAAAACTGCATATGTTTCTATTGAAAGAGCTCTGTATCATCTCGTACCCTTTCATGAAAATTCTGTCTCGTCTCGTCTCGTCCAACAACTGACCTTCACCTTATATCCATTCGCATTCAACTCACGGTGTGAGGGCCAATTGAACACAGACCTCTACAAAGAGACAGACCTTTCTTGGTCACTTTCAGATTATTATTATTATTATTATTATTATTATTATTATTATTATTATTATTATTATTATTATTATTATTATTATTATTGCTGGGGTAGTGATTTGACTTTCTCCGCAATAAAATACTTGCTAATTTTATATAACGTTGCAAATATCTCCTAGATAAATTAATCAAGAAAAAATAAAAGGTAATTCCCTACAGAATGATATTTCAGTGCAATTAGTTCCTTATGATTCTATCAGACAGCAACGCTGTTTTTAAATAGAAAAATCGGAATGTTAACGTGATGAAATTGTTGTTTGTTACACAGCAAACAATATTAAAAGAAGTTCTATATACATTCCTTACTAGAAAATAATGTTGTCTTCAGAACTTTTATTCTTTTAGCCTTCAGAACTTGTCTTCAGAACTCAGTCAAATTTTATTTTGATTTTCGAAGTTGAATGCCTAAATTTTAACATTGGAAATTTGGGTGTGGAGTAAAATAAAGAAGGTTAGCAGGGTAGAGAGGAAAACGAATTAGGAAATGCTGAAAAAATGCAAGAGACGAGAGCAATATTAGACGATATAAGGAAGCGAAAAAATGGACGGATCACAAGTTTCGATCTTGCTAAGGGATTGCATTCTGAGAGATGTAGTAAAGGGGGTGATATCAGGAGAGCGAGAGTGTGTAAGAAGGTAGCAATTGATAGATTGTAATAAGGAGGGTGGTACTTTATGTTGGGTTGCGAGACAGATATTAGCGGGAAATCGCAAAAATGGAAGCTTCTTACCTAGTTCACAGAAACTGGCCTGTCATTAATGGCAGAACACTGAGGAGGAGGAGGAGGATAATTATACTACAAATAAAAAAGCCGAAACAATGGTTTATGCATAAGAATTGGTCAGCATTTTTTTTTTCTGGTGGCAGTTTTGTAAGGTTCTAGCTCTCTCAAACTGATTAGATTGTAAGGTCAGGTCACTCGGGTCGGTTGTCGGGTTAGGTCACTTCGGGTTGGTTCACTCGGGTCACTTTGGGTCGGGCCAATCGGGTCAGCTCTGGTCGGGTTGTCGGTCGGGTCAGTCAATTCGGGTCACGGGTGGGGTCGGGTCGGTCTTCAACACATATAATTTCCACGAAAATTACAATATACCACGGTTTATACCTCACTGGACTTCCAATAAAACATTTTCAATGATGTGTTCACCATCTCACCATTTTTGTATGAGGAAATTTCTAGAGGGATTTTGTGGGAATTTGATGGAGTGTAGATTCCTGTGTGTGTGTGTGTGTGTGTGTGTGTGTGTGTGTGTGTGTGTGTGTGTGTGTGTGTGTGTGTGTGTGATACGTTACAGGATACAAGATGTCGAGGAAGTGTGTAATAAACCGGACAATTTCTGTTATGTATGTGGGGAGCTGATATTTAAATCACAACGTCGATGTTTTACTCCACTTGTGAGGAAGTGTTATCAGTTATATTTTGGTTGCTGTGTAGGAGACCAAGATAAGAACTGGGTTCCTCACTGCATTTGTTGTACTTGCGTGAAACGTCTGACTGGGTGGGCAAATGGTGGACGAAACATGAACTTCGCAGTACCGATGATCTGGAGGGAACGAAAAGATCATTCTTCAGACTGCTACTTTTGTATGACACAGATAAAAGAAATAAGCAGTAAATCTAACCACACAGTACAGTACCCTAATTTGCCATAAGCAATTAGGCCTTTCCACACAGTGCAGAATTACCTGTACCAGTACCTCTTCCTCATCTTACGGTAAATGAGGATTACGTACTTGAGGCAACTATTGAAGTTCTAAATGAAGATGATGATCCTACTTATGTAGGAAGCACATCTACATTGGATCCCCATCTGATAACTCCGGGTGAACTAAATGACCTCGTACGGGATTTAAAACTCTCCAAGACACAGACAGAACTTCTTGATACTAAACTTAAGGCTGGAATCTGCTACATCGTGACACTAAAGTATGTATTTTTCGAAACCTTCATACAGAGTTTCAAAACTATTATTCTCAAGAAAATGATTTAGTGTATTGTAATAATGTCTGTGCTGTGATGGATACACTTGGACATGCACATAAGTACAGAGTGGAGATTGCTTATTGACTCTTCGAAAACTAGTTTTAAGGCTGTCCTTTTGCACAATGGCAACAAATTTCCTTCAGTGCCTTTGGCTTATGCAACTAATATGAAGGAAACCTATGAAAACATCGAAATAGTGTTAGAAAACATTCAGTATGAGAAATACAAGTGGACCGTTTGCTGTGATTTACGCCATTTCTTTGTTAATGGGTTTGCAGCTTGGTTATAGGAAATGTTGTTTCCTCTGCGAATGGGACAGCAGGAACAAAGCGGAACATTACATCAAGAAGGAACGGCCAACGCATGTATTAACTCCTGGACAGAAGAATGCTGTTTATTCCTCACTGGTGAGCCCTGATTAGATAATTCTACCCCCTCTTCACATAAAGTTGGGGCTCTTCAAAAACTTTGTTAGGGCAATGGACAAAAGTAATGCAGGATCTTGTTACCTCAAGGAAAAAATTCCTCGGGTTAGTGAAGCTAGGGAGTTTTGCAGACACCCAAATAAGATGTTTGATTCGTGACCAAAAATTTGAGGATCTCTTAACTCTGGTTGAGAAAGTAGCTTGGTGTCCATTTAAATGTTTAACAGAGATTTTTTAGGAAACAAGAAAGCCCCAAATTACCGTGAAATTGTGAGTGATTTCCGGCAATCATTCAATGAAATGGGTTGCAACATGTCACTTAAAGTTCACTTTCTAGACTCCCACCTGCATTTCTTTCCTGAAAACTTTGGTGCTGTTAGGATGAGTATGGGGAACATTTTCATCAGGACAATTCCTCCATGGAGAAGAGATACCAGTGACGGTGAAGTTCAAAAATGCTAGCTGATTACTGTTGGACACTTAAAAGAGATGTTCTAGAAACCAAACACAGAAGAAAGTAAACAACTAAAACATATTAGTTGAGGTAAGTAAGTGTCCATTTATTAAGAAGATACCACTCACTTCTATTGTATTATTTATTAAGTAGATATAAAATGCTGACACGGTGTATACATCATTGAAAATATGTTTTATTTCAAATCCAATAAGATATAAACCGTGCTTATATTGTAATGGAAGTTATATGTAATTGTATCTGCAATAATGAATATTGTAAAATGAACAGTACACATAGCATATTTTTATATAAATATGTTTATTTCTCTAGATAGAATAATGCTACTTAGAGGGCTTACTAAGTACAAATCAAGCTAACATACAATATAATTTGTGTGTTTATATACCTAACGTACCCAAGGTACAAGTGTGAAAATGTTTTTTAAAAAAAGAAAAAAGAAAAAGAAAAGAAATTTGAGGGGAAATTTTCCGAAAACACCTCTGTCACGGAAAAAATGAGGGTGATAGAGAAAAACTGATTGCAGATTCGAATTCTACGTGAAAAGGTCTATTAGAATCAGGTATTTTCTTCCGTGTGCCAGAGAAAAAGATTTTTTTTTTTCGACTAGTGTAATAGGTACCATTTTCAAACTCAGCAACCGTTATTCAAACCGGTTAACGTTGATCGCAGATATTAAAAATACTCACATCCGTATATTATTTAATACAAACGAAAATTTTACTTGCACATTTATGCACAAACGATGTATAAACGATCGCGACAATTTGTGGTTCAATCGAACATGGTGGGGCTAGCACTTAGACAACTCCCCTTTTTTTCGTTCTGTCCACGCACCTGATAGCGTAGAAAAAAAAACTTTCGCCTGCGTATTACTGCTCAAACGATGTACAAACAATTAAGATAATTTTCTTTTGAATCGGAGTAGGGAGGTGCTACCAATTAGGCAGCCTATACTTTGTTATCGTTTTGGCGCGCTCGCAATTGTGTACAAACGAAAATTTCGCCTGCAAATTTCTGTACAAAACCGTAATAAACAAGAGCGACAGTTTGTGGTTGAATTCGACATGGTGGGAGGGCTATCAATTAGAGAGCCCATAGTTTGTTATCGTTTTCGCGGGGCCACATTTATGTGCAAATGAAAATTTCAGCTGCACATTTATGTACAAAGGCGTACAAACAAGTGCGACAGTTTGTGGTTGAATTGAACATGGTGGGAGGGCTACCATTTAGACAGCCCCACTTTGTTTTCGTTCTGGCGGTGCCCCTATTTGTGTACAAACCAGGGCCGGAGCGCGGGGGGGTCGAGCCGTGCCACCACCCGGGGCGGCAAGTCTGATGGGCGGCAAAATTTGAAAAAGAAAAGAATACAGGGGCGGCAAAATTTGAGAAAGAAAACAATAAAAGGGCGGCATGTGAAAGAACCGCCCAGGGCGGCAAAACTTCTAGCGCCGGCCCTGGTACAAACGAAAATCTCGCCTGCACATTTCTCTATAACTATATTCAAACGATTGCGACAATTTGTGGTTCAATTGCACATGGTGGGGGGCTACCATTTAGACAGCCCCCCACTTTGTTTTCGTTCTGCCGTCGCCCCCTAATTACGTACAAATGAAAATTTCGCCTGCATATTTCTGTACAAACGATGCACAAACGATTGCGACAATTTGTGATTGAATTGAACATGGTGATTGGGCTATCACTTAGAAAGTCCCCCACTTTGTTTTCGCCCTGGCGGCGCCCCTAATTATGTACAAACGAAAATTTCGCATGCACATTTCTGTACAAACGATGTAGAAACGATTGCGACAATTTGTGATTGAATTGGACATGGTGGGGGGGGGCTATCTCTTAGACAGACCCCCACTTTTTTTCGATCTGGCGGCACCCTTAATTATGTACAAACGAAAATTTAGCCTTCACATTTCTGTAGAAACGACGTGGAAACGATTGCGACAATTTGTGATTGAATTGGACATTTGGGGGGGGGGCTATCACTTAGACAGTCCCCAATTTGTTTCAGTTTTTACGGCGCTCCCATTTATGTACAAGCAAAAATTTCGCCTGCACATTCTTGTACAAATGATGTAGAAACGATTGCGACAATTTTTGCTTGAATTTGACATGGTGAAGTGCTACCACTTAAACAGCCCCCACTTTGTTTTCGTTCTGGCGGCGCCCCTAATTGTGTACAAACGAAAATTTGGCCTGCACATTTCTGTACAAACGATGTAGAAACGAATGCGACAAATTGTGATTGAATTGGATATGCTGGGGTGCTACCACTTAGACAGCCCCCACATTTTTTTCGTTCTGGCGACGCCATTAATTTTGTACAAACGAAAATCTCGCCTGCACAGTTCTGTACAAACCATGTAGGAATGCTTGCGACAATTTGTGATTAAATTGGACATGGTGGAAGAGAATACCATTTAGATAGACCCCACTTTGATTTCGTTCTGGCGGCGCCCCTAATTGTGTACAAACAAAAATTTCGCCTGCACATTTCTGTACAAACGATGTAGGAACGATTGCGACAATTTGTGATTGAATTGGACATGGTGGGGGGGGGGCTACCATTTAGACAGCCCGCACTTTGTTTTCGTTCTGGCGGCGCCCCTAATTGTGTACAAACAAAACTTTTGCCTGCACATTTCTGTACAAAAGGTGTAGAAACGATTGCGATAATTTGTGATTGAATTGGACATTTTGGGGGGCTAACATTTAGACAGTCCCCCACTTTTTTCGTTCTGGCGACGCCCCTAATTGTCTAAAAACGAAAATTTTGCTTGCAGATTTCTGTACGAACGATGTACAAACGATTGCGACAATTTCTGATTCAATTGTACATAGTGGGGGACTAACATTTAGACAGCCCCCACTTTGTTTTCGTTCTGACGGCGCCCCTAAGTGTGTACAAACGAAAAATTCGCCTGCACATTGAGACCATTTCCGATTGAGTCTGATAAGGGGGGGGGCTGTCTAAATGGACGTCTCCTTTTCACCTCTACTGTAATTAAATTCTTCCTCGAGAAAATCTGTAATCAACATTGTCAGTAGCTACGTCGTCGACTAATATACCTTAACAAGTACAGCTTTATTTTCGTATATTTTACAACAGTTAACCAATTTAAAACTATCGCAAACAAGAATATGTAGTCAACTTCTTAAATACTTCGCTCGCAGGAACCCGTTCAGCGCGTGCAACAAGCAAAAACAACATGTTTGGCGTCTCACAAATGAAAAAGGGGAAAAAAGAAAAGCAAAAGCAGCACGACAGTGCCTTATCGCAGTCAGAGCTGACAACATAGTTTCGGTCGTTACTAACGCGAATAGACCTACTAGCGATGTACAAGAGTTATACAGTTACAATATACGTTGTGCCACAGTAGCGCTACAGGCGGAATGTGCACGAACTACAAATGAATATGTTCCCTTACAAGCATCAGACACTGTTGCACCCTCTTTACATTCTACACATCATTTTTTCTCCCACTTTTTGACCTTGACAAGCAGAAGTACCAGGCTTTCCGAGTTCACAACCATAAACTCTTTGTGTACAGAGTACGTTTTCAGTTCTTCCAATGACTCTGCGCGCGAAGAACAGGGGTGATGATCGGGCTACCGAATACGGAAGTCAGAGACACCCGGTTGCAACTTTAAATGTAAAATACAAATATAGAGCCTTGACAATGCCGTGAGGATGAATATATATATATATATATATATATATATATATATATATATATATATATATATATATATATATATATATATTACTTCTATCTGTTTACCTGTCTATCAACCGTTCGATTTATCATCTTTCATTCAACATTCAAATACTGCATTGAAATAAAGCTACATAGAAACGGAAGAAATAACCACAGAAATATGAAACACAATAGCGCTTCTTTCTTCTCTTTTCTTACGTTTCTGAAGCCGAAAGTCGTGCGATATTTTTCCTCGGTCGGCAGGAATATCTTGCTTTCCGTTATCTTTTCACGGCACAGACATTTGTACTGCTATCCCTCCTGCTGTCACTCATAAAGTGATTATCCGTCGATATTCACATTTCAAGCAACCACGACTCGAAGGACAGGCAGAAAGACGACCGCTAAACGCGGACACGGAGGTTCACACAGGAGTCAATAGACATTTCAACAAAAGGAGACACCAACTCAAAATTTGAGTGGGAGGGTTACATCTGCGTTGCCAAGTTTTTAAAATCAAACATGGAAGCTTTTTTACTGTGTGTTTTTCAAAATCTAAAACACACAAGGCATAGATATGTGTCTCCTCTAGGTTTGTTCAAATTTTGACGTTTGTAACTTTAATAATAAAGAAGAAAATAGTGAAAAACTTTGCAATGCTTTTTAAATGGACTAACTTTCAAGGTTGCTAGGGGTACCAGATCACCTGGGTCCGTGACATGAAATACTGTGGTTATCACATGAGGGGATCGATCATTCTAAACCATTTTACTGGCAACATATATTGGTTTCCTAGGACAATAAAATGAGGATATGTTAGTATATATTTTAGTAAACTATGAAGAAATCTCGAGGAAAAAGATTTTCCAATATTTATGTTCATTCAAATTTAACAAGTTTCCTTACATAATGATCTCAACTATTATAAAATGTACATATCTATCCACTACTATAAAAAGTTTATATCCAATAATGTCATAAAATATTTTACAATATCTTTTCTCTGTTGAATCAATTCATTCCACATAACTTTTTGTTTTTATTATTCCGTCAACTATTGCCTGTTCCAAATGACAAGTTAAGGGAGCAGTAGAAAACTGTTTCTGAAATAACATGTGTGATACTGAAGAGAAGCGATGACGAAAAATTAATTTTATTTTTAGCTTTTCATTTTAAACTGATTCTTCTTTTCCTCGTTTCTTTTTGTTTCATCCTTCAGAACCCCTTCCCTTGGTTACATGCCTGGACGTATGCAAGATAAGAGATATAGATACCAAGTTTCAATGAAAGAAATACAAGCTATTTAACTTGGTTATATATTTGCTTAATTTATTTGTCTGAAAGGTTATTTCTTGGATTATGCCCGGAAATTTTCCAAAGCAGCCTGTAGACCCCTACTATTTCTCTTTATGCTGGTTTTCACTGATTTGTTTTAAAACATCTATTTCTTCTTTCGTATAAATTTTCTGCCTCAAAGGAAATACACAAAATGTTAAAAATAATAAAAACTTTTACTTTGACGTCCCACGGTATGTCTTTTAGGCTAAAGCAGACGGATGATTTAATAAAAGTGCATGATTATGAAATTTAACTTTTGTGTTTTTCCACCGGGACCACGTGTTTATTTATTCACTCATACAGCACAAGACCATTTGGCTGAAACTAAACAACATCAACATTGAAAACACAAATATAAAAATAAAAAGAGAAAAACAAATATAAATAAGAGAAAGTTCACCTCTAAATTTACAAAATTCTCTTCAGTTGATTTCTAAGTTTCGTTCAGTAATAAAAATGTTGAAATCTGTTGAAACTGTGTTATAATCTTGCGCTAGTCTGTAAAACAGGGAGCGCTTAACAATTAATAACCCAGTGGCGTATTTTATGGGCAACCGAGGCTACCGGCGGTAGTCCTGCAACATTAATCAAGAAAGTTAATATAACACGTATAAATTAATTTAAAATAATGTGTTTACAGTTTATTATCTTCTTTTCATGGTACTGGCTTATCTATAGTTTCGCAAACGTGAATACGTACTAAGGTAGCCGTTAACGCTTAGACTACAATCCCTCTCGCTTTCCTAGACGTTGATGATTTGGCAACCCCTAGGATACCGCTATCTACTACTGCCAACAGAGAAAAACATGTAACTGCTTGCGCGTCCACGTGACGTTGGTTCCTCCGTAACAGTGTGTTAGTGAGCCATGGCTGGCAAGTGAGCAGGGGTTTCCTCTCTGTATATCGGATTCTGTAAGCGAGCGAGTAAATCGATGTTAAGAACAATGACATAGCAGCCATTTTGGGGCTAGCTGAGAATTTCGTAGCGCTTTGCGTCAACGCAGTGCAAAATTTGTGTTTTACTTTGTGATTCTTGTAATTGTGATTATGCGTTATTTGCATGAGTTGAATCCGCTTATTTTGCACCAACCGTTACTAAATGAGGCCCACAGACAGTATTGTAGGTTGGAGAATGGGTTAATTTCTATTATTCAGGTGAGCATTGTGAGTAATATCTAGCGGGAAAATGCTACGAAGAAAATTATCAATTTTTATTTTTCTTACAAAGAAAATTGATTATAAAACTTTTTTTGTAAGGCTGAAATCAATACACACTTGGATTTAAGACCAAATAACAAAATCAGTATACATATTTCGTGATGCAAATTGATGAACGAAAGTATTGTATGGGATAACCGGGCACATTCTGTAACCACTTGCGATTTAGGTAGCGATCATGGACATAAGAATTATAAGGTCTGTCTGCATTTTTGCGTTACGTTGCTTTATTCAGAATATTTGTGAAGACTGGTATGGATGACAACCAACGTCAGTAACAGAGGTGACTCTTGAGGGAAGTGCCATTGGTAAAAATTAACATTTTACGAACGGAATCCACAAGAAGTTAACTGCGCAAATGTATGATGGAATTTCATTTACGTTGGAAAACATTAATGGTTTCAAAGCAAAAGTTCAAACAAAACACACCAACCACTTTTTGTTCATTGTTATGCATTTTGTATGTTATTATTATTATTATTATTATTATTATCATTAATATTAATAATAATAATAATAATAATAATAATAATAATAATAATAATAATAATAATAATAATAATAATAATAATAGAACAGTGGTAGCGCATGCCTTGAAATCAGTATAAGTCATTGTAATAACTTAGGAGTCTCTTAGGTTAGTAAATTTAGAGAGCGAGTTCAACGCGGAGGAACACGAAGGTTAATCTGCGATAATAAGAATTCCGAATGAACTTTACCATTAATGATCTTATATAGGTCAAGTAAATCAGCTGCGCGACGTCGTATTTCACAGGTACTCCCATGCGCAAAAAAAAAAAAAAAAAAAAAATGCGAGTATACTGTAACTCACGATTTTCCGCATTTATTCCTTTTTCGTTACGTTTATGGGTAAAATTGAGTTATTAGTATGTGGAGATAATAGAGAGCAATCCATCTAAGGAGATATTTCCAAAAATATAATAAAATAATAAAAATATAAACAAAAAACAAAATTATGCTCGTTTTGTGTATACTGGCAACGATGATTTCTAGGGATTTTTTCAGTAGCACAGCACGATTGCGGAGGGAATTCAGTAGGGGAGTCGAGGAGATGGATCAAGAAACTGGATAGTGGACTAAAATGTTGCATTTATTGGTTAAAACCTAGTGTGTAGATTGCCTGCCAAATATAAATTAGCTTCTGTAACTAAGATGTCGTACGAAAATATAGAATTAAACAGAAAAACTCTTATGTTAAGGTTCGAAGCGATACGCACCATGGTTATGAAGATTATTTCTTAAGAAAAAAGAACAAACATAACGTAGTCTCTGTGGTTAGGTGGATAGAGTGGCGGACTCGTAGGTATTTTATTACTTTGACACCACATCGAATTCCATCCTATCCCATTCTCTTTTTCATTTTTTCTTTCTTTCTTTTCTTTCTTTTCTTTTTTCTTTTTTTTTTACAAAACATTATAATTTTTATGTTAATAAGAACCGAAGCAATATACTAAGGACAACTTATTGATATCCAGGATTACAGTATTATTGGTAATAGCTATTGTTTTCAGTTCATGTTGTTGTATAGCTTCTCTCACCCTGTTTTCTTGGGAAAATAACAATTTTGTCTCCAACAAAATGTAAAGGATATATACGGACAGAAAAAGACATGTTAGTATCAAACGTGATTTATCGTGATGAAATGGACTAGTTTGCCATTATTTAAAAAAAAAAAACCTAAAATAAATTACTGAAGTTGACTTTCCTTTAGCTTTTAGCTAAAAAAAAATATTTTTTTCTTTATAAGACTATACTTTATGAGGCAAGGTGTGTGATCATACCCACAAATTTAGCTAGGGAGTGAAAGATAATCGTTTATACAAACATTTTACAGGTTTAGGTGCGTGAAACACCAATACACCATGGTCTCGCTTATCCTACCATCCTTTGTTACACATACCGTATGATCCGATATATCATTGCAGAAAGCACCAATCGGCAAGAAGAACTGCAAGTTGTGGTCTTAATCTATTTTTCATGCTCTGGAGTATATCGCCTAGCGCGCCCGTCTACACGTTGACTCATATGTCTATCATTCAGTGCAGACACGTATCCAGAGGGGGCCCAACACGAATCCTCGTAAGCACGTAATTCTAATGTTTTAAAAATATCAATAATAATAATAATAATAATAATAATAATAATAATAATAATAATAATAATAATAATGCAACAGTTCTGTATTTCTCTTAAACTTTTTCCTACTTTTCATTTATAAACCGGTTTACTTTGGAAACTGCATTATAGCACAAACAAAATGAAACATATTTTCGAGAGAAATGTAACTAAAGAAAACTGTCTGCTACGTATATCACATAACAAAAATAGCAAGAAGACATTGAGTGTATCGTTCTAATATATTAAAGTTAAATACAGAACGGAAACAAAATGTTAATCCTATTTAATTCCTGTTCTTTAATTCCAAATGGTATAATGGCATTATGGTATGTTCTTAGAATTATAACAAGACAACAGCACATTGCCCAAAGTTTGGACACTGACTATTAGTAAACTTATATAAAAGAATCTCAAAAGCATGTTTATTAAAAAGTGCTTGAGTTTCGGAGGGGGACAGCCCTCAGGCTCTCACGCTGGATAGTCCCTGATTCAGTGCAGTGCAGTTATTTGTTATAAAACATTATTATTATATGTGTAATATGTAAAATTATATCATAAGTTTTACTTTTAATAGGTCTTTTCTTAACACATCCACATTATCCAGCGCTCTGCCTGCGTGTTTAGGGATGCGCACGAGTCGAGACATGTCTCGAATCTCGACTCAACTCGACTCGAATTCGAGTCGAGATTCGAGTCGAGACACACTTTGTAAAATTCGAGACGAGTCGAGACAAACGTGTTTCTCGACTCGAATTTTCGAGTCGAGACACGAGTCGAGTCGAGACAGCTCATAAAAATCTCGACTCGACTCGAATGTCTCGAAAATTTTTCTAAAACTTTTAATATTATTATGAAGAAATTATTCATTCAGGAACAGCCTTAAAACCAATTCCAGCATTTATTACTTTAGAAAGGTACAGAACGTATAAATTTAATAGTTAATCTTCCGAGATCAAGATTTAATTTTCAGCTCAATTCAGTTAATTAAAACTAGTAATTAATGTCGTGATATTTGATTGTACTTCAAATATAATAATAATAATAATAATAATAATAATAATTGATTATCTAGTTTGTATAAAACTATTATCCGTAGCCTATATCTAGTCTGTATAAGAACATTGCAATAAAGTGAACATCATAAATTCTCTGAATGAGCAATTGGCAGTCTATAGTAATTTAGCATAGTTATAACTATTGTGTTTTTATTTCCATGAACGCCATAGGGCTACATAACTTCTGGACAGGGCCGGATTTAGGGGGGTGCAAAGGTGCACGCTACCCCCCTTTGTTGTAAATATACCTATCTAAAATGAGAAGCTAGCAGTGAAATTACCGCGACACTGGTGTGTCGTGAACAGTGATGCCAATTCCTTCAGAGCCGTTTTCCCTTCACAAGCTTCAGAATTTCCCTTTTCCGGACAAAATTTCCCTTCAATCAAAACGTTCAAGTACTGTATTTAGTAAACGTATTTTTAATCGTTTTCGCTTCGACCCCCTCACCGCAATCTTATAATCACATACAAGCAGATACCTGACAGCCTTCCTTTGAGCTTACGCAGAATTTGAACTTAATTTGTTGTTTAGGTATCTAAGGCGTCACTATAGAGGAGGGGAAAGGATATGGAAAGATGTAGGCCAGGACCTATGTTAAAGGTGCAATCTCTGCATTTGCCTGGTGTGATTGAGGAAAAACCCTATAAATACCTCGGTCAGGACGAACAACCTAAATAAATTATAAAAAAAAATATAAAATAAATATTACGTAACTAATTTTTATTATAGATATCATGAT
Organism: Thermobia domestica; assembly: GCF_964235325.1. Lineage (NCBI taxonomy): Eukaryota > Metazoa > Arthropoda > Insecta > Zygentoma > Lepismatidae > Thermobia > Thermobia domestica. The sequence goes on from NC_137469.1 coordinate 151,015,311, forward strand.
AGATTTTAATATTAATGTAACCCAAGGTACAAAGAAATTATTAAGTATATATTTGGTATGTATTTGATATATATTTGGAAATTATTAAGTATATATTTTACTTAAAAAACAGAACTCCCATATTTACTGAAACGAATACGAACAGTTACAAAGAAAATTCTAGCTGCTACTGTCTTTGGCTGTACACGAGGAATGTTCGTAAGCACAATACAAAGTTTAGAGATGCGGAATTCTTAAGAATTTATAATTCTGCGCACACAATCACCAGGAAATTTGTAAACTTACACAAACACACATACACTAATGACCCAGCATTCGCCCATATATACATATTTACATTCACGACACGCATATTTTCTTCTCTTACATTGATTAATCCTCTTCAGAATCAATTTTTTGGTTGGGAAAAACATCTTCTGATTGGGAAAACCAAACTGTTATAATAGTTGGAGTGATAATTTAATTGAGAAATATTTAATCTTATTGCATTGCATTTAATTCAACAATGGGAAGATTAATTTTGATAAAAGATTTTAAATAAGCATTGTTGTAATGTTTCGAATTTAACTGAATATGTTGATCGATGTGTAATGTTGATAAATATTAACGAATGCAAAGCAAGATAACTTGTGAGAATTTATGTGAAATGTGCAACGGATTGTGTTTGGAACAAATAGGATGTTGAATTTATACTGAATTCTAATGAGATTAATTAGATACGTAAATACATTCAATCTATAAATGATTGAAGAGAGGTTCAAATTTCCCTGCAATATTGAGATATTACAAGCAATTTCCCTTTTTCCCTTTTCTCTAAAATTTACTCAAAATTTCCCTGCGCCAAGGGAAATTTCCCTTCAATTGGCATCACTGGTCGTGAATGGGCCACTGGTGTACCGCGAGGATATCAAAACAAAATTATTAATTCTATAGCAATCAAATTGCAAAACGTAGGGGAAAATGTATATTTGTATTGCACATTACTATGAACCTCTACTATGAATCTACAATTTTAAGTTTCATGCCGTGTTGCTTTTCTGTACATTTCTAATGTTGAAAAAAGTATTTGTTATTGTTATGACCATTATTGCTTCTTTATCGTTACAAACTATTTCGTAACTTGAAAATTTAAAATATCATTCAATCCTTTCGATAAATTATTCACATTTGTGTTTTAAAAGTAAAATAGATTTATTTGTTCGTTCGTTATTTAATGATCTTCATTCTTAGTAAAAGGTTGGATACAGTTTTCGAAAGAGTAAGCGTATTTTTAATAACCTGAGTCCAACATTTCATTGCAGTTATTTTCTCCTTTTAAATTAGAATGAAAAATAAGCATAGTGATTTACCACGAGGAAAACCCAGTGATCGAGTTTCTTCTCTGTGCGAAAGTGTGCCGCGAGAATCCATATTACACCCGTAGTGTGCTGCAAGTTGAAAAAGGTTGGGAAACGCTGGTTTAGAGGAAAGAATAATTGGTACACTCCCTCCACCCTGCTCTCTCTCTGCCTAGTATATTTTCTTTATTTTATTGTCTCCGAAACACCATTCCAGACAAATGCTTTTCGGTAGAAAAGCTAGAAACAAACCATTCCGCTCTTGGACAAAGTGGGCAACATGTGGTACTCAGGTCAATGAACCTGCTTTGGAAATTTTCGTGCAATTTAGGTTACTGAGAGGGTGTAGTTTCTTCAACTATGCCGCCTTCTACTATGGCTCGTGCCATAAATGTCATCGTCTGATCGTATGGGGAACACCGCTAGTTGTCCTTGCCTGACATCTGTTTCATACGTATTCATATTAGCCAGTGACAGCGATAAAGAGCGCGGATACCCTGGGGTGCGGGGGAGCATACTTGAGGGGGGCCTCTACAAAGTACGCTCAGCAAGGCACCCTTTACTTGTCATTTATAATTTTAACGCATTTTGAAAGCGTTTCTACACAGCTTATAATTAATTCTAACAGTTTCACAGAATAAAACCAGTTGAGAATGTTCCATGAGCATTGCCAGAACGAACTTAAAAAGAATGGAGATATGGAGCGGGAAGGAAAACTGTCATTGTTCCTACCTCGCAAAAATTAGTAATTAGTAAAATATTATCTCTCTATGACTTACAGTTCTCGAGATATGGCTGCTTAAATATCTAGAAATTTGAACTTTTTGGCCAGTATTTGGAGAACGGTGGCCAGTTGGCCAGTAGACAGTTAATCAGTGGACACTGGTTATTATTTGGTATTAAAATGTTCACCACCCTCTTAGGTATTGATCAACACCAATATGATCTCTCTACAACTTACGGCTCCCAAGCTATTGCTCCTTAAATATCTAGAAATTGGCCATTTTTGGCCAACATCACGGGAACGGTAAGTCATAGAGAGATGATATTGGTGTTAATCAATACCTAAGAGAAAGGTAAACAATTTGGTACCGATATTAATTAGTGGCCACTGGCCATTGGCCAAACCAGTGGCCAGTTGAACAGTGGCCACCGGTTACTATTTGGTACCAAAAAGTTTACCATCTTCTTAGGTATTGATCAACATCAATGTCATCTCTCTACAACTTATGGTCCCTGAGCTATGGCTCCTTAAATAGCTAGAAATTGGCCATGTTTTTGGCCAATATCACGGGAACGGTAAGTCATAGAGAGATGATATTTTTGTTAGTCAATACCTAAGAGGATGGTATGCATTTTAGTACCCATATTAATTGGTGACCACTATACAACTGGCCATTGGCCAAACTAGTGGCCAATTGGCCAGTGTTAATCGGTTACTATTTGGTACCAAAATGTTCACCATTCTCTTAGGTAATGAACAACATCAATGTGATCTCTCTGTGACTTATGGTTCCCGAGATATGGCTCCTTAAATCTCTGGAAGTCGGCTAATTTTTGGCCAATATCTTGGGAACGGTAAGAGTGACGCGAAAAATTTAATAACTTTTTCTGATAGTTTTTGAAGCTCTATCAAATACACGGTTCAAAATTGAAAAATCGCAAATAACAGACAGACGGACAGACAGACACACAGACATAAAGAATTCAGTATCGAACTTTTTAAGTTCGTTGATAATGAAGTAATAATTAAAATCAAATAATGAGGAATGACTGTGAACATGAATGTCAGGTTCCTCTTTGCGATTTTACAAAGATTTTATTTTCCAGTGTAACATTTGAATATTATTATGTTAGTCTATAATGCCATATTTTCGATATCGTGTATCTTAGACTAGAATTACAGTGTATTACAATAAATTATCGTATTTACCAGAAATATCTTCCAAGAAAATAATTCGAGATATAACAACTTGTTATTTGAAGAAGACAGTTGCTTACTGACGAGGGATGACTCCACTGAGATCCAAACGAGACGATTGTGTTCGCATTTGATATGTTATAACTAGACGAATCGCGAAGTTATACGTGTCACCGGGCGGGATATCGTGAGTTCCAACATATTCAACGACACACAAACATAGTCAACGTCTTGCGAATGAAATCAAAAAAATAAACACACCGCTGAACAAGACTGCACTTATTTAATATAAAAACACATTTACACGTGACGTTTCGATCTTCTAGCCAAGATCCTCATCAGACGTACACTCTATGTGTACGTCTGATGAGGATCTTGGCTAGAAGATCGAAACGTCACGTGTAAATGTGTTTTTATATTAAATAAGTGCAGTCTTGTTCAGCAGTGTGTTTATTTTTCTGATATTCAACGAACTTAAAAAGTTCGTTACTGAATTCTCTATGTCTGTGTGTCTATCTGTCCGTCTGTGTGTTATTTGCAATTTTTTCAATTTTGTACACTGCATTAGATAGAGCATCAAAAACTATCAGACAAAATGATTAAATTTTTCGCGTCAATCTAACCGTTCGCAAGATAGTGGCCAAAAAATGACCGATTTACAGAAATTTAAGTAGCCATATATCGGGAACCGTAAGTCATAGAGAGATCATACTGGTGTTGATCAACATCTAAAAGGATGGTAAACATTTTGGTACCAAATAGGAACCGGTAGTCACTGTCCAACTGGCCAGTAGTTCGGCCAATGGCCAGTTGGCCAGTGGCCACCAATTAATATCAGGACAAAAATGTTTAACATTCTATTAGGGATTGATTACCACCAATATCATATCTCTATGGCTTACCGTTCTCGTGATATTGGCCAAAAACATGGCCAATTTCTAGATATTTAAAAAGCCATAGCTAGGAAAAAAATGAAATGAAATCTTTGAGTTTTACGTCCCACGGTTATGCCGGTTAGGCTAAAGGAGACGGTGATTATGAGAAATGAATGAAATGGTGGAATGAAGAAAGTGGGAGGAAACGGGAGAACCCCGAGAAAACCCACGCACACGGCGTTTGTCCACCACAAAGTTCACTTGGCGGGGGATGGGATCGAACCCGGAACCCCAAGCACCAGAGGTGAACGCTCTACCACTGAGCCACCGCGGCCCCCATAGCTAGGAAATTACCTGCTAGAATATTTTGAACCGAGTCATTTGTTCGGAAACGATTGGGTAAATGGAAAACTCGGTGAACATGTATCCCATCGTTTTCAAGGCCACACTTTTTTGGGGTAAAAACTTTTTACTAAAAAGTTTGCCCCAGGGTTCCCCGCAGAGCCCCAGACAGGATCCAACTAATCATTTTCAAATGGCAAGGGGGTTTAAGTAGCACATCGTTTGAAATCTGTTGTAAAATGAAGGAAAATGGAGCAAGTCTCGACTCTCTACGACAACCCTATGCAAAATGGCGGCGGGTCAAAATGAAAACAAAAACTTAATTGAAAAGTCCACGCCACCCGTATAAATCGAAAATGGTGAGACAAATGTAAAAACAAGAAAGGACGTGTGGCATTACGAGATCGAGCTAAAGAGAATTTCACAGTAAATATCAAGCTCAAGCTCGAATTAGTGAGAAACTTGACTAGTGTGATCCTCATTGAGATTAGCGAACGCGAGCTCCATTGAGGATAGAGAGCATGAGCCCGAGTGAGTCACGGTTGCAAAATTACCAATTTTACTTCTTTCTTTCTTTCTTTTCTTTTCTTTTCTTTTTTTTCCTACTCCAATGCGTAAGGTTTATGAACAGCAGAAGTGCTTGCTAGAAAGACCTTAATTAGCATTGCTTGAATTATCCATAGACTAGGAACTGCTTAGATATCTAATGCAACTTACGTTCGCATTTTAACAATTCAGGTTGTAATTAAAACCTTGAATACTGAGCAGATGAGCACGCAGAATGTTTTGTTGGGGTGTATTTCTAATACGCAATTAATTCTTCATAAACAAATACAACTCTATAGTATCTGAAGCGGCTTGAGTTGGATTGAATGAAAACGTGATCATGTATTCGAACTGCGCAATGTATTGTTAATTATCATGAACTGGAACAATTAGAAAAAAAATGGAAGCGCGACTGATGAGCACCAAACATCAAAATTAAAAAGGCATGGTCAAAGCTCACACCTCAAAGACCAGAAAAAAAGATTGCCCCATCAACTAACCGTTGTCTTGTCCAAGTCAGTTGCTTCTTTTCATTGTGAAATTTCCTGCAAGTTAATCAGAATGTTGAAAATTTCCCACATTTTAAATTTATTTAGTATGTACTGATCAGTCAGAACATTATGACTACCAACCTACTATCGATATAATTTCCGCCCAGGCGATATCTGTGTCACCTGCCGACGAATGCCTGCTAGTCATTCACGCGTACGGTGCATGTAATATCAGTGAGAGTGCTGGCCGTGTGTAGAATGGGGAAGGCGCGCGATCTGAGTTTGACCGAGGGCAGGTTGTAATGGCCCGCAGACTCGGCAGGAGAATTTCGGAAACTGCAGGACTTGTCGGATGTTCGAGGAGTGCTGTGGTGAGTGTCTTCAACAAGTCACGAAACCAAGGGAAAACGACGTCCAAACGTCGAGGGGTTGGGCGCTCCCACCTCATTACAGATGTCGGACGTCATAGGCTGGGCAGACTGGTAAAACAAGACAGGCAGCGAACTGTGGCAGAGCTAACATCACACTTTATTACTGGGCAAAGTACAAGTGCGTTTGAACACAGTGCACCGAACACCCCTAACGATGGGCCTCCGAAGCCCATGTCCCATCTGTGTGCGAATGTTAACACCACGACATCGGCAACTACGACTGAAATGAACACATGACCATCGTCATTAAACCTTGGCACAGTGGCAGAGCGTTGCATTGTCTGATGAATCCCGATACCTTCTTCATCATGACGATGGGAGGGTGCGAATCCGTCGTGTTTCAAGAGAACAGTTCTTTAACACCTGTACTGCGGGACGGAGACAAGCTGGCGGTGGCTTAATTATGCTCCGGAAAACATTCACGTGAGCATCCATGTGTCTAGTGAAGCTCGAGCAAGGCACCATGACGGCCAAGGCGTATCACACACTGCTTGCAGACGACGACCATGTTTCCCAACGGGAGTGGCATTTTTCGAAAAGATAATGCACCATATCACAAGGCCAGGATTGTGATGGAGTGGTTCGAGGAACACAGAGGCAAGTTCCCAGTGATGTGCTGGCCGCCCAACTCGCCTGATCTGACCTAATCGAACACAAATGGGATGTGATTGAACATGACTTCAGAGCGCATCGCCCCTCCTCGGAATTTACGGGAATTAGATGACCTGTGTGCAAGAGCGCCGATCCTGGGGGGCCGAGGGGGCTCCCCCAAAGCTCATTGAGCCCCCGCATTGTATTTATGAATATACAGTATTTGGCATAATTTGAATACAATTTGAATTAAAATCCTCATATATATGCCTTCTGCATCTGAATGCCCCCCACATTTACAGAAAAATCGGCGCCCTTGCCTATGTGTACCAATCAACTCTCTTCAGTGACCTTTCAAGGATCATTGCGTCCATGCCAAAACGCGTCGCCATTGTTATCCGTGCCAAAGTTGGACACACTGACAATAAGGTATGGAGTCATAATATTCTGGCTGATGTGTGCGTATATTTTAACTCGTATATTTTGTCTCGAGTCGAATTTCGAGACGTCTCGACTCGAATTCGAGTCGAGTCGAGACAGAGACTGTCGAGTCGAGACACGAGCCGAGACAGAAACATATTTTCGAGTCGAGACACGAGTCGAGACAACATTTTCTCGAGACGAGTCGAGACAGGCTTAAATCTCGACTCGACTCGACTCGAATGCATCCTTATGCGTGTTTATGTCGGATAAGCGAAATTCTACTGTATTTCCAAAGCTAGCATATACATGAACTAGAATTGTATTGTCCTAGAACAGACAATAGTGTGAAATGCTTATATTAAAAGGCTGGAATAAAAAAAATAAATAAATACTGTTTTGGTAGCGTGAGAACAAATTAAAAACAATTCAATATATTTCCAAGGTATTAGATTATCATCTTATTGTGTCGATATGTATTCTTTTTTTAAACATAGTTTTAAAAGTCATACCATTCTCAATATTCCTAAGGAAATCGAAAGAAAAACTCCTATGTCTACTACTTCAAAAATGCAAATCCGGGACGCTACTAAATTACGAGAATCTTTGAAATGCTTAAAATTGAAAGAAGTGTTGAATACTAATTTACTTTTCTCCATTAGATAGAGTTGTTCAAGCATTACGTTATCACATTTTTATTCATTTCACTAGACCTTCTTCCAAGGGCGCCGATTTCTCTGTAAATTTTTTTCTGGGAGGGCATTCAAATGCAGACGATATATATTAGGATTTTAAGGCAAATTGCATTCAAATTATGCGAAATATTGTATATTCATAAATACAAAGGGGGCCTACATGAGCTTTGGGGGTCCCGGCCCCCTAGGATCGGCGCCCTTGCCTTCTTCCTAGTTAAGCAAACGTAAGCAGATGATTTACTCCCTTACCCTGGTAAGCAAAATTGTTTTTGTTTCTCAAGATTTGTTGTGTTTTGTGAGATAACAGCAGGAATTTCCAGATTACTTAACCATCTAAATGAATGTTTTCACTTAGAGCCATCCCATCGATTCGCTTTGCCTAGGACTAAAATAAATTAAGGGTCAATAATGAAAGAGACATGTGGATCGAAGATCTTTCTTTGTTCGAACTTTGATTTTTTCAAATCCATGATGGGAAATTATATTATGTGTACAATTTTCGAAATTAATAATATACAATCGTAAAAATATCTTACAAAACGATGGTTTATTGCAAAATACTTTGACTCAAAGAATAAATTACAAGTAATAAACTTGTTACTTTTCCTGAAGAGTCTAAGTCTTGAATGAGACAGAGGCTCTTCAGCGTAGTGCTTGGAAATATTGCCTCACTTGTTCTACCTTCCCTTGACGCAGCCTTGATTCGACTTGATCCTAAACGGATTATTCAGAAGTCGAAGTCGGAAGATGTTTCCCATTTTTCCCAAACACTCTTGGTCGATTACAATCTGCCTCACTTGTGAGGGGACAACCCCATGCCGTAAGCGTCGGTGGACTACCGATAGGCAACTAGCGACATGTCCCCAAAAATTGGTGGTCCCGCAGTCAAAAATTGGTCCCACTTCCGCTTTGAAAATTATACCACCACCGGCAGAGAAGCGACGGAACGCCAACGAACCACAAAATTGTTCCCCTAAACTACATTAAATCGCCTTTGCATTAAGGTGAGTCTACAAACATTTTTTAAAAAAGTAAAAATAAAGTGACCTGAGCTGGGCGTGAACCACCAACCTTAGGGTTATTAGTTGCGTGTTCTTCCGAATTCGCCACGGAGGCGATTATGAAGACACAGCTTGTAGAGTGATAAATCGTTGAAGTATTTTTAATATTTCTAATCAGAGTGCTCCATTAACCGTGTATATTTGACGATAACTGTTTGGAATCAGATCAAATGCACTCGTCATGTAATTTTATAACAAAATGGCAAGCGTCTATTTACTTTTTTGGTAGTTCTCCCATATTCACTTGCTAGTGATCGGCGACAGTTGCCAACTAAATTCATACAATTATACGCACCCATCTCAAGATTTTTCACTTCATGATGTAAAGGCAGGAGTTACTCTTGACCCCCGGAGCTCAAGTATTGTCCTTATAATAACAATTCGTCAGGGAAAAGTAATATATAATAATAACCGCATGCACATGACTGGCGATAGTTCGTGTTGGTCCCTTTGCGATTTTCCGTGACAAATCAAAGGAGCGGGGATCAAAATGAAGTCCTCGCTGTTACGTGGTGGTAACTTCAATATCCCCGATTCTAGATATCTGCTTCGACTCGACGAATCCCTGCCACTAGTGGCACACTAGCGGCAATCCTTCGACACGTCGCTATATTGACGATCGCCATTTACCAGCAAGTGGGCCAGTAGGTGTTGGCGACGTTTACGGCATGGAGAAGCTAATAAACAAACAAACCAACAAATAAATCTAAAACCTTATAAAAAAGTTTTCCCAAAATTTACATCTAGCAAAATCATTTGTTGGTATTCCAGAACTGCAAATTCACCTGTATTCATAATTTACTTCTATCGTAGTTTTGATATGAGAATGATGTGTCTGAAACTGTAACACAGGTCATTAAGACTTTCTTTTTTTGTTTTAGTCAGATTTAGCAATTTTACTTAGCAGTTAGTCAATTTGGATCTGTGATTTCAGAGTTTTCGAGATTTCCTTAAATTTTTCATTTCTACAACAGTTTGCAACTAACACCATTAACGTATCTCTTTCGATATTTCCATAGGCAATGGCTTGGTCACTCCCAGTATATTTCATACAATGAACTACAGTGTCTTACTCCATTAATCCGAACTACATTTAATATCCAACAACTCTGTACATTTTCTCTTAAATCTGCAAACTTTCTACTAGGTTAAAACTGAGTATTTTCTATTTTCTTCCTTTCTTGCTAAAACGAAAGTGTTCTTTAGACAACCTGAAATGATGACTCTATATTACATTATGTTGCATAGGGCATTTTATGTAGCATATCATTTGACAGTTGGACACTTTCTTCGTATATTGAAAGCAATAGGGATTAAGTCCTTCTGCACTTACATCAGAAGTAAAGAAACTCTTTTTAATTCGTGGAATTGTGTCAATGCACTAGGTGCAGAGAGTTTTTAATTTAAGATTATTATTATTATTATTATTATTATTATTATTATTATTATTATTATTATTATTATTATTATTATTATTATTTTATTGACTTAGGTTTTCCTGAATATTAAGCAATATTTCACAAAAAGCTGGTATTTTTAAACAAATGTGTTCGATATCAAGTTTTCATAAAGTAGTATCTCTCCTATAAATAATTTCAGAGGGGCCGCGGTGGCTCAGTGATAAAGCGTTCACCTTTGGTGCATGGGATCCTTGGTTCGACCCCAGCTCGCACCAAGTGAATTTTGTGGTGGACAAACACCATGTGCATGGGTTTTCTCGGGGTTCTACCGTTTTCTCCCACTTTATTCATTCCACCATTTCATTCATTTCTCATCATCACCGTGTCCTTTAGCCTAGTCGGTATAACCTTGGGTCGTAAAACTTAAAGATTTGATCTCAAATAATTCCAACCCAAACAGTTGCAGGAAGTATGTCATTTCGAATAAAACAAACTACTCTATAAAATTCTGAGTATTATTATTTTTTAAATATACAATTCTAGCAGACCTTATTTCTAAATCGAAGGGTAAGAAGACTAAATTCACTCTTGTTATTATAGATTAATTTCAATTGAAGCAGTTGAAATAGTTGGGGAAAAATTAGAAAGCCATACCCTATATTCCAGTGTGCCACAACCGGATAACAGGCACACTGGCGTGCCCAGCAAATTACAAGAATATTTGTCGAGTTTATTTTATTTATTATCAACGATTCTCCCATGGATCAGCTGTCTGTATACAGTTAAACAAACAAGTATCACGTTGAGGGAATGAGTGTAATTATTTACTTTAATAGTAATAGAAAGGTATATTTTCTTGTATTTTCTACCGGGAATAACTGCATCCGGTCTAGAAAGCTGGGGCTAACAACGAGGGAACCCGATGTGCCAAACACACACCACTCTATAGTCATGAGTGCCACAAGTCCTTTTCTACGTCTTGGCGCCCTAAAGGATGTTGCCTTCAAAGAGAGAGAGAGAGAAATAACTTAAGTCTATTGCACTTCCATGCTTAAATAAATACATTATGTAAATAGCTGTTTCGTTTTCTGTTTTTATTATTATTATTATTATTATTATTATTATTATAAATTTCTTAGGAAGTTGACTGCCATATGTATGCTCACTGCTCTCCCGTGCAGCGCCTCGTGTATGATTTTCCATACATAAACTATATATTCCAAGTTTGTTGTGTTCGTTCTATAGGTGTGTTTGTAATTAGATGCATATGGCGTAGAAGTCAAAATTTAATGTCCACGCTACGTATATGCAAAACCATAGACAAAGAAATTTATGAACAAAGACATTTATGACGCTAAAACAAAGGGCAAAAATAAAGAATTACTGGCGGATTGTTGCCCGTAGTGCACAGGTATTAACGGTTAACAGTGTTAAATTTAAACACATAGTTTTAATTAAGCACGAATTTAACTTATAGAGTACAGTGCGGAAAGGCTGAGGAGTTTGCTAGGATCGTTACAATATGGAATCCCGTAAAATGTACTGTAAACCTGTCCGCAAGCCCCCCGTAATGTTCAACAGATGTTGTGTATTAATGCTCATTTCAATGCAAACCTATGTAGACCTACGTACTTCAATACTCAACGAAGGTGCAGAGACTTTTCATGAGTTCCAGTATTAAACTCTCTCACCCAATGTATTCTCCTAACATGTCTCCCAGCGATTACAATATTTTTTGGTATCTCAATCACTTCCTAGTAGGATAGCTTTAACTAGAGACCACTGATTAACCTGGTATTGGATGTTTCACTTTCTTACCTTTGGAGTTGACAGTCATGGGTTGGACATTTTACACGCAAATATCTAATATTAACAACGTTTCTTCTATAATTTCGTAATATTGTATTATTTCTTTGTATTATTCATTAGCTTGGTTAGACTTGTTTAAACACTTTTCTCTTTGCACCTATTCTTTAACGTTGGATAAAAATACACTAGCTCTCACCGGGAATCAAATCCAGAACCAATGCACTTGAACCATTTGGCCACAACAAGGCACATTTAAAAAGAAGTTTCGATTTTGTTAGGAAAATTGTGATTGGGTGTAACATTTAAAAATATATTTAAGAATGGGTACGGATGAAACGCACTGAATTTTCTCGCTCGAATTTCTTAAACTGACTCGTGTTAGGCTGCAGCTATTACTGAAACATTTATTTGGGAAATGCGAATAAAATAATGTGTTTTAGAAAACTTTGTTCGAAGCAACTTACGTCCAAAAGTAAAGTACCCATTCGTCATATTTCTGTTATAAATAACTTATGCCATACATTAGAATTATTAAGGAGATAATTGTATGTGAACTATGAGCAAAAGCGTCTGAGTACTTTCTGAGAAAATCGTTAAAAAAGTCATCCCCAAGAATAAAATATCCCTTGTATATCTTTTCAGGACAAACTAGTTATGTTATTTATGAAATACGAACAAAATTGCCAGAGTAATTATCGACAAAATCGTAGGGTAAAACTTGCTCCGAAAAGTAATATACCACTTCTAGCTTTTTAGGATGATGAAATTATACCATATCGTTAGGTTATTTATGTAACATTTATTTATGAAATATGAACAAAATTGGGTTAGGCGTTAATGGGAAAATCGTCGAAGAGTAGGCTAAACTACCTCTTCTGAATGTTTACAGGACGAACGAGTTGTGTCATATTGTCAGGTTATTAATGATACATTTATTTATAAAATGTGATTGAGAAAATTGTTCAAAAAAATGCATCCCATACAGTAAATTACACCTTACGTATTATTTCAGAGCAATGATTCATACTATATTTGTAAAAATACAAGCAAAATCTTTACAGCCGTTTTTGAGACAATTTAATGATTTTAAATTTTCATCCTTCAGTAAACTACCCTTATTTTTAGGTGTCGGAGGATATAGAATTCGAAACGATAGTGTTATAAACACAAATCTCCGGGTGTAGATGAAATTCCGGCTGAGTTAATTTTAGCTGGAGGCGAAAAATTGTGGAACAAGATACACAAACTCATTCTCCTTATATGGAACAAGGAAGAATTGCCACAAGAGTGGAAAGAATCAATCATTGTTCCAATTTACTAGAAAGGCGACAAAACTGACTGTAATAATTATCGAGGCATTTCTCTTCTATCAACATCCTATAAAATCCTTTCAAATATTCTGTTAGCAAGACTGACCCCATACGCAGATGAAATTATTGGAGATTATCAGTGCGGATTTAGACGAAATCGATCAACCATCGACCAAATATTAATCATTTGCCAAATACTCGAAAAAAAGTGGGAATACAATACCCCGGTACATCAATTATTTATTGATTTTAGAAAGGCGTACGACTCGGTTAGGAGAGAAACATTATAATTACAACGTTCTTACAGAACTTGGAATACCGAGAAAGCTAATTAGATTAATTAAGATATGTTTAAATGAATCCGAAAGTAAAGTCCGGGTAGGAAAATTTTTGTCCAGAGCTTTCACCGTAAAGCCTGAAACAAGGAGATGCGTTGTCGCCATTATTATTTAACTTCGTTCTGGAATACGCTATAAGGAAAATCAAAGATAGCAACCAGGGCCTACAGTTGAACGGTATTGACCAGGTTATGGAATATGCTGATGATGTAAATTTAATAGGGGATGATAGGAGAACAATAGAAAGAAATGCAGAGATCTTATTAAACTCTTGCAGGGACATGGGTTTAGAAGTAAATGCAGAGAAAACTAAATACATGGAAGTGCGTCGGGACCGGAATACAGCAAATTATGGATGCGTTAAAATATTAAATAATACTTTTAGTAAAGTGGATAGTTTCAAATATCTAGGATCAATATTAAGATAGAAAAATCATATTCAGGAAGAAATTAAATGTCGACTCAAAGCAGGGAATTCGTGTTACTATTCGGTTCAAAATCTCTTGTTGTCGCGAATTCTGTCGAGGAATTTGAAGCTTAAAATATACAAAACGATAATTATGCCTGTTGTTCTGTATGGCTGCGAAACATGGTCACTTACTCTGAGGGAAGAACATAGCCTGAAAGTATTTGAGAACAAGATCCTGAGACGAATATTCGGACCCAAGAGGAACGGGAATGGGGAATGGCGGAAACTTCATAACGAGGAACTACATAATTTATACGGTCTACCCAACATTGTTAGGGTCGTCAGGTCTAGGAGGCTTAGGTGGCAGGTCATGTAGCTAGAATGGTAGAAAGTAGAAACGCTTTCAAAATCTTGACTGGAAGACCAATCGGAAAACGACCATTAGGAAGACCTAGGCGCAGATGGGAGGACAATATTAAGGTGGATCTCGCAGAAATTGGAATACAAAGTAGAAACTGGATGCAATTAGCTAAGAATAGAAGTCAGTGGAGAGCTTTTGTGAACGCGGCATTGAACCTCCGGGTTCCATAGGCCATAGAGTTAGTTAGTTTTTTTTAAAGTGTTATAAAAACTTCATGTCTAGAATTCGGTCCAGATACGTCGAACAATATGGCCTCTATTTGAATACATGAGAAAGCGTGACGAACCGACAGACGAACAGATGGACAGACATCAAAATTACTTTTTCGATATGTGGGGGCGTGAAACTTGAATTCATTGAAATCTCGAATTCGATTTCTATCACTATTACTACAATTTCTTCTTTCGTCGCTCGAACGTGAAAACGAGTAGGAATACAACGACACGTAAGGTGATAATTTGTAATTCCCAAAATGTAATGAGTTAAGTTTAATGTGTTGCCGTGCTAGAAAAAAAAGCTTATGCCTGTTTGTTATATCATTTTAATATCAGTTTTTCACGCTACTATATAATGTAGAAATATGGTATGATTATCGCTCATATTCATGCTATCTTTTGGGAATATTCGTGTTCCGCATACATAGATCTGCATAATTTAGCTTCGTTCAACGAAAACATTCCTTACACAGACTTATGATTGCATTTTGAAATCGTGTTTTTGTCGTCGTTAAAATTTAGTAAATATAAGCATAAAACTCAAATTAGTTTTTGACTTTTACAGAAAACCAAATTTCTGTAGAAAAAAAAAGCCCAAAAGAAAAAAACCGGCTGACTTAATCCCCACCCTCCTTGTGCAGTGCATAATAAAACGCAAGTGTTATATAAATTATCCCTACTCTCATTCGTTGCCGCTAGCGCAAATTATAAATAAATTTAAAAAAAAATCATTCCTATAAATCAAACAGGCCATCTAATCAAAGTAAATAATTTTTTAAAAAATAAAAATTAAAAATAAAGTAATTGTTTTTAAGCACTCAGGTTGTTTAATATATTATTTGCTTGTAGCTTACTTATTGCATATTATTTGTTTAATCATAATACATAATACTCGTAATTTAATCTCACGTTAAATTCTTATCCGTAATCGCTCGTAACTTTACAGTGTATTATAAAGATTTATAAATTATTTGTTTTAATTTGCTTTTTTTATTCATTATCTTTACGGCAAGCACTTTTCTCTTCCCCAATATCTTTTCAGCGGCCGGTGAAAACGGGAACTGCTTATATAGTTTATAATGACCTTTCGTGGGTGCTAAGAACCACAAAGCCAAAGTTTAAAGCAAATGGTTTTAAAAATGTCGTCTGTTAGCAATCCAAAATAAATCGTCCTATTCCCAATAAACCCACAAAGGTCGGTCATAATTTCTTGCAATTGTGGATATGAAAGAGAGAGAGAGAGAGAGGGAGAAAGTCAATACTCTAAAAAGAAAAAAAACACAAGCACACAAACACACACACACACACACACACACACACAAACGATAATTTGACATCAGCTTTTTCCCTTCTTCCTTTTTTTCACGACAACAAGCATCATTCGATGTAACGTCATGTCGATATAACAAGGGGTAAACTTGGGAAGACTGTCAAGGTCGCGAATGTTATTTTTCCTGTTCTTGACACACAAATCCGAAGTGAGTTGTCTGCTGTTCAAGAACGGGCAGGTAACATACAAGACCATAAACTGAAAACAATAACTGTTTCCAATACTACAAGTATTCTAATACTGAATAAATACGTCGATACTATCAATAAGTTATTTCCTTATTATACTGTTTCGGTTCTTATTAACATCAAACTTATACACTTCCAATAATGTTTTGTTAAAAAAAATGGGATGGGATAGGATGGGATGGGATTCGATGTGGTGTCAAAATAATAAAATATCTACGAGTCCGCCACTCTATCCACCTAACCACAGAGGCTACGTTGTGTTTGTTCTTTTTTCTTAAGAAATAATCTTCATAACCATGGTGCGTATCGCTTCGAACCTTAACATAAGAGTTTTTCTGTTTAATTCTATATTTTCGTACGACATCTTAGTTACAGAAGCTAATTTATATTTGGCAGGCAATCTACACACTAGGTTTTAACCAATAAATGCAACATTTTAGTCTACTATCCAGTTTCTTGATCCATCTCCTCGACTCCCCTACTGAATTCCCTCCGCAATCGTGCTGTGCTACTGAAAAAATCCCTAGAAATCATCGTTGCCAGTATACACAAAACCGAGCATAATTTTGTTTTTTGTTTATATTTTTATTATTTTATTATATTTTTTGGAAATATCTCCTTAGATGGATTGCTTTCTATTATCTCCACATACTAATAACTCAATTTTACCCATAAACGTAAGGAAAATGGAATAAATGCGGAAAATCGTGAGTTACAGTATACGCGCAGTTTTTTTCCGCATGGGAGTACATAAGTTCATTAAAAACATTAGTTTCTGTCTCGAGTGATCACGTAACTCAGGAATTCTAAATCTAACTATGGCAAGATAAAAGTTTAAAACCGAGTCAATGAGAGATTAGTAGCTACAGCCGTATTCTATACAGGTGAACAATATTCAGTGATTGGGGAAATGAAAGCCTTGTAAAACATCGCTGAAACAAGGAGACTTTGTATTTCAGGAAATCTGAAAAGTAGACGAAGTAGTTTCATGGCTGTGGGTGTGGTCGGTATGATGTGATCCGCAAAGGAGAGTTTTTCGTCAAAGATAACACCTATATTCTTTTGAGATGAAACGCGTTAGTAGGTATATTATTGACCTTATATATCTGACTAAGTACATTCTCTTTTAAGGAGATAGAAAGGGTAGAACATTGGTTGGGTTTAACCCTGGATTGCAAACCTTATTTTCTGCCTACGTGGTTGCAAACCATTCGTAAATTTTACGACTCAATCGTAGCTTTTTAAAAATTATTATTTCTGTCTGCATTATTATTTTTTAAATCTAAAAATTGGCTTGTTTATATAATTATGTCAACAATAATATTAGATGCCTTTGGAATACTTTATTGAACAAGTACATGTAAAAATTATGTATATAACTTATTAGCTGTGTACTTGAATTACAAGTATGACGTCATGAAGAAATAGTTACATTTATGTGGTAAATTCTTTTATATATATTACAATAATAGATAATTAAAATAAAAGGACCAACGTAACCAAAAACGAAGCATTTTGCATATTGTAAAACTTTGTCTCATATAGGTTGTAGGTAGAGCATTTAATAAAAAGAGCGTCCGGATTCGACTCCCACTGCCAGTTTTATTATAAAAACTTCCACTATAAAAGTATTTTCACAAAATACTGCACAAAATAATCTCTCTAATATGAAAGGTTAGAAATAGGTAGTCTTTGACCGTAAGATCGCAGACAGGATCTTCACAGAGCCCCGTAGCAGGCTAAGCAGAGGGGAATTAAGGAACCCATGCTCCGTAGCAAGCAGAGGCGGGTTAAGTGGCCAACAGAGCCCCGTAGCAGGCTAAGCGGCTGAGGTTAGGATTCCCAGACAGAGCCCCGTAGCAGGCTAAGCCAAGAGATAGGACAGGCGTAGTCCCGTAGCAGACTAGAGGCCTGGGGTTAGGTTACTCCAAAAGTTCCGTAGCAGACTAGAGGGTCACCAGAAAACTGGTGTCGAGTTCACGGTCATGATCACGGTCACGGTAATGTTGAAGTTTTGTGAAGAGTATCGGGTCGAAGCCCCTGACTCCATGAGTAAGATGGCATAAATAATATATATAGATGTCCAGGTGGCTTGTTGGGTATTACTACTGTTGTATTATGTCTGGAAGTCTACATCTGCAACTGTTGCAGAGTAGCTGATAATGTTATTACGAGTTATGGAAAGATATTAAATACGTGGCGTGCGATGAACATTCCGTAGAGCGCATTCGGTGCCGATGGTGGCTATAGCTGGATTAACATGTCTTGGTAAAGTATGCTAGAACTTATGATGGAGATGCCGTAGAACTTCTCTAACAGGGGGCAGCTCTAAATCTTCCAGAATTTGGCTGTTGCGAGTATATCTGTCGTGACCAGTGATGATGCGACCGGCTCTCGTTTGCACACTTTCGAGTGTTTGAAGATGGCTATTAGAAGCATGTTGCCAGGCAGGGCATGCAAAATAAAGTGTAAACAGGCGTATCATCTTGAATGTGTGCACGCGGACCTCATGAGAGATTGAACTGCAGTGAAAAATGGGGTACAATGCCGAGATTTTCCGTAATGCTCGTTGCTTTATATCTTTGATGTGTGGGGCGAACGTGAGCCCACGATCTAAAGTCACACCCAAATATTTCGCATGCGTGGCGTGAGGAATGTGTGCGTCCTCATAGATTAGATTTCGAGGGGCGCGGATGCGTCTTCTACTGTGGATGACAGCGCAACTTTTGTGGGCATTTACTTTAATTCTGCAACGCCTGGCCCATTCCTGAAAACTGTCTAGTTGACGTTACATATAGATGTAGCACTGTGCAAGTGAACTAATTGTTGTGAAAAAGGCGGTATCATCGGCGTACGTTGCAAAAAGGCAGTTTGGTAGAGTTAGAAGATCTGCTGTATAGAGATTATATAAAAGCGGTGAAAGTACAGCGCCTTGTGGGACACCTGCTTTAATTGGCCTAGACGAGGATTTGGCACCATCAACCGACATATGAAAGGTTCTGCCAATGAGATAAGAACGAAGTAAATGCAGAAAACGATCCGGAAAACCTTGAGTGTATAGCTTATAGTAATCCAGCTAACCAGACTTTATCAAATGCTTTTGACACAACCAGGTATACTCCAAGGGTGTGGTGTTTTCTATTGAAACCCACTGTTAAGTGATCCACTACTCGTACGAGTTATGTAGCAGAGCTATGTTGAGCACAAAACCCAAACTGATGGAAGGGTAGAAGATCACTATTGGCGACATGTTGTTTCAGCCTCCAGAGGAACACACGTTCAAATAATTTACTCAAGTGTGACAGAAGACTTATCGGCCTATAGTTTTCAGGAAGCAGCGGATTCTTTTCGGGTTTAGGGATGGTGATGATACGAGCTTCCTTCCAGGTCTTTGGAAAGTAGTATATTTGAAAGATGGCATTAAATAAATACGCCAAAAAGACCAGTAATTTTCGAGTTGGATGATTCAGTATCTCAGGTCGAATCCCATCAGGCCCAGATGCTGTCTTTGTCGGTAGACATTTGATGTGCCTTTCTATTCCCCGAGGTGTAACTAGGTTGATGCCATGTATAGGGTTTTGAGTTCGTATACTATATAAGGTAATTCTAATAAGCTGGTGGAGATAATGATCGAGTTGGCCTCTATTGGGCTGGAACTGTGCTTGCAGAGAGTCAGCGAAAGTAGCTGCTTGCAACGGAGGATCTTGAGGCAGTCCTTGTGGTCCTTGGAGGACTCTAGCTCTGGAAGCATTAGTAGCCCGTTGGAAGGATTTAGAGTATGTCCAAATTTTACGATCATTTACTGTGAGGTTACGAAAAGTATCTTCCCAGTACTGTTGTTTTTGTCGATGAGTCAGCATCTTGATCTTTGCACGCAGTTTATTCCACAGTGTCTTGTATGCTGGATGAAGTGCGTGCTGCCAGCTACGTCTAGCCCAACGTTTTAAATGAATATAGAGTTGCAGATGTAGACTGTCGCATTGACCTGTTTGCGTTAGAGAGATTGTAATAGTGGAGCTTGCTGCCTCTGCTGTACGAAGTGCTAATGTGATATGAGAAACTGCCTGATCGATGTTCTGAATGGTGGAGGGCCGATCTCTTAGATCGATCAGAGTGTTTAATTCTTGTTTAAACAAATCCCAATCAGTTTCTATGTGTTTAATAATAGGAGCAGTATGGGCGATGCTACGGTGGGAGACATGAAAAACGACCGGATCGTGGTCTGAGTCTAGGTCCGAGATGACATAAGGGTGAATACTAAAGGATAGGTTTTTGCAAAGAGCAACGTCAAGCACGTCGGGTTGTCCGCCGAATTTTGGATAATGAGTTGGATCTGGTGGAGCACTGATGATGAAGTTGGATGTGAGGAGATATTGATGTAAAGCGTCTCCAGCAGTGTTTGGAGTAATGGAGTTCCATTCTCCATGCTTAGCGTTAAGATCACCAGCTAAGATAACTTTGGGCCCTAAGTTTGCGATGATGTCGAAGTCAGTCGGTTCTAAATGTGTGGCCAGAGACCGGTAACCAGTGACCAGTACTAATGGATCTCCTGGAGTTATTAGCTCAACAGCAAGTGCCTCTAAAGTAAGTAGTGGTGGTATTGTAAGCGACCTTACTGGTAATGACTTTTTGATGATAAGCAGCAATCCTCCTTTCTGCCTACCCACTCTGTTCTGTCTGTACACAATGTAATTAGATAGGCGCCAAGTAGTGATGCGAGCAGTAAAATGTGTTTTTTGGGTGAACATGACATCAACTCTATGCTTTATTAGAAAGCGGAGATGCGTTTGTTTTTGCCCCTCGAGACCATCTGTATTCCAGGTAGCAAGTATAAGTGTGTGGTGTAGAACGGCGGATTTAGAAAAAGCCATCGTCAACCATTTCCGCTATTGTTTCTATTACTGCTGCAGCCTTGGAAGCTGAGTCTGCAGCTTGTCCAAAACGTGTGATACCACGTTTAATGTAAGTGTTTTGCGGAAATGTAAGCCCTTGAGAAATGAAAGAACTGATTTTAAGTCAACGTCTTTGTTAGAGTGCTCTTGTTTTACGGCATGTGAGAAGAAGTGGGAGCTTCAACATCTTCGTTATCCGTAGTCACGGGTTGTATATTATCAGCAGTGGGAATGGAAATTTTCTCTGAGGATGGTGTGTGGAAATTTTTCTTAAGTATATCTGGGTGTTTGTTCGGTTGTTGCACCGGCAATTTGAGAGCTTCTGAGTAGGATTTAAATACCGGACAGCCACAGTAATTTGCTGGGTGATCTCCCTGAGAGTTTGCGCAGGTGGCGGGTATGAATGTGTCTGGTTTGTTACATGACTGGGTGAAATGTGATTGCCCGCATTTGAGACACCTCGGGTGGACTTGGCAGGTGTCTTGCGAATGCCCTAAGCGTTGACATCTGTAACATTGCAAGACTGAGGGAGGTTTGTAAGGTTCAATTTGAACCCGGTAATGAAGCAAGTTGTTTATAGCGTATATTTCTTTAACAGCTGCAGTTCGTTCTAAAGCAAACAAGAAAAGTGGCATCATTACTTTCGTGTTGTACCTTTTACTCTTTCGAGACATTTAATGGACACTTGTTGGTTTATAGACCAGTCGGATAAATTCATCCTTCAGATCGTCTAGTTCAGTGTCAATAGGTAGTTTTCGAATAACTACCTTAATGGGCCTTTCGTTTTTTGCTCTTCAGTGGCATACTCACTCTTTGTTTGTTCGCAATACGTCTTGATAGAGTTTTAATCATCTTTGTTAGCTGCTTGAAGTCCAATGCGCTCCTTACTGGACTGTGCTAAGGGAGGCACCTTCAATGCTCGTGACCAGGTCTTTATAAAGGTATATGTGTTTGTAATTCCGTATATGAAAATTGGAGGCGGCTTGAAACTGGATGGCTTGTTATTCGGCGCAGTGTTATTACTGGCACTAGTATTGTCTGTCTGTTCAGATGACAAAATAGCGAACTTATTGCTAGTGGGAAGAGGCGGATATTCCTGGGTGCTATTAAATAGTTTTTCAGCCTTGTTGAGATTTTCCAAAGAAGACCTACGCCGCTTAAGTGTTCCCACTACTGTGAAATCCATGTCTTCAGTGTTATTCGACGTTGATGGCTGCGAAATACTTGTCTGTTTAACTGTAGGTGTTTTCAATTTTGACTTCGGTGGAACTGTCGTTTGCTTGTTTTTTACCTAAAGGCACAAGGAAATCTTCTGATTTATATGTTGCTCTTATTATTTTGCCTTGTTATTAGGAATCTTGGATGATTGGGCCTTTTTCTCAGATTTGACTGGTGTCTTCTGAGAGGCCATCTTTATAGTTAAAGTAGGAGATGGCGCCAGCTTACCACAAAGGAGGGTAGTGGTTTGTTCTTAGAGCAATGCTCTAAGTTTGTAGGTTACTAATCTGCTTCCTCCGAAGAGGAAGCACAAAAAGTATTCGGTAACCGGTAGAGATGCCTATGTCGTCAACTAATTTCGCCTGTCTCTTCCTCCGAAGAGGAGAGTAACAAAATAAATCGTGAAACCAAAAGAAATAGCAAGGTCGTCAACAGATAAGATCAATTTAATATGTTAACCTCCGTGGAGGTTTAAAAATAATTCGACGGTTGTTTCCTCAACCTCAACGAGGCAAGTAATCCAACCGTATATACGAAGATCGCGAATCAATTCAACAAATGGGGATGGAATACCTAAATGACTCGCTTATTTTTCTCCGCCAGCTACGGATACCCTATTTTTTAACCTGGTTAGAGCTCCAGGTGGCCAGTTCTGGTGTCGAGTTGCCTTCGTCCATCCAATTTATAGGGTTCCTTGGGTGGCGGTGGCGCTGCTGCTCCGATGTCGTCTTCTTTTCCGTGGGAGGGGTCAGAAGCCGTCGTCTGCATGTGACTGTAGATCCATCTGGTGGGAGATCCTCTCGCCGAACCACGTGGTGGTGTTTGTAAACACTGATGCTTGGAATTGTTTGTTTACATCATCACATAGGATATTACAATTTAACTTCGAAAAGAGTAATTAGATGCAAACTTCAAAGTTGTCTTTACAAGCTTTTTTCATTTTTCCTCGTCACACACCACGCAATACACAACTCTATTTTCAGCACACACCACCCTTCTGCAGTGCTTACAAAAGTTTGTTGTCACTCTCCTTTCCACTGACGGACAGTAAAAGCAAATTTTTATTGTCCCTTGTGGAGAGTTTGCCATAGGGCTAGTGATGGGGATGCGCTTCACTAGCAGTATCATTAGAGTCTTTATCAGAAGATATCTCATCCAACAATCTTATAATTTGATTATTTTCACGTTCTTCCTGACTATCATCCATAGTTTCTCCACCAACGAAGACAACAAATAGTAATAATACTATGATACAACTCTTTGCACTGTTTACAGTCCAACAGAAAACTCATTTGATGTTAAAAACAAAAAAGTAGATTTATGAAAATTTGTGAATAAAAGTAACATGCTTACATCCTTTCGTAAAAGCTATGACTAGACCTTCAAAATATGCATGATACAACCGACTGACACGGCTTTCAAACCCAAACTGGCCTTTGTTGTAAGAGCTGGGAAGGCATTGAGGAGGAGGGCGGCCACACATTCGCGGTTCAGCGAATTCAACAATTTTCGACATGCTGTTTCGTAAAATTTACGAATGGTTTGTAATCCAGGGTTAAGATCAGATTCTAGTTGAAACACCAGTTACTTAACATATCTATGTCAGCTTGCAGTGAAGACGCATCATGTATGGTGTTAATAACTCTAAAGAGTTTACAGTCATCGGCGAAGAACAAAATATTAGAAGAAGAGGTAAGTCATCTATATACAGTAAAAACAGAATGGGTCAAGCCCACTTCCCTGAGGCACTAGGGATAAGACTACTATAAAAAGACAGGGACCTAGGAACAGTAACACGTTGTTCTCTCCTCAAAAGATAACTTTCTAGGAAAGAGAGGATCTTGTCATGAATGTTTGTTATATCTAATAGAGAGTTTATAAATAAGCAGCTTGGTGTTTATGGAATCAAAAGCCTTCTCACACACACGCGCGTTCGCCACTAGATCGCGGGAAAGGCCACAAAATATTAAATTGATATTTGCAACTAATAGAATTCTACTTGTTGCATCTCACTAATCATTTCTGAGCCTGTACAATCATGTGTAAAAAGTATGTGACTGGATTTCCCTTGAGCATCCATTTCTGCTTTGACAGCATACATCTCTAATTCTGATATATTCGCAATAATTCGGTGTAATATCGTACAAACAGGAAAACCGAAACCAAAACAAAAATATCATTTATTAGGAAAGTATCCATCGCTCTTTGCATCTCCAGAGCTAGATTACTACAAGGCATCTGAAGAACAAGTTTAAAGGTAAAGTTAGGATGAGAACATAAAAGTTAGAAATAGTTTAGTTATTAAACAGATAAAGATTTTGTATACATATACCAGCGATATAGGAAACGTAGTTTCACTCAGGGCAAGTTCTAAGATCACTCAGTCAGTGCTATCATTTGGATCTTTTTTATGGGAGGGCAAGCATTAATATTTGGGCCTTTCTCTAGAGTTTGGCTCCGTAGAAAAATGTGTGGTTGGTCCCCAACACTAATATAAAAAAATTACCCCTCTAGCATTTAAAACCTTAATGAACA
Organism: Thermobia domestica; assembly: GCF_964235325.1. Lineage (NCBI taxonomy): Eukaryota > Metazoa > Arthropoda > Insecta > Zygentoma > Lepismatidae > Thermobia > Thermobia domestica. The sequence goes on from NC_137469.1 coordinate 151,040,086, forward strand.
TTTTTATTACTTAGTTGGCGTTTTATTGAAGTACTGGCCAGACTATTGTATTTATGCCTCATCTTAGGGAAATATATTTTGTTCAGATGATGAAGCAGCAGTAGCACCTTAAATTATTTCCAATTCTTTTGGGAATGCTATAAGGGACTCATTCATGCTTCTCCAGTTATGTTCATTGGACGATAATTGAAACCACATAAACTCTCAAGAAATGTGTATGATCTCTTGGGACTCTAATAGTAGATATTTTATCTAAGTGGGAGCAGATCACGTTTTTGTTCCATTTAACAGGTGTTTTTCTTTTCTTTCTTTCTTTTTCTATATGCAGTGCATCTATTCCGTGCTTAATTCATTATCGTATCGTATAAGGAGTAAAAAAGTTTCATCTTGAAGTGGGCACCCTAGGATTTGAATTAGGAATTAGATTTCTGGGCGTTCGGCATCTAAGGCCATTTAGCCTGTCACGTTTGAGGGATGACGCCCCTCGGCGAGCACACTATCCATGGACAGTACTGCTCTCAACGGGTCGGGTCGGGTTGAAGACCGACCCGACCCGACCCGTGACCCGAATTGACTGACCCGACCCGATGACCCGACCCCACCCGACTGACCCGAACCGTGATCCGACCTGATTGACCTGACCCGACAACCCGACCCGAGTTGACCCGATTGACCCGACCCGACAACCCGACCCGAGCTAACCCGATTGACCCGACCCGAGCTGACCCGACTGACACGACCCGACAGCCCGACCCGAGTAGCCTGACCCGACAACCCGACCCGAGTTGACCCGACTGACCCGATCCGAGTCGGGTCGGGTCAACCCGATCCGTTTGAGAGCACTATAGTCACGACACTGGGTGAACGCCAAAATGCACTCCCATTGGGAATTAAACCCGGACCACGTGTACCGAAATCTTACACGTTAACCACTAGCTAGATCAAGCGGGGGATTTATATATGCATCTTAGGAAATATTTGGTACTTTTGAGGTTTGGTTATTTCTTTTTATAAGTGATACCAATGTCCGACGTGGGAGAATTTTTTTTCTTGCTTTAGTTCTTTGTGACGAAATTTTTATTCAAGGTCAGTGTTCTCACCTCCTCTGACGGCAGGGGGTTTTTCGGAAGGCAGTAGCAAGAGTCTCTTGGCGGAGACAAAAGGAAATCGATTAAGTACAATGATAAGGCCTGTTTCACATTATTCGGCAATTTGCCGGATCCGTTTCCGGCTGTTTGCCGGATCCGGTTTCGGCCCCTTTCATATTATCCGGCGTTTTGCCGTGGATGAAAAATATGCAATCAGGGTTGCTGTGCAACTGAAGAAACAAAACTCTGTGACTCTTGTCGTGTTGTGGTGGTTGTAATGGACAGACACAAAATGTGTTTTCTGCTCACCTTGTGAACACACAGGCAGAAAACAAAAACGTCAGAGACACATATGAGTTCACCCTTTTTTAGAGAAGCGGTATCTTGAAGGAGATTTTTCGATACTGTTTCCACAATTAAGGGAAGACGAATGAAAATTCTTTAATTACTTTCGTATGGGCTACAGCCTATTTCAGTTTTTTTTTTTAACATTATTCACTTGTACCCAAGTATATATATGAGCATGGTTGTTATGCAATTTTCGGAGTAGAAAAAGAGGAAAAAATCTCTGTTGATTCAAGTTGTCAACCTCAACTATTGTAATTCATTAGTTTTGTTAACGTAGTTGCAGTGGACAAATGCAAAATAATATGCATTTTATTCGCTTTGTTACCAGGCCCGTAGCCAGCCCCAAAATTACGGGGGGCCCGGTAGAAGTTAGGAGGGGCCCGACCCAATCATAGTATACTTAATCACCATATTATATTTCATTTGCAAGCCTACCGTGAAACTTTTAGGGGGCCAGCCAAAGTTTAGAAACCGGCCCCCCGTGGATACGGGCCTGTTTGTTACCGAAATAAGAGAACCTGCCACATACAAAAAAGATGTGCACTTTTTATTAGAGAAGCGGTATTTTGAAAGATATTTTTCTATACTGTTTCCACAATTGATAACCTTGGGCAAAATTGCGGCCCGGTTCTGAATATTTAAAATACCGTTCCGGTATTCAACTGTTGTGACTGAGAAAACCAGGCTAAACTCCTCTCGGGATAGTCAACCGTTGAGGTCTATACGAGAATCTCAAGCCAACATTCAGCCACTGACCCCAAGACTGATCTGTAGGCATTATTATTATTATTATTACTAGCTGTTATGCCCGTTCTTCGCACGGGTCAGACAAAATATAAATATAAACAAACTGAACAATGAGAGAAGAATTAAGAAACATTTCTAAAACTAGATACATTTTGTGTGAATATATATCCAACAACGTACGTGTTTTCATTGGGAAGGCCGATGGGGGCTGAATTTGAACGCAAACACTATCGGGGGTATCAATATACAACAGAGCGACCTCGATAAATATGAATTCGACACAAATATTGGTCATTTTCTACTACTTTTACATGTCCCGGTAAACGCCCCATGAGACCCCTCCCTGGTTCGAATTGTGAAAAAATCAACTCTAGTCTTCAGCCGATACCGCAAAAACTATGAATGTGACACTAACATCTGTCATTTTCTACTACTTTTACATAGAAAGTAAACACCTCTGTGATCCTCTGGTTCCAATTTTGAAAAAACAACGCCTCGGGCTCCCAGTCGACGGGGGCTGTATTTGGAAGTCAACGCCTTGGGTGTATCACCATTCATCTCAGCGACAGCGAAAACTATTGATTTTACACTAATATCGGTCATTTTCGATTATTTTTACATGTCTCGCAATTCTCCAACCCGGTGACTCCCGGCCCGCATACAATGGTGGCTGAAAATGAAATGAAATCTTTAAGTTTTACGTCCCACGGTTATGCCGGTTAGGCTAAAGGAGACGGTGATGATGAGAGATGAGTGAAATGGTGGAATGAAGAAAGTGGGAGGAAACGGGAGAATTCCGAGAAAACCCACGAGGACGGTGTTTGTCCACCACAAAGTCCACACGGCGCGAGCTGGGATCGAACCAGGGACCCCAAGCACCGGAGGTGAACGCTCTGCCACTGAGCCACCGCACCCCCCACAATGGTGGCTGAATTTGAAACTCATCGCTAATGAAAGTATCACGTTTTATCTAAGAGATCGCGAAAACTGTGAATTTCACACTAATATCGGTCATTGTGGATTATTTTTACATGTCTCGGTGATCTCCTGGCCCAAGTTCCTTAGCTGATGTGGACTAAATATGAAAGTAAACGCTATTTGAATTTTACCATTGAGCTCAGTGACCCCGAAAGCTATGGATTTGACATTAATATCGGTCATTTTCGATTATTTTTACATGTCTCGAAATTCCTCCCTCCCCCCTCTGGTGACCCCCAGCCCGCATACAAATGGTGGCTGAAGTTGTCGCTAATGGTAGTGTTACCATTGATCTCAGCGACCGCGAAAACTGTGGATTTGACACTAATATCGGTCATTTTCTACTTCTTTTACATGTCCTGGTAAACCCTGAGACCTCCTGGCTCGAATTTTTAAAAAAAAAAGAAAAAAAAACGCATCGGCTTGACCTGGAGCCTGGACCAAGGTACCTATGACCAAATTTTGGTAACTTTCAGTCCACTGGTATGGTCCTCAATCCGCACAAAGACAGACAGACACATAAACTCTTTATTTTATTTATATTAGATTATTATTATTATTATTATTATTATTATTATTATTATTATTATTATACTATTTCGGGTTTATTCTTTTGTTTTAAGCGTTCCTACTATTGACTCGGTCTCTTTAAAGCACTGCTCTAGTCCCTGAATTCAGAGGAGTATTCAAGAAATTACAGCCAGATAATTATAAAATATATAAAGTATGGTATATTTATCAAATATCACATCATGAATTATCTCTTGCTTTGCGTAGCAAAATAGTGCATAAATATATAGCAAAAGACTGTATTGCTGAAATATTTGATAGCGTATATTTCAATTTTGGGTCACCACAAATTTATAGTGCTACCCATGTATCTCCCAACCTTCTATTACATAGAAAAATAATAATTTATATTGATTTCGACACTTCGGTAGTATTGATCGTTTTCAATTTTCCAATTAATTTTACATGTAATCTATCCCCATATATTGTATGTACAGGTTTGGTTAATTACTCCAGATGTACTGGGCTAGAACATAACCACATACACGAACACACTCCACACACACACAAAACCACACGCTCCCATATTATAGCAGCCACTTTCTGCTCTTTCCTGACAACATTTGCTTCCTCCCCCAACACCCATCCGGTAGTTTGCCGCGTATATGTGAAGAGCTTCATTGCTTGTAATGTCCCACTTGGCTATACACGGCGATTTGCCGCGCCGGATTCTAGGAGGGAGATCCGGCTGTTTTTGCTCGCCGGATAAATGTCCGGCGACCGCCGCACATATGTGAAGAGCTTCATTGCTTGCAATGTCTTTCTACCTCGTCCGGCAATTTGCCGGAAACGGATTCGGCAAATCGCCGGATAATGTGAAAGGAACATAAGGGTTGAGGAAACAGGAGAACACCTGTGATTTTTTCAAACCCTTCAACTTTCATTCCAAAATAGGTTCTTATGATTCCGGGACCCGTGCCAGTTTGATTTTTCTTTCTCGGTAATTAAAACGTATTTTACAGTATATATAGTTGCACGTAAGAAGATACATAATATGAATTTTGTAATTTAAAATTTAAAAATACAGTATAATATTTAATTTTAAAGTACTAATTTTATTTCATCACTTTCAGCCCAACAAATAAGATTCAAACAATTCGCTCCCTGGTCATCAATACTACGTCTTATTATTTGTCTTGCAGTCAAGTCTTTGTCCTGCATTTCGTAGTCGTGGTGGTCTTTCATGCTATACAAGAGCCAAGAATGCTCGCCTCATCGGTACAGATGAAGACCAAGTGTGATTTTGATTATGGTCTTTCATACTATACGAAAAGCAAGAAAATATGCTCATCGCTACTTGGTCATCACCAAAAAAAGGCCAAGAGCAAGATTACTATGCAATTCGTCTTGCATATCCAATCTTTATCTTGTTCTTGTATCGATGTCCTTGGGCTTGGTGAAATAAAATGAAATATTCAGTTTAAGGTTCCTCAATTCTGCACCGAGGCTAAGGGATACGGTGACCATGAGAAATGAATGAAATGGTGGAATGAAAAAAGTGGGAGGAAACAGGAGAACCCCGAGAAAACCCACTTCACGGCGTTTCTCCACCACAAAGCCTACTTAGCACAAGCTGGGATCGAACCATGGACACCATGCACCAGAGATGAATTCTCTACCACTGAGCCACCGCAGCCCTGCTTGGGCTTGGTCGTCCATATCCAATCTTTCTTTTGGCCTTGCTTAAACAACTTCTAGTTTTGTTCTAAATCCAGACTCCATATTGGCGTAGATATTAATATTACAGTCGATTGGTAAATCAATCTTCCGTATTTAAAAATTAAAGTACACACAAGTACAAAAATAAGCATTTACCATAAAAACACTAGCTGCAAGTGTTCAAAATAGATTTATGGCTTCTATAAAATCAATTGAAAATTGCTATTTTTAATTAGGCAGCTAGTGAAAAACAGCAGCTTTCAACTCCAGCCGAGTTTAAGCTCAACCTAAACTCAGTTGATCAAAGTGAACTGACCCGACCCGATTGACCCGATCCGACAACCCAACCCGATAACCCGACCCGAGCTGACCTGATTTACCCGACCCGAGCTGACCCGACTGACCCAACCCGATCCGAGTTGACCTGACCCGACCCGATCCGTAACCCGACCCGAGCTGATCCGTTTGAGAGCACTAGTGAACAGGGAAGGAAGAAAGGATTGTGGAAGGAAGGAACCGACCTGGGACCAATAATTTAGGTACCACCTGCCTGCTGTGAATGAGGAAAACTCAGGAAAACCTCATTTAGGGTGGCTGGCCGGGAAAAGCACTTTACACTTTTTTCGACGGTGTGCCCCCACCACGAATCAAACCCGGGACCGCTAGCACCGAAGGCGAGAGCGTTTGCGACTACGCTACACAAGTGAGTCCCCTAAACGACATTGAAGTTCAATAGGGGCAGTTCCCCCTTCTACTCCTCAAGTTGTTGCATTGGCAGGTATCCGCGTTGTCTCGGCACGTCTGGGAAATCATGTGGTCAGCCTTCCTTATCAGGTTCTCCCAGCCACTCATTTGACAAAGGCGAATTGAATCCCTGAGTATCATTCTGGAGAACAGACATTACGTTCAAATGCCGGCATTGCCACGCATTGAACCTGAACCTCCTGGTTGACAGGTAGATGCTTTACAGACTATGCCTCGTAAACTTGCACGGCCTCCATAATACTATAAAGTTATGGCAACGGAGCAAAGTACGTCCCCAACCAATAATACAAACATGTATTTGTTAGAAGTATATACGATATCAACGAGAATACGAGTTCTCTCTTGTAATGTGCCGTAATATATCATTCACTTTCCCTTGTTGTTCTAAGTAATTGAGAATTGTAATTTCATAAGAGAGAATAAACAAAAATAAAATATAATCAAATACCAATATTGATGAATGTTTCGCACAGGTATTTCAATTAGAGATATCTCCAATCTCTCGGTTAACATTTTCATGATTCTTGCATCTCATCTCTAGATGGAGAAATTTGAGCAAAGAGAAGTCATCATACATCTTACAAGAACAAATTAAATTTAAAAGTATTAAGTTGACTTACAGAAGATTTGAACCCAAGACCCTCGAATTTCTAACCTAGTGCCTATAACACCTCGACTATTCTTTCTTCTTTCACAACTGCCGAAGTCTCCTAACTTGAGAGTTCTGTCTTCAAATGATGGTCGGAGGTTGAAAGAACTTAAACAAAATTTTGATTTTAAAAAATAACAGAAATAAAAAGTTTTTGTTTATTTCTGTTATTTTTTAAAATCACTTTCGGTTTGGCGAACGAAGCCTTTTGTTTAACGAAGCTACTCAAGTAGCAAATATGAATAAAATAGTTATTTACTTTTCTTTTACTGTTGCAGTTCAAACAACAAGCTGTAAAAGATAAAAGTCTGAACAAATCTTCATAGTTTAGCACTTAACGTTAATACAGCAAAAGTATTACAACTAGTCCCAGATATTATGTTTATTTCAGAAACTTCTGTTATGTATTGTTAAGCAGCTCTCCCTGTTCGTCTAGTAGCTAGCACGTCCATTTTGACATACTGAGTCCCGAGTTAGGTTCCTAGTGGGAGAGTGCTTTAAATTTTAACTGCCCTGGACATATATGTGTTGGTGTTAATGTCGAATTTAGTAAAGGTTAAAGAAGCCCTTATACGAGGAGAGTGAGGTATGATCGGTTGGTCTTTACGAACAATAAAAAATATTGTGTTAGGGATATGATACTTGACCACTAAATTAGCCATTAGGTGTCTTAGGTTCGAATCTCCGCCACATCAATTATATGTTTTTTTTCTAATGCTTCTTAAAAAAAAGTACCATAAATAAAAGGAACACTTCAATCATTTGAATTTGGAGCTGATCACGTGATCCGTATGCTTCAATACTATGTTCAAGAAACGTTTGTTCATAATTTTCTTTTTTTTTTTAGCCCGCAACTATATCCCTGTAGTCTGGTGTGTGGATCGCTCGCTGTGAGTGTCGTACGTTCAAACCTCGCTCTAGACATGGATGCTTTCTAAGTGTTAACCTCTATCCGTAATTTTGTTTGATGTCGTTAATACTTCGGAATACCTCGTAGAGAGCACTTAGCGTTTAAGAGAGAGAACGCTATTTTTTGGCGGCTATCACTTTTTTCATATATGAGTGAATATTATATTTGCCTACCAAATAGCCATGTTCCATTCAAAGCTCTGCTAAACTTGCCTTGAAGAATGCTATAGGTACCAGAATAGTCACGGTAAACAACTTCCTGTACACGGTATTTAACACTAGAAGGACCGGATGGGTCAAAATGACCCATCACCATATTGTAATATTCCACTATAAACATACTTGAAATATTATTCACTTAGTATTTCAAGTACGTTTACAGTGGAATATTAAAATATGGTGATGGGTCATTTTAACCCATCCGGTCCTTCTAGTGTTAATGTAGTTTCCGGAGGTGAAGTGTTTTCAACAATTGCACATATAACTGTATTTCAAAAACTCTTCTTGAAAGGATGCGATCGGTCCCAGAGTTAGTAATTTCTGGAGATCCACTTCCATATACGATATTTAACACAGTTTCCAGGGTAAAGTGTTTCCAGCAATTACACACATATATATCAATGAATTCGTCCTAATGACTGTTTTTCTGAGCTCATTATTCTTCAACTACCCGAACGATCTCGATGTAATTTTCATCATAGGTGTGGTTCAGGCCTGAGATGGTTTTATCATATCACTTTGCCCATGAAACTTAGTGGAGGAAGGAGGAACATTTATAAATGATAAAAAATGACCGATATTAGTATCGAATCTATAGTTTTCGGGGTCGCTGAGATGCACAGTGACACTTCTGATTCTGATTAAATCCAAATCCAGCACCACAACAGGAGGAGGGGAGGAGGGATATATATATATATATATATATATATATATATATATATATATATATGAGGGGTTAATTTGGATAAGGGCGTAACTAGCAATCTTCAATTTTTCAGTAGAGCAGAAAAACAAACGCCCTTATTCAGTTAACCAACGTATTCACACAATATTTTTGGAGACAGGTGTCCGCTGCGGAGCAGAGATATTTATTACCTTAACACCACGTAGATACATGCGGACATGCTCAAATTTGCAGAAAATAGGTATGTCTCATTTTACCGGAAATAGGTCGATACGCCCTTATCCAAATTAACCCTATATATATATATATATATATATATATAATATGATCGAAAATAACCAATATTGGTGTCGAATCCATAGTTTTCGGGGTCGCTGAGATGAACAGTAACACTTCAATGACATTCAAGCAAATTCAGCCCCGCAGCTTGGGGGAAGGATATATATATATGATCATAAAATGACCAATGGGTCGCTGATTCCAACAGTGAGACTTCCAATTCCGTGTCTATGAAATTCATCTCCGCAACTTGGCGGAGGAGGAAAGGGAAATACGTAAAACATCAAAAAAGACCGATGTTAATGCCGAATCCATAGTTTTCGCGTGTCATAGGTAAATCTGCAATGTACTGTTTCTTGTCTCCTTTGGTTTTATACCAAGCAGGAAAACCTGAGGCTTCCTGCTTCACTTTTAGGAAGGAACTCACATAGTCATGGAGAAGACTATCCGAATTTCCCTCCTCAGAACCGAGTAATTTGAATTCCCAGATCTCAATAATTTTGCATTATTTTGTAACCAGCATTTAGTGCTCTATGCAGTTCAGGGGTACAATACGTGTCCTTTAAAGCACGTTCGGCGTGACCATGTCTGCAATTATTGACATTACTTTGTTCCATGTACATGCAACGTAGACCGAACATAAATCTGCCGTTATATGTATGTGCCAAGACCGAAAAAAAAGATCTTTCGGGGACAAGACGGTAAATTTAACCAGCCATAGATACTTTCCACTTCTGGAAAGTCTGGCTCCTTGTGTATTTTAGGCTTTCCTACGGACATCGGCTTACGAGCAATCACCATTCTGTCCCGTTCACATTTCCACATCTCAACAACATTGAAATTTAATTTCTTAGAAATGCGGTTTTTGTAATCATATTTTCATACCGTTCTTGCATTGATGTAGCATGACTAGGCGAACTGTCAAGCAACTGATCCCGAAGCGTTGTATAATAATGCGGATACCCGTTAAATTCGTATGCAGTTTTTGTCAGGTTATCAAACCCGTCAACCCTATATTTACCAAAAGATCGTTCCAGTCCATTCCCAGAATGTTGGATTCCTTTCCCTTCGGTACGTTCGAAATAATGTAAGCAATACATTGCTGTTAAGCCCTGCTGGTCGAATCGGAGAGGAGGAATAACTGGAATCGTCTCTTCATGTAAGTATGTACACCGATATGTTAGTATAGCCGAGCTTGCAATACTGGACGAAGAAATAAAACATTGGATCCCGTGAGTTTTTTCCTGGATCAAGTTTGAAAACTTGATGACTGTTTCAGCGAGGATTTTAACATCGTTGCGGCAGTACTTTGCCATCTCCGTGTGCAGATTATACTGCTCACCAGTGAGATCACGTTCTTGGTGCCAGGTGATTAATTGCTGTCGATCCGAAGAATTCATAGTGTCAAGATCCAAATACTTAAGATTCGGAATCTTACCTACATAATTTTTTTTTTCGTAATGAACAAATATGGGAAATATCCGTTTCGTAAATTACCGCGCAAGCCTAAAGTTTTGGGTAATTTCAACAGCTTACCCATATAGAGGTAAGGACCCGAAAAATAATCTTATTACCAAGCAGCATTTCAATAATATTTTCATCCTGCGTAATAAGTGTGGGAGAATAGCAATGCTTCTCAATTATATTCTTACAACTAAACTAGACATCGTAATTAGAACCATTGTGCGAAAATACAATGATTTTTTGTAACTTCGGACTGGGAATTAATACGAAATTAATGAACTCATCGATTGTTGAAAAGTCAAACTCACGTTTTCCTTGTTCATTCCACAAAGAATGGATCATCCAACTCTGTGTTCTTGCAAGCATGGCATATAATCCTGGAAACCACATAATTAGCGCAGTGTTCTTGTTCCTCACGTTCATTGTTATGAAGTAACATCGTTTCCACATCGAAAAGAATATACAGGAATTTATCAATATGTGGATGACTGGACTTTTGAACATAACAAATATGGTCAGCATCTACGTGCTTATCACAAGACTTACACAAATGCTCAAAACATTGATACTCAGATTTCCTACGACGTAAATTGTACATTTTAGCACATTCTGGACAAAACCTCTTTGCTTCACAATCTTTTGCCACGTCTAGTCACACGCTTATGATTCGTAAAGCATTCAAGTGAAGAAAACAATCTATGACAATCTGTACACTCCCGCTTAATATAATCAGCTCATACCTCATGGCGCATCTCTCGAGGAATACGCTTAGCAGTACACATATGGTATTGTGCATGATTATATCCCTGTAAACAATGCTTACAATATTCGTTCATACCCAAGACACGTAATACAAGTAATCAACTCATAGCGACAATTTTCATAGAGGATAAAGATGTTTTTCTACTTTTACTCCCGGATAAATTACATGATACTCTCGGTTCAGGGTTTTTCTTTCGTATACAACGATTTAGTGTTTAGGTGCCAGGTATTGTTGAAGTTTCTTCACATCATCAGTAGTACACCTGCGCTTTTGTTGGATGTCAGTATTCGCGTCAGTGCTTATTTTTATGGTTTGCTTCAGTAGTCGTTTCGGGTGATTTTTCACTGCATATACTTGTCTACAATTATTGCAGTTTGTGGAATAATCATGCACAATACCATATGGGGGGTGTGATGAGTGGATGACGTATGAAAATAAATTAGTGGAATGCTAACGTGGGAAACTACATCACACTCATGTATGCAGATGGGGATTAAACTAATCGGACCCTGCATACAATTACAAGCTGAAGGCCAAAAGAATCTAATAACAGTCGGTAGAGCTAATGTTTAAATTAATGCAAAATTTTGAAAAATTACTTTACTTTATGATGAGACTCTTTGTGTCAGGGCCCTCTGCAGTTTTAACGCACGACCTGAGAAAGAAAATAACTTACGAAACAAAATATGCCCAGCAGATTCATGGATTTATCCAAATCACAGCATACGGCCTGTAAAGAAACATGTTACATTTAAATGTTGGCACATACCTTTAGCTGTCCTGAGGTGGTCGGAAAAGGAGACTCTCTAAGTTTAGATGGTTTATCCTTTTAATGACGATCATGGATCGAAATATGAGATTCAACACTTTATACATCACTCGCACAAGTGAAACGAAAAAAAAAATATTTGACTTTCACCACTGATAACCTTACGAGCTCAGATCTGGACTATTATTCGTTTGAGTTCACTGTTCGTGCGCGCTCTTCTTTCTATTTACACTGGCATCTTCTTCACTGACGCATATCTGATGATTCTTGGTGTTCTTCGACCACTTCCGGTCCTGGAAGATGTCTGGATCGTCGCAGGGAATTCTCGAGGGTGTCAAATTTTCCTCTCTGCTCCTGGACTTCGTTGTTACAGACGGCAGGTGGTCCTCAGCATCTGGTATTCTTTCTCTCCCTCTGTGCTCTACCACCTCAGGGATCGGTCGTTACAACCCTTGGTGTTGACGTTGAGTCGTGGTGCTGCCTCTCAGTGGTTCTGGAGTCTTAAGGCGATTCATTGAATAAATGAGAATGCTTCACAGTAAAATAACACAAAATCCATTAACATGACCTACTGAATAAAATATATATCTATGTACAAATATTTATAAGTGACGATGCCGCTCTAAGAATAGCATATTTTCGGTACGAAGCTAATTAACTCAGTTCTCCGCACGGTGTATTCAGATATAGCGGTGTAATACACTTTTATGCTAAACTATATGTAAGTAGTGAGCCGACATCACTGTCTGCCACACTGATAATTCTTCATAATATGCACAAAATAGTTATCCAACTTCCACCAAATGAAGGTAACTGCACTCGCGTAAATATTTCGCGATAGTTCTCGACAAGGCACTAATGAAAGAACATTGTGCGTTCTTTCCGCGTATCTACGACTTTTCAACTGATTAAAATAGTTCGAGCGTCTAATTTCTTGAAACTCGAAGTGAGCTAGCCGAAAGTCAAGTGTCAACCGATCTCGAGTCGAAGTGAGTTCTTTGACAGCGAAGTAACAATTGATCTCGAGTCTTTGACCCGCGTTGTTTTAAAACAACCGCAAGTTCATTGTCTTGTCGAAGACTCGCCACAGACGCACCCATTTTCAAAAGTACTTCAAGATAGGGGTGCAGGTATTTGCCCTCTTGAGCCCATCGCTCCGTGACCTAGATTTGGTCAAGTTTTACATTTTAACTCACTCTTCTGTTTATATCTTCCCACACGATTCAAATATCTGTGAATGCATATGTTCGTTACACAGAGCACAAAATAAGCTTTCCGCTGGTATATAGCACTTCACATCGATAGATAGTTTTATATTCGAAATTATTGTAGCGTAAACACAAAATTATATCAATTATACTTCCAAGCACACTTGCTTGACCCCACCAATCTTTTGCTGCCACCTGTCGGCAGGTTCACAAACTTCCACCTGTATGACAGAAGGGGTTGGTGGTGTAGACACAGTCATTTTTTATGGTTTTTAGCTTTTTCAAATGTTTATCTGTTAAACATAGGTGTGAGAAAGAAAATGCATATAATAGTGATCTTGTATGCAGCCTCTCAAGGACTGTTGTACCTTAGAAACCTAATAAAAGGATAAATATACCTGTAGAGCATCCCTTTCTCTCCTCAGGTTTGTGTCTGCAGTGGATTAAAAAAAAAACTTTGGTACGTGTTCTGTAAACATGTAAGTTAACAGAACCACAACAATTCTTCGGACATGCGTTGATACAGGCCTTTATATCTTTATTATAACATATCAACATTCTACTATTAAACTATATAACGAAACATCCAGAAAGTTTTCTATACATAATATTATAATGAAATCATAGCAGAAGCTACACATAACAACTACAGGGGTGACATCTACTGGGATTATCACGCAGAATTCGTCTACTGCTGTGGTGACTGCTAAAATTTTGAATTCCATAGCTTCGCTATGCCAGCTTGAAATTCGTTAAGAGACGCCACGCTCAAGAGATGTAGGACGCGAAAAAGGGGAGGAGTCAGAAAAAGTAACACTCTATTATACTCGACGTCTCATATAGACATGCGAAAATTTCTCGAACTTGGGAAACAATGTCTTCTCCCGACTTCGTGTCTACAGTACGCATAGTGTCCTACTCCTATACAAGAAACTAGAAATGTTACCCTATCTCTTTCTTCTATTCTTTAACTCATCTTCGTTTCTATTTCTGAAAATGAGATGGTAACAATGTTCTGGGTTTACGCTACTAAAAGCATTAGGGATGCCCTCGAGTCGAGACATGTCTCGAATCTCGATTCGACTCGACTCGAATTCGAGTCGAGATTCGAGTCGAGACACACTTTGTAAAATTCGAGACGAGTCGAGACAAACGCATTTCTCGACTCGAATTTTCGAGTCGAGACTCGAGTCGAGTCGAGACAGCTGGTAAAAATCTCGACTCGACTTGAATGTCTCGAAATTTTTTCTATAATTTTTAATATTATTTTGAAGAAAGTGCTCGATCTGAAACACTCGGCACGAGAATTTCGGAAACTGCAGGACTTGTCAGGTGTTCAAGGAGTGCTATGGTGACTGTCTTCAGCAAGTGGCAAAACCAAGGGGAAAAGACGTCCAAATGTCGAGGGGTTGTGTGCCCCACCTCATTACAGATGTCGAACGTCGTAGGCTGGGCAGACTGGTAAAACAGAACAGGCGGCGAACTGCGTCAGAACTAAGATCAGAGTTTAATGCTGGGCAAAGTACAAGTGTGTCTGAACTAGTGTTGTCAAATTTCCGGAAATTTTGAACCTGTTTTTTTTTTAAAAAAAACGTTTTTTTCGATTTTCCGGAAAAATTGAAAAAATAAATAAGTTTGTATTAGGTTAATTTTACTAGTAATGATATCTCTTTTTTTTTCAAAAATTTCAATATTGCGAATATTAAAAAATAGCACTCGAAAATAAAACTATTCCAATTATTATCTATATATTAAAATACTAGATTTGCGCGTATATGTTTCTCCTCACAGAAAAGTTTATATGTTTGTCTCCAATCCTTTCAACAATGAGATCTCGAACCCACAAGTGCTAGAAACGTGCCGTTTTCATTTGTCGATTCCAAATTTTATGTAAATTGTCCAGTTCTAATTGAATATTTTTATATTAAAAAAAACATGGCCATTAGTTCTTTATTACATTTATAGGGGTACACAAGAAGTACTGTGGGGGCGCGGTGACTCAGTGGTAGGGCGTTCATTTCCTGTGTATGGGGTCCCTGGTTCGATCCCAGATCGCGCCGTGTGGACTTTGTGGTGGACAAACACCATGCTCGTGGGTTTTCTCGGGGTTCTCCCGTTTCCTTCCACTTTCTTCATTCCACCATTTCATTCATTTCTCATCATCACCGTTCCTTTAGCCTAACCGCCACAACTGTGGGACGTAAAACTAAAGATTTCATTTCACTAGAAGTAATGAAATTTCTGAAAAAGTAAAGCATCATACCCTACGAGTTATATATCCCAACACCACATAGTTGTATATAGGGGTTGTATATCTGTCAGACGTTTGTTTCATGGCCAAATGATAATGAAAACGAAGGATAACCATTTCTCCAGTCTAAGATTAATCTTCATTGTTTGGAGAGGTTTTTTTTTTCAATAAACACCGTTTATCACTGACATAATTAATTGTGTGTGTACTTTATTTACTTATTAAATAATGCATGCAAATGCATGCATACACGATATGGGCATTCAGTAAATGGATACTTGAATATTTGAATTCAATTATCTATACAAGCCGGCTACGAATCTTTTGTCCAAACTACTCTTTGGGATGAGCTTCTTACCAGATGTGTAGCCTACCGAAGGACCACACATATGTTATCGAAACTATTGTGCTATTGTGTTTTTTTTATGCTTTGGCAGAAAGTTCTGTAGATATCGAAGCCCGCCAGTGAAGCCATATCTAGCATCTTGGTGCTAGATCTAGCATAATTCACTCCCATTTAGCATATAACATCTTGACTTTAGCATCTTGACAAAATCTCATTCTTTCCTCTGGAGAACAGAAAAAGAACGAAAATTTAGATGGCTCACTGACCGTTGGGAATTATCCCTTAGTTAAAGCGATGGTTGGAGTAATAAAACCAGTTAGTATTTCCGCTGTTGTATTGTTGAATTCACAGAAATGTTCAAAAATAAGCAAAACGTGACTCTGTACAAGATGTTTACTTACCCATAGTTTTGTTATTGTCAACTGAACCCTGAGTGTCTGGGATGTTTCAGTCCCTTCTCACTTTACAACTTGAGAGGGGAGGGGGTATGACCGCTAAAAGAAATGCTTCAGTGCTGCGTCCGAAGCGGCATGTTTTGTATATATTTCTTAAAATGTTATCCACTCTTAAAGTATAAATTCCCTCTTCCTCCTCTGATTCTCTTTCCAATACAGAAATGAAGAAAGAACCCTGAACCCCTCCGAAAATGCAAAAATGAATGATGCGTACAAATAACAAATCTGTGGATGAATCAAATAATGCAGATACATGAGAAGATGATGATGAAGATAACAATGCTTGATGGAGCGGTCCACCACATGTAAATAGATTTGAAGTGTTCATATTTGTGTATGTGTACGTGTGTATGTACTTGTTTCTGACAAGTAAACCTTACGTTTGGGTGAATCGAGTTGCTGACTGAGACACATATGAGAAAGTAGTACTAAATGTGGTCAGTATTTCAGTGAAGTTGTAGGTGCGAAGCTCCAGGGGTTTAGGAGATACAGCTACCAGAACATCACATGGAAGTACAGAATAGTCTTCATACAGTTGCAGGTAAAAGCTCTGTAAGACCTCTTGTAACGACAAAAGGTGAATAACAAATATATGGGTACATATTAGAACTAGGGGGAAGTCATATAGTAAGGGTATACCTGACGGCGGCCATCTTGAAATCCGCCATTTTGAATTAAGGTTAAGTTTTTAAAATAGGAATAGGGTCATGTGATACATGATTTAAGGCGCAAATTTAATCAGAAGAACAATGGTGACGTTAATTTTGATTTACGCGCAATTGGTAAAAAGTTACAGGGAAATTAAATATTGTTGCAGCATATGTATTAGTCCTTTACCCCACCTTGTAAATTTTGTGTTAATGATAATAATTAAATAAAAAGCAGGTGGATAAATATTAGGTCTATGGTAAGAGTGGTAAGAGTTGCCTTGATGGCGGCCATGTTCAAATCCGCCATTTTGAATCAGACGCATAACAAAACCCATAACATTGACACCTTATCAATAGCAAATTTTACCATAAATCCAACGGTATAAACATTTTTGCTTTATCATTAACCAGCATTTGTTATCGCATAAACAAGTTGCTAATTTAAGGAAAAATGACCAAAGTTGAATTGAGTCATAATTGAACTTGGGTCTTTCTTCCAGAAAAGTTCTCAATTAGTACAATCAATATGTAGTTCAGAAAAGAGTGCATGACTTGCACAAATGCTCTGCTCACAGTGAGCACACCTGACAAAGGCAATCGAGTTATACTTGACACATTTGTCGTTAACAATTCCGTCAAAGCAGTATTCGTAAGGAGCGATCCAACGTCCAGGTTCTTCATTCAAATATCCAGCCTGATTGAAAGCGAATCGAATCATATTGCGAAGGTGGCATAAAGGACTAATACATATGCTGCAACAATATTTAATTTCCCTGTAACTTTTTACCAATTGCGCGTAAATCAAAATTAACGTCACCATTGTTTTTCTGATTAAATTTGCGCCTTAAATCATGTATCACATGACCCTATTCCTATTTTAAAAACTTAACCTTAATTCAAAATGGCGGATTTCAAGATGGCCGCCGTCAGGTATACCCGTACTATATGACTTCCCCCTAATCCTAACATGTACGCATATATTTGTTATTCACCTTTTGTCGTTACAAGAGGTCTTACAGAGTTTTTACCTGCAACTGTATGAAGACTATTCTGTGCTTCCATGTGATGTTCTGGTAGCTGTATCTCCTAAACCCCTGGAGCTTCGCACCTACAACTTCACTGAAATACTGACCACATTTAGTACTACTTTCTCATATGTGTCTCAGTCAGCAACTCGATTCACCCAAACGTAAGGTTTACTTGTGAGTATTTATATGCGCGTGTGTCTTGTAATTGTTATATTAGTATCCACTGGATTAAGTGAAAGTATAAAATGGATTTGATGACTGCCAAATTGACGTCACCTTGGTAAGTCATTATTTTTTAATATTTAGTAATATTAAATTAGATTATAGTTTAGCGTCGTTTTCAGGAGCAAAGCTCTACAAGACGTGAACGTACAGTTTAACGTCGGATTTGAAACACATGAGCTCCTACCATGAATCAAACCTCGTTCGAGAAAGGCGCATACGCTAACCATATAGAAACGGGGAGCTCAACATTTACTGATATGTATATTAAGTTGTAAAATTATATTCGTTTAATTTTCACTAATATAATCTTCACAATGTAAAGCATTCGCTAGGCACGTTATCTTGTTTAAAAACAAAAAGCCTATCTCTTATGTTTCCGTCTCGAGGTTGGACTGCGGGATGATAGAAATCCGAAAGAGATGTTTTTATTATATTTTGTACAGTAGATCTGCTCCTTCATAATCTCCGTGTTTGATAAGAATGAACCTCCCTGGCTCACGTATACGCAATATAACAAACCATGCACATTAAATGCAAGACTAATATACCAAACATTGAAAATGCCCCCTAGAAAATTTTCTTCGACCGCCCATATCTGGAGGGACACAATTTCGCAACTCAGTGGATACGATGTGGATGTATTCAAAGTCTACTGATTTACCCATAAAATTTAAATTTTATAACAATATTCTCAGTGAATACTAACCTGAGGAGAACTATTTTTTTAATTCGATCGCTAAAGGAGTTTTTTTTTCACCAGGTCTCGGTAATCGTCTGGCACGAAAACTGAAGTTTCTAAAATACAAGTGTTTCCCCAGCAATTTTTTTGAGAAAGGGGTCCTCCAGGAGCGTTATTTAGGGTGTAATTCCTGCGTTTGTTATATACATATATAGATATAGATAGATATAAATATAGA
The DNA here is from genome assembly GCF_964235325.1 of Thermobia domestica. Classification (NCBI taxonomy): domain Eukaryota; kingdom Metazoa; phylum Arthropoda; class Insecta; order Zygentoma; family Lepismatidae; genus Thermobia; species Thermobia domestica. The sequence goes on from NC_137469.1 coordinate 151,059,058, forward strand.
TATACTGTGTATATGTATAAAGATAAGTAGGAGCGGGTCTTTAAAATTAGTTCGGAAAGACAATAGGAAAATCGGGCATAATTTGCAAGAATCTATCTAGTCTAATATAAAAAAAATAAATAGTTTGTTGGTGTTTGTCTGTCTGTATGCAGCCTGGGGACCAGACGAGTGGACGGAGAGTTACCAAATTTTAGTCAGGGGTACCCTGGCCCAGGCCCCAGATCAAGACGAATCTTTTTTTTTAATTCGAACCAGGGGGTCTCAGGGTGCGCTTACAGGGACATCTAAAAGTGGTAGAAAATCGCCGATATTACTGTCGAATTCAGTTTTCGCGGTCGCTGAAATCAATGGTGAAACTCTGATCACATTAACTTACAAATTCACCCTATTCGGGCCGGTGGTTACCGGAGGGGGTGGGGGTCGGATACCGAGACATGTAAAAGTAATCCAAAATGACCGATATTAGTGTCAAATCCATAGTTTTCGCGGTCACTAATATCGATGGTGACACTTCCATTTGCGATGATTTCCAAATTAAGCTATAATTGTATGCGGGCCGGGAAAAAATCTTTAAGTTTTGCGTCCCACGATTATGCCAGTTAGGCTAAAGGAGACGGTGATGATGAGAGATGAGTGAAAGGGTGGAATGAAGAAAGTGGGAGGAAACGGGAGAACCCCGAGAAAACCCACGCACACGGTGTTTGTACACCTCAAAGTTCACTTGGCAGGGGCTGGGATCGAACCCGGGACCCCAAGCACCAGAGGTGAACGCTCTACCACTGAGCCACCGCTGCCCTCAATAAAGTTGGAAGCTCGTCAGTCATGGCGGGAGGTGGCACATGCCATAGGAGTGGTACAGAGTGTGATTTCCCGATTGTGGAATCGATTTCAAACAACTGGAAGTGTTCAAAGAAGACAAGGACAGGGCCGTCCACTAGCAACCAAAGCCAGACACGATCGTTATCTCTTGTTAACAGCCCGTCGAAACCGGCGTCAGAATACAACTCTGCTGCCGCGAGCCTTCCGAACAACAACAGGACGCACAGTATCTACTCAAACGGTCCGCAATCGCCTTCGAGAAGGTGGTCTCTACGCACGTAGGCCTATGGTGTGTGTCCCATTAACTGCATGACACCGTGTTGATCGGAGAGCGTAGGCGGAGGAACATCGTAGGTGGGGACGCAATGAATGGGGCAATGTTTTGATTGGAACAAAGTGATCGTTGTCAAATATAGAAGTAGGAGCGGAGATATTACAACAGGTGACTAGTTTTGTCTGACATGTAACACTTCCCAAGTGTTACACTCCGATTTTGATAAAATTTGCCAGGTAGATACTACACATAAAATAAACGAATATGATTTTTTATTTTGTGCAGAAAAACGGTTTTAGGGGCAAAATCCCCCACCCAAAATTTTGGAAGTTGACGACGCCCGAAAATCAAGAAGAAGTGCACCGAAGTGGATGAAATTGTCCACAGATATTGTAAACCTAAAATGAGGGAATACATGTTCCGTTGATTACGAAATATCCTTACTTTCAAAACCGTTGATTACGAAATATCAAAAGTGCAATTCGGAGTAGGTATTGCATATGTTAAGTAAGGTCTCTTGTGTTTTCCTAGTATCCGCATCCGATTTGCTTCAAATTTGGCACATCAACAGTAAATAGGCACATCAACGTCTTTCTGTTTATGCGAGAAAACATTGTAAGGGTTAAAGGCGCCTCCCGAAATACTTTAAAATGCGCTATACTGTTTGTGCTTACTGTTGATGCACCAAATTTGAAGAAATTGGATAAGGACTCATGTTGAACACGAAAGGCCTTATTTTACATATATAATATCTACACACAATTTCATTCACTTCGGTCCACTTCTTCTTGACTTTCGGACGTCAACTTTCAAAATTTTTGGTGGGATCTTTTGCCCCCTAAAACCGTTTTCCCACAGAAAATAAAAAAACACGTATTCGTTTATGTGTAGTATCTACCTGCTAAATTCTATCAAAATCGGAGTGTTACATTTGGGAAGTATTACGTGTTAGACATGTAGAGTTTAAACCAGGCCGCAGTGGCTCAGTGGTGGAGCGTTCACTTCTGGTGCATTCTCTCTCAGCTCGCGCCAAGTGAGCTTTGTGGTTGACAAACACCGTGCGCGTGGGTTTTCTCGGGGTTCTCCCAGTTTTTTCATTCCACCCTTTCATTTATTTCTCATCATCATCGTCTCTTTTAGCCTAGCTGACATGTTCGTGGGACGTAAAACTCAAAGATTTCATTTCATTGTAGAGTTTGACGTTCCTTTCAGCAACGAGGCTATATGAGACAGAAATAATTGAATAGTTACCTCATCTGTAGATGCACTTACGGCATCAGCTTGTTGCACTTATTTATGAAAGACTGATCTTTTATATTAAAAAGATATGATTTTTTTCTTTTCTCGGGCACATCATCTATGTTGAAATTTTGTTTTTACAATTCCCCTCGCAACACTTGATATGTATTAGGAATTAACTTTAATATGCTGTCTGGTAGGATCTTGTTTTATGCATGTTCATTTGTACATATTTCATACACGTAAAAAACAGTTTTCCGTCAATTTATCGATACGTCCATCAATGCTACTCGCAACCGAGCAACATATACTTAGGAGACGAAATAATCCTCTCTCAGCGTGGCTACAAGAAGGCGACCCTCTTGGCCCTGGTTTGTTGACACTAACTTTACAATCCATCGTTAACAGTATCAATACGGAACTGAGCATATGGTATTTGGATGACGGGACTGTAGCTGGAGACAAGGATACAGTACTACAGACATTAGAAATGATTCGGAGACAGGCTAAGGAGATCGGATTGCAAATGAATTTCTCCAAATGTGAGGTCAGCTTTCTCGGAGTCTCCAATGAGCAGGCTAATAACCTCTTCAAGTTGTTTGACGAAGCCGCGCCTGGGATTCAAAGAATTTCGACAGATAACGCCAGCTTACTTGGAGCGGCATTATCGAATGAGGCAAGACGAACAATATTAAAAGACAAAATTTCTAAATTAGAATTCTTCTTCACACGCCTTTCCTTGATTTCAGCACACTCTGCCTTTTCCAACTACGCGCCTCATTGTCCATTCCAAGGCTGCTATACTTTCTTCGCTGTGCTCCATCTTGGCGGGATGCTGATCTTCTGGAATGCTATGACAACACCTAGAAACCGGTCTAGAATCTATCCTGAATTGCTCACTCAAAAATAACTCTTGGTTGCAGGCGTCCCTCCCTGTTAACCACGGAGGTCTCGGCATTTGCCACGCCATGGACCTGGCTATTTCATCCTTTCTGTCTTCATTCTATGGCGATAAGCCATTAATCGAGACCATTCCCCAACAAGATCTTAGCCTTGTAACGGATTCGGATGTTAACGACAGCATTTCTAAGTGGTCATTTATCGTGGGATCAGATCCCCCTGATCTTGATAAGAGAGGATTACGATCTTCTTGGGACGATCCCCTTATAAATCATCACTTTTCTTCTCTACTTCAGTGATCCGATAACCCAAAGACAAAGCCAAACTCCTAGCTACATCATCTCGTGAAGCAGGCGCTTGCCTTCATGCTATCCTGTCACCTTCTTTAGGATTGCATCTTCCCAATGACAGTTTTCGAATTGCCAGTACACTGCGTTTAGGAGCAGATGTTTGCGAGCAACACAGATGTCCTGCCTGTAGAAGTGTCATAAACAAGAAGGGCCTTCACGGACTCTCCTGTGCCAATAGTGCGGGCAGACATTCACGCAACTCCAGCGTCAACGACATTATCATGAGGGCACTAATTTCAGCAGGCGTTCCTTCTATATGTGAACCGTTGGGATGCAGTCGTGCAGACGGTAAGAGGCCAGATGGTATGACCCTAACACTGTGGAAGAAAGAAAAGTACTTCTATGAGATTTTACTTGTTCCGATACCTTCTCCCCATCAAATCTACATTCTTCTTCAGCACAAGCTGGCAACGTGGCTGCTCGCCGTGAAACAGAAAAGCGTAAGAAGTACAGCAATTTACTTGACAAATATAATTTTGTCACTATAGCTATCGAATCAGGTGGTTCCTGGGGTCCCGAAGGTCTTAACTTTATAAAAGAAGTTGGACACCGCATCTCTTTATCGTCAGGAGGCGCTAGAGCAACCTCTTTTCTATTACAACGCATTAGTATGGCAGTACAAAGAGGGAACGTTGCATCAGTTTTGGGAACGCTACCCTCTGGTAAGGAACTGGAGATCTTTTTTCTGTAATCATCGCAATATCCTTAAGAAATTATTGCAATAAATCAGTGATGGACAATTTTTGTTGATCTGAGAGCCAGGACAAAACAAGAACCGTATTTGAGGGCCACGAACATTGTAAATAAATACATAAATTTACTTCGAGATCTTTTAAACGTGTTTAGGAGCTGAGATTATTATCTAATAATTATAAGGAATATACAAGCTTTTTAGGAAGGTTCTGTTCGAGAAATTCACATATTCATTCTACTTTTCTTTTTGAAGTTATGTAAATGCTTTTTGTAATATAAATCCGTTGTGCCTTTTCAAAAATATTAAATTACACAAACCATTTATATAAATTAAAAATAATATTGGGCATAATACAGTTCCTTGAGAGACTCCTTGTTTTACATATAAATAATTGCTTTGAAAATTACCTATTTGGACGGCCTGTTTTCTGTCTTTCAAATAACTATTAAACCAAGATAGCGATATACCCCTTATTCCACATCTTTCTAGTTTATTTAAGAGAATTTTGTGTGATATTGTGTCGAATGATTTAGCTAGGTCTAGGAAAACTGCAATTACTTTTTCAGCTTTATCAACATTTTTACAAACAATCTCTGTTAAATTGTATACCGCATCTGATGTACCGCATAATTTTTGAAATCCATATTGATTTGAAGAAAAGAATTTATTTTGTTCAAGAAAATTAACCAATCTTCTCTTCATACATTTTCTAACAGTTTAGCACAGTTACTGAGGATTGATATAGGTCTATAGTTATTAGGATCAGCCTTTGAGCCTTTTTTATATATAAGTTTTATTACAGCAGTCTTAAAATCATCAGGAAATACACCTGTTTCTAAGCTTAGGTTAAAGATATACGGCGAAGGTTTTAATATATTTGATTTCGTATGTTTCAATGCACTTGCTGATAATTTGTGCTATACCAGATTTTGTTTTTGGTGATAATTCATTTATAAAGCCTTCAATTTCTTGTTCAGTGATTGGAGTCAAGAATATAGAGTTTACTACTTAAGTTTGGGAATTAAAATTAAAATTTATTTTATCATCAATCTCTTTGTTAACTATTTTTTTGCTAACAGTGGAAAAATGCTCATTAAAACTTTCAACTATTAACATTGGATCACGTTCAAACGTTACTAGACCATTTTTAGTGTTTAGTTCATTTATTTCTACATATTTTTTGTCATTTTTATCTATAATATCTGTTATTACCTTCCATAATTTTCTAACATTGTTATTAGATAATGTAATTTGTTTTCTATAGTAGTCATTTTTAAATAAGTTTATTTCTATACCTTCTGTAATATTCCTTCAATTTTAAATCGTTTTATTTTTTATTACTAAACGACTTAATCTATCTCTTATGGTTTTATTTTGCGATATTTACTACTTACTTTTTTATTTTTATTGTTAATACGTGAATTACTTATACAATTTTTCATTATTTGGATGAAATTCGAAGTTGCAGTATTAACACAATTACTGTGTATTACCAGATTCCAATTAATTTTTTTCAATTCTTCATTTAATAAAGTATAATCTGTAATTGTTGTTTCATATGATATTTTTTCCCTCTTTTGCATTGTAATGGGAACATTTATACTAGTGAGAAAGTGGTCAGTTATACTTGTTTGCAACACAGCTGATGTAATAATCAGTGGACTTTGGTACTTTAAAAATACATGATCTATACACGTCTTTCTTTTAACAGAATATAATATTTAGATTGGAATATACATGTATAAAGAACAAATAGCGAACGTTATAGAAGTTAGACCAAATATAACAATAATAAATAAGCTTTGCACATTTCCAACATTATATTTGTACTTTAGTGGTTCGGATTCTATATTTTACTATAGGCTTTCGTCACATGTAGCCTCGGTGCTAAAAAGAACAATAAACTTTAACAAAGAAACAAACATACATATTGGAAAGGTACTTAAAATTCAAATATAATTTTGATAACATAAGCCTCGCAACAGCATCCTCAAACTTCGCCGAGATTACAGACAAAAGATCTCCTCCAGTTCCTTACCAGAGGGTAGCGTTCCCAAAACTGATGCAACGTTCCCTCTTTGTACTGCCATGCTGATGCGTTGCAGTAGAAAAGAGGTTGCTCTAGCATCTCCTGACGATAAAGAAATGCGGTGACCAACTTCTTTTATAAAGTTAAGGCCTTCGAGACCCCATGAACCACCCGATTCAATAGCTATAGCGACAAAATTATATTTGTCGAGTAAATTGCTATACTTCCTGCGTTTTTCTGTTTCTCGGCGAGCAGCCACGTTGCCAGCTTGTGCTGAGGAAGAATGTAAATTTGAAGGGGCGAAGGTGTCGGAACAAGTAAAATCCCATAGAAGTGCTTTTCCTTTCTTCCACGGTATTAGGGTCATACCATCTGGCCTCTTGCCGTCTGCACGACTGCATCCCAACGGTTCACATATAGAAGGAACGCCTGCTGAAATTAGTGCCCTCATGATAATGTCGTTGACGCTGGAGTGGCGTGAATATCTGCCCGCACTATTGGCACAGGAGAGTCCATGAAGGCCCTTCTTGTCTACGACACTTCTACAGGCAGGACATCTGTGTTGCTCGCAAACATCTGCTCCCAAACGCAGTGCACTAGCAATTCGAAAACTGTCATTGGGAAGATGTAATCCTAAAGAAGGTGACGGGATAGCATGAAGCCAAGCGCCTGCTTCTGGAGATGATGTAGCTAGAAGTCTGGCCTTATCTTCTGGGTTATCGGATGACTGAAGTAGAGCTGAAAAGTGATGACTTATAAGAGGATCGTCCCAAGAGGATTGTAGTCCTCTCTTATCAAGGTCAGGTGGATCTGATCCCACTAGAGATGACCACTTAGCAATGCTATCGTTGACATCCGAATCCGATACTAGGCTAAGATCTTGTTGGAGAATGGTCTCAATTAATGGCTTAGCGCCATAGAATGAAGACAGGAAGGATGAAATAGCCAGATCCATGGCGCGACGAATGCCGAGACCTCCGTGGTTAACAGGAAGGGACGCCTGCAACCAAGAGTTTTTGTTGAGTGAACAATTCAGGATAGATTCTAGACCGGTTTTCAAGGTGTTGTCATAGCATTCAAGTAGATCAGCATCCCGCCAAGAAGGAGCACAACGAAGAAAGTATAGCAGCCTTGGCATGGACAATGAGGCACGTAGTAGGTAAAAGGCAGAGTGAGCTGAAATCAAGGAAAGACGTGTAAAGAAGAATTCTAATTTAGAAATTTTGTCTTTTAATATTGTTCGTCTTGCCTCATTAGATAATGCTGCTCCTAATAAGCTGGCGTCATCTGTCGAAATTCTTTGAATCCCAGGCGCGGCTTCGTCAAACAGCTTGAAGAGGTTATTAGCCTGCTCATTGGAAACTCCGAGAAAGCTGACCTCACATTTGGAGAAATTCATTTCCAATCCGATCTCCTTAGCCCGTCTACGGATCATTTCTAATGTCTCTAGTACTGTATCCTTGTCTCCAGCTATAGTCCCGTCATCCAAATACCATATGTTCAGTTCTGTATTGATACTATTAACGATGGATTGTAAAGTTAGTGCGAACAAAGCAGGGCCAAGAGGGTCGCCTTGTTGTACGCCACGCTGAGAGAGGATTATTTCATCTCCTAAGTATAAGTTGCTCGGTTGCGAGTAGCACTGATGTACGTATCGATAAATTGATGGAAAATTGTTTTTTTACCTGTATGAGCATAGAGTCACGATTCAACTCGTTAAATGCGTTTCTGAAGTCTATTTTCAGAAAAACTTTCTCCTGCTGGAGTGGAAAAGAGTAATACATACGAGCAGCGTGGACTGCTGCTTCTGCTCCATGTGAGACGCAAACTCCAAGTTGGTGTGGGGATAGAAAATGTGTTAGAGGTTCTCTAATTCTATGGCAAATGATTTTGGCTGATAATCTCCTCCACACATTGCCTATTGCGATAGGACGAATGCCGCCACTTTTCTTCCTCAAAGCTATTAGTGATGCTCCAAAGAAAATAGGTCTAATTTCTGTGGGCACATTACCGGAAATAATCAGATGGAGAAAATCGCAGATGGCGTTAGTCAGGTGGTCTTTAGTTTTGCAGTCGTGGGAGAGTAGGAGGTCCTTTAATATTGAAGGACGGAGACTGTCCATACCTCCTGATGACCCGGAAGGAAATGATTTAAGTGCCTTCGTAAACTCGTCAACTGATATTCTAGGCACTACAGTACTGGGCTCAATGAGATCGGGAGGTTCAAAAGGGTGGCTGTGAGCCGGATGTTTCTCTTTTAATGCTTCTAATACCGATCCATTCGAAGAAGCTATAGTATCTTCTGAGATGAGAAGCCGTACTGCGCTGCGGACATCACCATCTACTAATTTGTTCTCGACATTCTTAACGTTAAATGTGGAATTTACTGGTCGTCGAGCTTTGAAGGATTTTTTACTGTGGTTAGGAAGGGCTTCGCAACGAGAATCAGACCAACATCGCACTCTTTGCTTAACCCATGATGTTAAATTATTCACTTTGTCAGCTTTTGATGGCACGCACAGTGTAACGTAAGGAAAGAAGAAGAGATCCATCCAAGCTTCTAAGTCGTTTGTACGTACAATCTGTTGTAATACCTCGCACAGAGAGTCTGCCACTGTAGCTCTAGCCCCTCGAGGTACCCTGCGCAACATTGGAATAGAAGACTTTAATCTTGTTAGAAGCTTATTGCATTTGGAGATCAAAGTTTTTCTTGGGTGATCGACATTATCAATGGATGATTGCGACTTCCGTGAAAGCGAGCATGATTTGGTTTTATTGATATCATAATGGCACCTGCTATTGTGAATTGCTAGGCCTTTTAAACTAACACACAATTTATTGCAAAGCTTACAGGTGATCTCGTTAGGCCTGTTTGAAAAATCAATGTTCATATTTAATGCGGTATCATTTTGGGTTTGATTTCTTTGATTAAATTTTGATCCTGATGCGTTGCTTCCATGCGAGAAATCTGCATTAATGGCCCTGCAGTCTTTATTGGTATCATCAGTAATAGCAGTGAAAGGGTTACTGGTATCATTAGAAGAGTCACGATCATCTTCCATAGTTATTATAAAATTTTCACACGTCTTTCTTATATTCTGTAACTCTAGTGTGTTTATTTATGCATGAAACATAACCATGATATATAGTAAGTTTAAATACGTGTCTATATTTTCACAGTATATCTATATTGACATCACCTAAAAGCAAAGAGCAAATTGATGAATTTTTAAGCTCATCATTTAGTGATTGTAGAAATGTTTTCTCATCACCACTTGGAGTGCGATACATAGCTATTATGTTACAATCTTCTGCATTGTTTAAATGTAAGCGCATTCCAGTGGTGTCAGCAAGATTCAGTTCCGTTACGTTTCCAACGTCAACTTGCTCGTTTACAAATGTCATGACTCCATCTGCACGTGTTGAAGACCTATTTGTATAATAACAGCGATATCCGTTTATGTTAATGTTACAAGTTACTTCATTTTTCCATATTTCTGTTAAGAATTATATCTACATTTATAGCAATATTTTGTAACAGTACTAAAAATTCACCTAAATTTTTTTAACACTTCTAATATTCAATTGAATAATCGTGATTCCTGTTTTATCACTAAATAATTTATTAAAAGAGCCAATATTATTACAGATGTTAGGTAATATTTTGCTATATTTTGGTATAAGAAAATTTCATTAATTACCTGTTCCATCTTCAGGAAGTTGACAGTCCTGTTGAGCAAATCAGTTATATACTGTATTCTCCGTCAGAGCTTTTCATTGTTAGCATATGTGTAAAATTTATCATCTTGTGAATAAAGTACACTTAAAACGAAACTAAATGTTCAAAGTGTTTTCTTTTAAGTAAAAGAAATACATTCGTCACTTTAAAATCGCAACACTAACAGCAAGGATACATTGTAGAAATCCAATTTGCAGAGCACGAAGAACAAGAAAGGATAAGCAATCAATTAGGACAATAGTGTCGTGATTAAACAGGGAAACAATATTAATGGCAATTTCATCGACTTTTATCAATTAATTAACTAGTTACAAGGGCGTTCCGAGATAAATGGTTTTTCTTCTATATACTTGTATGTGTTTCTTCGAATTGTATGCGAATGACAATTTTTAGTCCCCAATATATTTTTCAGGCAAGTTCACTGCTTCTTGGCAGCCGACGATTTTGACGCATAATTTAACGAATTTCTGCAATGTTGAGTTCCGCTAGTATTTGATTACCCTGACTTCTCTTCATCACTGACAATTCCTTTATTTTCAGACAAACGTTTACGTTTTGTTGATAATATACTCCCTATAAACTTGGACTAATATGTTCATAATTTCACTTATTCTTCTCAAGTTTAACAAGAAATTTCGTTTCTTTGTCGCCCAAACTCAAACTCCGTACTAATGCGACGGCGAACAAAACATACAACAACAATAATAAAAGCATTAAGCAAGAGATCTCTACATACGGACATATACTCAGATATTCAAGGTTATGAAACTTTACCATGGTGTTTGTACAGCGCAAACAATGTAAGCGCATGGTGGTGAACTTTATTGTCAGGACTCACATATAAGCTGTTAGTGATTCATTTCTGTTAATTATTTCGACTTTCTGACGTTATATTGAATTGTTTGTTTTCTGAAGTGTTGTGTCCCTTTTCAGCACAATGCTATATGAGAAGTGGACCTATAATTTAAGGTGGGATTCGAGACACAGCAAGGCTTCCAAATTTTAAAGTTCTCCCAACGAGATTCGAACCCGGGAACCAACGGTAACCCTTTTCACATTTAGCAGTTCGGGAGGTAAAATCACTTATCTTAAGATTTGTGGTCTTTTATATTTTGCAATACCTGATTCAAAATCTAGCGGAGCTAGTTCTTAAATCGTAAGTTCTGCGGTGTATACATCACTGCATATTTACTCACTTTCCGCGTGCATATTGAATACGTAACAGAAATACTGGTTAGAACCATCTGAAACATACACGGTATCACTTAGAATTATTCCGTTTTCATCAATGTATCACGTTCGACCTGAGTTACGAGGGCCACTATTTATATTTTGAGCCTTGGCAACACTGATTGTAGTTATACGCTATTTTTTGTTTGCATAGAAATGTTTGACGTTGTTGACCATAACGTACTTCAAACGTTTTGTCAATAGCTTTATTTGTTTTGTTTACGTGGACTTGAAGATTGCGTGACAACAGAAAAATGGAACTAACTCATGAAAATTTTCCTGCGATGATTTATTACGATTTTCGAAGTGGATTATCAAGACGAGAGTGCATCGATCAACTTACTTCTACATTTGGCGATGAAGCCCCATCCTTTGTCATCGTGAAACGCTGGCATAACGATTTTATTCGTGCCTACCATCCGCTCACTGACGAAAACATTGATGCTGTGCAGAACTACAACTGCAAGATCGTCATGTGACATACTGTGAGATTGAAGCAATCCTAGGCATTAGCTCACCGGCATATATAAAATATTACATGATCATTTAACTGTGAGAAAGGTTTGTTCTCGTTGGATCCAATAAGTGGCGTATCCTGAAAATTTGTTGATGTTTACCGCAGGTTGTATAGGATAATATCTTAACTATACAACATAACTTCTCACTGTATTCTATATTTCTGAGCATCTTAACTGAATACTTACACAATAACTGTATTAGCAAAGTATATGTTAATTATAACAGTTTATGTTTGACCCGGTCACAGAAATGTAAAGGACCACTATGGCTTACGAAAACTAATTGGATCTCTTCTTCAACAAGAGGTTGACTTAGACTCGATTCGAGATGTACAAGAATGCATCGATAAATGGACTAGTCTGGTTGGAATGGATCCCCCACCTAACGACAAAAGACATGCCCAGTCTGTTTGGGATGAACCTATAGTCAAGCTTCGTTTATTTTCACTCCTATAACCAACTAATAACCCAGATGACAAAGCCAGGTTGTTAGCTGTCTTCTCCTCCAAAAACGGAGCATGGTTTCAAGACCGAGTTTGTGAGAAGGTAGGGCACAGATTTCAGAGAGGTAACTTTTATGTCCCCCTATGTAAGACGAACAACAGTGTTGCCAGAGCTCCACAAACTTAAAATTGTTTTTCAATTTTTCAAAATTTTCTTCTTCTTCTTCATTTACAGGTTGGATATAGGGACACAAAAGTTAGCTAGTTGAAATCTATGTTCTATAAGCTTTCTAACGAGGTATGGTTCATGGTCCTGTGACTAATAGGGGCGTCGCTAGGGCTGCCAGACAACGTGAAGGTAGACGACAAATATACAAGGGCAGTGGAGAGTGGTATGAGCTTCCGAATTTTTATCTCCTTGCTATTGCACCTACAAGCTTCATTGTTTTCATATGACTGTTCCTAATGTCTGGTGTACATGTGAGATTTTTTCCTGCGTACGACAAATAACAGTGTTGCCAGCGTTCCTCAAAGTTCAAATATGTGGCTTTCTTTTATAAGAAAATATACACTGTTGAAATGAGCAAATTCAATACCCCCATTAACCCCTCGTATGCCAAATGACCAAATACAGACTATCACTAGTTAGTATAAAGGTAACCAGGAAAGTTCTGTTGCTTGTTGTGGAGGTCTGTGTTCCATTGGATCTCACACCATGAGTTGAAGCTAATGGAGATAAGGCAAAGGTCAGTTTTGGTATGAATATACCCAACATATCACCTGGTTGTGGCAGTTCAGTTACACCGTGAACTTGGCGTTAGGACAGAGTGAACATGGGACCTCCACAGAGCGTCATAAGGGCGTGTGTGCTATGGAACTCGATCTGGGGTCAAACGCCACTGCAGCGGAGCGGAATATATGCCAGGCCTTTGGTGAGGGTGTAAAGACTACGTGGACAGTGTAGCGGTGGTTTAACAAGTTTAAAAACGGCGACGAAACACTCGAAGACGCATCACGTACCGCAAGATCAACACTTGTACAAAATGAAGATCTTCATGCAGCAATTGAGGCGAACAGTGGCCAGACATATGATGAACACGGACTACAATTCAGTGTGAGTAGAGAAACCATTCTGCACCACCTCCATCAACTTGGGAAGTACTACAATTTGGGTCGATGGGTCCAACGTGATTTGATTCAGGGCCAGAAGGCAACGCGAGCAGACACCCCTGTTTGTTTGCTGTCTCGTCTGTGGAAGTAGCTATTTGTGGAGAGGGTTTTGACATGTGAGGAGAAGTGGGCCCTGTACAAAGCTTTACGGCGTCTTCATCATTGGTTAGCATCCCATGAACCGTTTCCAAACCAGTCGGCACCAGCATTGCACAAGAAGAAAGTCCTCCTGTGTGTAGTGGACTACTCGCGGCATCGTGCTTTGGGAATTGCTACCAGCTGGTCAGAGCATCAATGCAACTATATACTGCCAGCAGTTGAGCCGCGCTCGAGAGAAACTCAAAACTCTGAAGCCAGAACTTCTAAATCGCAAAGGGTTCCTCCTGTTACAAGACATCGATAAGCCGCACGTTGCTAGGATGACCCGGGACACCATTCTGCGTCCTGGATGGAAACACTATTGCATCCGCCATACTCACCGGACATTGTACCGTCCGATTATCACCTCTTCCTTTCCCTGGACAATCTCCTTAGAGTACTCCAGTTCAAATCCCTATTAGAAGTGGAAAATTCACTTGATACCTTCTTCGCTTCACGGCCCACTATGTTCTATCGCGATGGAATCCGTGGCCTTCCAGAACGTTGGCAGAAGGTCGTCGATGCTAATGGGGACTATTTTTGATCTTCCAGGTACGTCTTACGTGACATATCGATGTTTGAAGGTGCTGGATGAAAAAACACGGAACTTTCTTGGTTACCTCATAAATGTATTTATTCATTTATGTTGATACCAATTTTTATGCTTGTAGCTCCTTTGAGATAAGTTTAAAGATAATTTGAGTTGGCATTATGGATAACATTTTTTGAAATGCATCTTTAATTTTAAAACCGTTATCATATTGCTATTAAATGTAACTCAAATAAAAAATAATATTAGTATTACAAAAACTTTGAATTGCAGTTACCTTCATTTGTTGAACATTTGTGTGCCTGATGTTAATCTAGCAAATTTTCAATGACAAATAATTCCCACATTTTCACGTGTTGTTTAATAACATTTCTTAATTTCACAAACGACTTGTTATTCATTTTCAAAATTTTCACTTTTTTAACTAAACATGAAGCACTTAAGGCCTAACGTATGGTAACTGTTGCCCTAAAGTTTGCATAGCAATTTAAATGATCTTCATCATAGGTATTCTGCCTTTATTGGCAGGTCACTTGCCGCAGCCGAGAAGCTTCCATGCTCCACGGTCCTCCGCTAACCTTTTCGTCTTCGCGTATGATCTTTCTGTTTTAATATCATCCATTAATTGTAGTCTCCTTCGCCCCCTCCCTCTCTTTCCCGTCACCATACCCTCTAGGACGTCCCTCATGATACAATCTCTTCTTACGCAATGTCCCAACCAGTTTCTCTTTCTCCTCCTCGTAATATCTAAAAGTGTTCTTTTCTCACCCACGATTTCTAACACTCTCTCATTCGTTTTCCGCTCTACCCAACTAATTCTTTCCATTCTTCTCCACACCCACATTTCTAAGACTTCCAGTCGATTTTCGTCATCTTTACGTAATTTAAAAGATAAATCTAATACTAATGGTTTGTTCTTAATTATTGAATTTGGATATAACTTACTTAATCACCATTGGCTTCTTCGCAGAGATATTTTGTGACAGGATTTTTGCGATTGTCCTTACAAGCACAATAACTGCAGCAAGACGACTTACTGACAAAACGTCTGCAAGACAGTGTTTTTCAGGTTGATTTTGCATGTGCAAGGTGGAATTAAGATATCTGGTATAGCAGGCTGTGTCATCAGAAGTGAACGTATGGTTTTATTGTCATCTAAGAAAAGAAAAAACTTGGTTACATCTAAAGGTTCTGCAAACGGAATGGTGGAGTTATTCCAATAGTAGAGTTGAACTGTGCATCTTAGTACATGTTCTTGGAAATAGTTGGTGGTGAACAGTAAATAAACAATGTCATTAATTCCTGATAGGGATTGCAGCAAGTGAATGTATCTAATTTCATCACAAGAGTTTTCGTTTTTTTTATAACAATCTTTAAATAGACAAGCTCTAGTTGGTTAAGTTGAGATACCATTCAGGTCTTGTTGCTGTAACAACAGTAGCACATGTAAAACAGAATCCGATTTTCTTGCTAAACTGAAAGCATACTGTTTGTTTCCTACTTTGCTCGTCGAGTCACAGCTTGTAAAGTCATGAAGAGCTGGTAAACTTTAGGAGAATTTTATTTCAGGTATTTCTGAAGCTATATGACATCCTAAACCTCTTTTCCTTTCTCCAACACCAACGACTAACCACACACTCTGGCAACCGACGTCTTTCAAATCATGTCAGTATGATATGGCTAACATGAACACACCCGTGTCTGGGCTGTGAATTATTAGAGTTACACTTCCTTTGTTTCTAACTGAATCAAACACATGAACAAAAATTCTTGTATCTGCTTCATTCTGGTTAGTTTTCAGGTTTTCATACATTCTTATTAATTGATCTTCATGTTTTAGGTCACTGTCGTTTTCGTTTTCAAAACTACCAGACACTGGAAATTGGCTGGATTAACATCAGGAACACAAATGTTCAGCAAATGAAGGAAAATGCAAATAAAGTTGTTGTAATACTACTATTATATTTTCATTTCTGTTACATGTATTAATAATATGATAATTGCTTTACAACTGAAGATGCATTTCAAAAAATGTAATCCATACCAACTCAAAATGTCTTTAAACTTATCCCAAAGGAGCTACGAGCATAAAAATTTGGTATCAATTAAATAAATCAATATTCTAACTAGTGATACCTTGTGTTTGGTCATTGGGCTTACGAGAGGTAAATGGGGGTATTGAATTTGCCCATTTCAACAGTGTATATTTTCTTATAAAAGAAAGCCAAATGTTTGAACTTTGAGGAACGCTGGCAATACGGGTATTTGTCGTACTCAGGAAGAAACTCACATGTACGCCAAACATTATGAACAGTCATATGAAAACAATGAAGGGCGTAGGTGCAATAGCAAGGAAGATAAAAATTCGGAAGCTCATACCACTCTCCACTCCCCTTGTATATTTGTCGTCTATCTTCACGTTGTCTGGCAGCCCTAGCGACGCCCCTATTAGTCACAGGACCATGAACCATACCTCGTTGGAAAGCTTATAGAACACAGATCCCAACTAGATAACTTTTATGTCCCCATGCTCAACTTGTAAAAGAAGAAGAAAATAAAATAAAAAATTGAAAACGCGATTTTAAGTTTGTGGAACTCTGGCAACACTGTTGTTTGTCTTACGCAGGGGGAGAACAAAAGTTACCTCTCTGAAATCTGTGTCCCATATGCTTTCCAAAGAGGTATAGTTCATGTCCTTGTGACAATTAGGAGCGTCGCTAGGGCTGCCAACGTGACGACAGTCCATCGAAAAATATGTACAGAGTAGCCATCGGAAATAGGTACTTATCGGAAATATTTTATCTCTCTTGTTGTATCTACGCCCTTCATTTTATTATATGATTGTTACCTATGCATGGCGTAAATGTGAGATTATTTTTTTACTGCGTACGTCAAAGAACAATGTTGCCAGCGTCTCACAAATATTACACAATTTAGTTTTCCTTCCTAATTTTTATTTTCTTCTTCTTCTTTTACGTGTTGAGCACTGGGCACAAAAGTTATTTCGTCGGAATTTTTGTTTTATAAGCTTTCCAACGAGGCATGGCTCATATCCCTGTGACAATTAGAAGGGATACTAAGACCGCCAACGTGAAGGTCTACGATTTTCTGCGCCCGACCCCTTCGCCCTCTCCCCCCAAGTTGTCGACCACGCTGGAGGGCGACGGCATCGGTTTCCATGATTACTATAGTGCCTATAACAATAATCAGAAATAAAATAGCGTTAGGCTTTCCATGCATGCTCAACCCTCCTCAGATCCCGACCTAAAAGTAGAAGGGCGCTTTTATACGCAATCAAATACCTGTATTCAGTGCCGGCTCTTAGAATAAAGAGTAAGTTGAGTCAAGCTCAAGAGAAATATTTTATTGTTATTGCTACCACTACGATATTAATAATTGTTTTGTTTATTTAATTTATACATATTTTTGGACATTATCGGCATCCATGGCCTTAAGCCCGTCACGAGGGAGGGATGGCATCTCTCGACAAGCACTTTCTGGGGAAAGTAAAAAGGAATTGGGAAGTGGCCTCGAACCCATATTTTAGGTACCATCCCAGCATTTGTCTTGTGTAAATGAGGAAAACCCAGAAAAACCTCACTCAGTATGAACTCACTCAAATCGAACCCAGGACCGCTCGCACCAAAAGCTAGAGAGTTAGTAAATTCGCTACGCGGGGCACAATGATTATTATTCCTACTCTTGTTATTTGCTTGTTAAGTCAATTCTTTACAAAGACAAATTTGCAGCCTATATTAAGTATTATTATAAACTCCCTGGCCAAATGACTTGTCTCATATGTTAATACTTAGTACTTCCACCCTTAGCATCGAATACAGCTTTCACACGTTGTGGAAGTGATTCAATGAGTGTATGGCATTTGTCGAGAGAGATATTGCTCCATGCTTGATGAACTGCTGCGTCCAGTTCCGTCAAGTTCTTGGACACCCGGTCAAGAAGGCGTAGCTGGGTTTCCAACTCGCCCCACAAGTTTTCAATCGGACTCATATCCGGGCTTTTTGCAGGCCAATCCAAACAGCCCACTATTGTCCATGAACCACTGTTGAACAGTCTTAGACCGATGTGGTGTCGCGTTGTCGTCCTGGTAGATCCCATCGCCATCCGAAAACCAGTCTTCCATTAAGGGCTTGACAACACCCTCCAGATGTTCCAGATACTCCTCGCTAGTTTTGTGCCATTTTATAGTAATTAACGGACCCACGCCATTCCATCCAAACGCTTCCCAGACAAGCACACCGCCGCCACCAGCTTGCACAACAGGATCGATGCAATCTGGATGAAGAGCTTCGTGCTGTTCCCGTCGCACTCGTCGTCTCCCATTAGTTGTAAAGATTGTAAACCGGCTCTCATCACTCCACACTACCTGTTTCCACAATCGTACGTCCTGACGTATTTAGCCCAAACATGCCGACGCGTTTTGTTTGTCGTGGTCAAATACGGTTTGCGAGTGGACCGGCGACTTGCAAGCCCCATAGCTTTTAGTTCCCGTCGCACTGTACGTTCGGAAATTTCTGTATCTTGATTCTCATTAAATGCCTTCGTGATTTGCAACGTCGTCATGCGTCTGGTTTCATGATGTGCCTTCACTAGTCTTTTTAGATGACGATCACGATCCGACAGGGCTTTGGGACGATGGCCACGGGATGTTGAAGCACGTCCCTGAATCAGGTAGGCTTTATATAGTCTTGATGCGCTTCTCGTTGATATTTTTAACTCACGAGCTATGTCTGACACTTTCTTTCCACATTGTTTCATAGCTACAATCTGGTCTCTGGTGAACTCGTCTATTGCTTTCGTGGACGCCATTCTACCACGGCTGAAACTGGTTCAATTGTACACAACACACAGCATATGAGCCGAGTAGATTCACAGCACACTACTACAAGCGCCAACTATCACTAGGCACACAACTGGCGAATTACTTGCCTTGCACACGATCATTGCACCCGTTTGCTATGAGACAAGTCATTTGGCCAGGAAGTTTAGGACAATAAATGTAATATGAAAAATTCGTGCCTTCTATGTTTAAGGTAAGGTCATGTACGCCCTAATTTCGTATTTTACAAAGTTCCTTATTATGAAATTGTGTTCTAGCATCCCAATAATTGTTTTCGGAACGTAGAATTGTTCAGTAATTTGTGTATTTACATTTAAGATAATCATTTGTAAATTTAAAACATAATCATTTGTTAATGTGTTGAGTTTGTCTTCAAAGGTCAAAAGTTGTCATTAAGGATTTCGACTTGAAGTTGGGGTATTCCATGTGAAATCAACCAATGAAATGGCAAAATCTTGTAATGTAACATTACAATTTAATGTAATGATATTTTTGATGGGAGGGTGCCAGAAATTTTTTGCACCGACTGTACTTTCTATTTAGCAAAAAAAAATCTTTCGCTTCATATAACTTATTTAATTGTTCGTTATTTTATTTCAAATTAACATGGAAGACGATAAAAAATTCATTAGGAATCATATTTTTGGGGATTCATATCTTTATCATTATATTTAATTATAAATCTCATATATGCATATTTTAAATGGACCATTACAAATCTCACGGTGTCAGTGCTATTCGGAAATATAGGCCCACCATTGGATGGAAGTTTTAGACTAATTAACCAATCTAAATTTTGGCACAATATTTCGGACTTTCCTCACCCCTCTTTTGGTACCAATGTTCCTCTAAAGATCCGGTTCAATCCAGATTTTACCATTTTTTATTCGTTTTAAATACTCCACCGCCAAACAAGCTTTGCTTTGATTGGTGCAGTTACCCACGCTACATATCAAGGCGCGATCATCTTCATTCTACCTCAAGCACAGGAAGAGTATAGATCCGTATTTAATCAGCCCAGCAGATTGAGAGGATTTTTAGCAGAAAAGCCGAGTAAACCAGGTAATTTATATTTTAAAGTCAAAACTACACTAACCCGGAAGTACAGGAGCTAAAATTACTAAATCTCCATAGTGAAAAGCGAACTAAAATTCAGTGAGATGTAGCTGTCAATCGAGGACGCCATGATGGCTGTGAACAATTAGTGTGGACAGGTTCGGCATTTAAGTGCATTTAATTTGATGTGATAAACTCTTCAGTTTTTTTTACTCAGTAACTTCAATACAGTGATTATCCTTTTCACCCCTCCCAATATCATATAAAGACAAGACCTGTCCGTGTAGTAACTTGTTGATGTAGATAGCAAGTGATTATTTTTTTTTACTAATCCACATGGCGGTATTTTAAGTTTAGCATAGTCTCTGTAACATTTAGAATGATCGCTTAAGTCAACTTTAAGGGCTCCTGTTTTAATCCCGAATTGGGATAGCTTCCAGTAGGGATGGGCTAAATATTTAATTTTTTAGGTTTCCTTTCCCTTTTAGGGAGGGGAACCTCTAAATTAATAGCTTTGGTATGTCCCCTTGGGACACGTTTTGACCATTAGCTTTCAGAACATCATGAGTTAGTCAGGATCAATTAGTTCAGCTTTCCCTGTCCATTTCCTTCCTCTAAATTAACAAGAGCCGATTTAAAAAAAAAATGGTAATGATGATTAGTATGTATTAGCATAAGATGTCTTGTAGTTTAAGTAGTATGTGTGTATTTGTAATGTAGTAAATATTTTCTTGTAGTAGGTGTTGTAGTATTGAGTGATTGGGAGCGTGAGATAATTAAATATGGACAGTGTGGTATTTACTATTTCATTTTCTTATTCTGTCATTAAATGAACTCACTATAATCCATATCTGAAAGTGAGAATGATATAGTACAATAATTCAGTGTACAAGGTCACATTTCATGGTTTACAGTTCGATCAAATAGTTACTAGCGCCTTTGTGTCGGAATTCAGTACTATCAGTCGTGCATATTTTACCATTGAACCCAGTTAGTGATATAGGTTCTACAAAATTGACCTTTATTTTCGAATTAAAACCGAGTAAACATAATTTCCGGCCCATATGAACAGATAGTTGGATAATGTGATTTGACACTCTAATATTCTGAAAACTGCGACATTCTGCGTAGTCCAGTGATGAAAATATTTAAGTAAATAAACTATGCATATATTCTTAACAGAAGTCAGCCAATGTGGTGCTATTTCCATTCTGAAATTACGATATTGAATTCTAATTTTTTTCTTGTGGTTGCAGAATAATTTTCATTGTTGCTGTCAGAATTTCATCACATTCAACAATATTATCGCGGATATTTTATTTTTTGTGAATATATCTAGATAGAGATTTGTTTTAAAACAGCTGCGAAGTAAGATATAGGATGGTTTGTGCGGCAAAGAAGTCTTGGGTTCGAGTAATGTTTCTTGCGTTTTGGCCGGGACGCGATTTATAGATTTTCAAAGTGTATGATGAAATGAACGTATAGTCCGGGCATAGATAGAAGAAACCGGGTGTCTAAAAAATACTGCGCTGTCAGAAATGAATAAATATATGCATAAAATGATAATATAAGTGAAATATAAATGTAGTGTAGTAAAAGAGAATAGATTATAGGACACCCGCATAGTGTATACATGGGCCCAGTGTACTTTAGCCATATGTTGATATATATATGAAACGTAAATGCGTGGTGAGAATCGTTTCGAGTTCTGACCCCCACGCCAAGACATCACTCAACAAGGTAGGCGAGTTATATCAGAATATATTATTACTTCGTAGTTGAGTATGCTATAACAGTAGTATTTATTTATAACAATCTCGTCTGACAGCAGGGTAGGGATAGCATCATATAATGGCTAACTAAATGTAATTGCTAATCGATCATGATACCAAATAGTTGGTGTTTTGGGCTGTTGTGAATTATGTTTTCGGTCGGTTATGAAAGAGAAGATCCTATGACTCTGAGATTTTTCCCTCATGTTACGCTACCATACAGTGTTTGTAGAGTGAATAGGACAGACGAGGCAAATCAAATTAAATTAACCGCTACTAAAATTTTAGGTTCATTTGCGTACGCGGACGTCGACCCCTAACCCTCTTAAGTATTTTCGTTTCTTTTCTTAGTTTAATTAGATGATGGAAATTAACGACGTCCCAGACTTTGGCATGTCTGCGCAGGGTAGCCATCGGTGATGTTTGGTCACTGAAATCACCGATCCAAAATTGAGTTTATTTTTTTTTTTATTTTGGCAAATTACTCGTTAGGGATATCTTAGCTATTACTCTAGTTTCATTACTATTCTGGACTTTCTCAGTTTCTGAGAGGTCAGATATTTTTTTTTCTTTTTTGAAATTCCCAAAATTAAGAATCTACACTACCTTCCGGCATGGCCGGGGTCTTCAATGGCGTTGACCGGATACGGTGAGTGGTGGGATTTCCCTAAAGCCGTTGTCTTTTCGAAAATCCCATTGAGGGCACAGACTCGTCTCGTTGTTGAAGATATTTGTTTTTCGGCTATTAATTTGGTAAGCCGAACCCCTTTTGGCATAAAAAATATTTCGTCACAGTATGTTGTATAGTAAATTCGACCACTTATCTTTCATAGTTGTAGTGTTCTGTCTCCTCTCTTTTTACCTATTCTTTCTTCTACTCCTTCTCTAAAGGTTTTTTTTTTTAATTTTCCAACCTTCCTCCCCCCGATTTTGAAAGTATTATATATCAATTAATTAATGTATAATTTTTGTTTAACCGAAATGACCAGCTGAGACGTCTCGGGACACGATTCGTTTGACGAAATATGTAGGGACTGGGTTTACATTATATTTGATCCATTGCCGAAGTGAGTAACGATTCAGTACACCGTAATTCCACTTTCATTCCTTCACCATTGTCCGTCTGGGATTCTCTTCTGATCCAGTGGTCACTTTCCATTTATTTGATTTCCGTGAATATTGTTGTAATCCTGGGCCCAAAGTTAAGATAAAAATTGTTTGGTTTATATATGTTCATGTATTTATGAATATTCTGTGTTACGTGCCTGCCACAATATTTCTTTTTTATTATTTATTTTATCACCTACTCTTGAAATACATGTGTAAAATCTAAAGTTTATAATCACGCGGTATATAAAGAAAAAGGGAATTTTGTTTCTCTGTACAATGTTGCAACCTTGAATATGTTGTTGGGGTTATTGAGTTATATGTGTGCGCGTTTATTGTATATATATGTATGTGTCGAGATGTAAATATATATTAAATATGAATAGAATATTAAACTGAAATACCAAATGTTAAATTGATTGAAAGGATATATGTAAGGGCGCCGCATTTACCCCGAACGCTAATTGGTTGCCGTGGGTTTTCTTTTTAAAGTAATTTCCCTGTGAATGTAGAAAGATAGAGGTTAAGAATCCGCCATGTAATAAATATTTTGTTCCAATGAATGTAACTAGTAAGTCCAAATGTAATAGTGTTACTAACGTGTATGGCTGAATAACGGCAGATCTTAAACATAACCTAAACCCATCAACCTGTTTAATATCTGTTCGACGATGACAGGTTAATTGGAAAGTGTGCCCTTACACCCCCCCTTCACCTACATATCCTGAACCCTAATTAGTGGTGTTTTCCTGGATCCCAGCCATCTTCATCCTAATACTTGTGAAAATGTCGCTCCGAACTGGGATTCTCTATATCAACTTTTTTACATAATCAATTAAATAAAATGAAAGGATGTGTCCCGACAAAGAACAGGTGACTTAGATATGGTAAACTGACCAATTAGTAATCGGACCGACCCGAACGAAAATATCCTAAGTGTGATATAAACAAAATTTCGTCTTTCAGAATCTCAAGGTGGGAAAACTATTGTGCGTATAAAGTTGTGTAGCATCTGCTCGATGAGCTATGCTTATGACTATATATATATACATATATATAAAAATGAAACAAAGTAGAGCGAAATAGTTGGACGCTATGAATAGTGCCTAATAGTTTTGATTTTAACGCTTCGTTTGATATATGCACCAGGGCGTATAAATACTATTAAAGATCTGACTTAGAAGGTAAAGACTCATCTTTTAGTTACACATAAAAGTTTTTTTTCTTTTCCCTCGCTCATCGCTGTTAAATAAATAATGTAAGGAAAATATTTTAGTGGTTCATATTGTGAATTACAAATTTGTTTTACGATATCTAAAACGTCATATATGTGATCACATTATTTTTTTCTTTCCTTTCGTCTATGTAAACAAAATATATATATATTTATCTGCATCTAAAACGATGCCATTGTATAATCCAAACAACGAATATATATATATATATATATATATATATATATATATTATTGTATATGCTACTGACATATAACAACAATTTGTGCTTTGAATTTCTTTTCTTTCTTTTAAATTAATGTAATAAATGTTTGTGAAAATTGTAGTTAGATGGTTTACTTTGACTATAAATCTCAACACCTATACACTGTCCTGTGTGAATGAGTGTGTGATTGGGTGATAAATCTAGCTTTAAGTTGTAGTATTGATACGATTTTTTTACTGTACTAATATTGACAATGTACGCTTAATAGATTAAGATATGTGGTAGTTCACGACCAAGGTCATGAAGGACCAATACCGACTCGTTTAAATCTGCTCTGAGAGAGAAGCTAACATAGCAGGATGAGCCTGAATACGACGCTTTCTTTCAGATACATCGAAATTTATATCGACGCATAAAATATGAATATTACATTGATAACTTTGATTTTTTTCTTGGCTAATTTATATGTGTGGTCGATTTCAAAATCTGAACTTCCAATAATGGATATTAGTTGAGTACTTCGGAAACAGTGGATGAATTATTAAAATTAAACTTTTTCACCGATCGGGGCTAGATTGGGATAACCCAGTAGTCGTGGTTATCTGGGTCTAGGTCTGAGCTGTATGTATGAACATGTGTCTATATCTGATTACGTTAGTACTAAATCCTTACCCAATAGCACTTGAAGACAAACTCAGTTCAATAACAATCCACTTCCCTTTGCTACATTTTGCAATGACATCCAGTAATAGTTGTTTTCCTTTCCTTCTCTTACTTTGTTACCTCTTTCCCTTATTCCTTTCCTCTTCTTTCCTACCTCTTTCTCCTACTCTCATTATTTATTTTTTCTTTCTTTCTTTTTCTTTTTTTCTCCTATTTCTAACAAAACTGAAAACGAGGCCGTGGCTGGAGTGGTCGGTATTAACACGGTCAATAAATTGTTTGGATAGTTTTTTTTTCTTTCTTCGGAAGTCCGATATGAAATTTAACCAGAAAATGAGCAATATACGGAAGAATAGTAATAATGCGATTTAGTCATGGTTTTACCTAGTCATGAACCTTTTATGATTTTTTTTCTTCTTCCGCTAGGGACACCACCTCCCATCCACACGAAGTTTATTTTATTGTATTTTTTTTCTTCATGTCTCGTTTTCAATCTCACCTGACGATCTTAGATTTTTGTAAAAATTGGTGCACAGCTTTATTACAGTGGGAGATGAAAAAACCCCAAATATTACCTCTCTCCTCCTGAAAGTGTCTCCATACAGGGTGTTCAAAAATGCCAAAAGACGGAATTTATTCAGGCGCAGTGATTATTAAAAATTATCATAAAATGGTTAATATGTGCACTAGAGACGTAGAACAAACACCATTGGAAAGCTTAAAGATTGCTCTACAAGCTGTACTATATTTAAAAAACTATAAAATAAAAAAATATCACTTCAAAAATTCAAATTAAGATTTGAATTTTGAATTTCTCATAGAAATGTCTCTCTGAATTTGTTCAAAATTGTCCAGATTGTAGTCTCATATTTGTACTAAAACACCAAACAGTTGCATTTTGAGCACTCAATGGGATCCGATTCTAAATTCAACATAACCAAGCATTGCACGATATTGACCATGTGAATAGATGGGTTTAGATCGATAACCATTTGCCTGGAGCTATTTACCTGCAGCATCAAAGGAATTTATATTCAATTTAATTTGTTTCTTGATGTATTCATTTGAATTTACATCATCCACCTTTTGAGTTATTTAGAGAGGTATTACGTTTCCAAATAGTACTTAATACAGGTCATTATTCATGTTAGTCAATATGGATGTTTCTAAATTTATGTTGACTACATTGCTACATGTTATTTTCATTCCTTCGTTTCAGGATTGCTATTATAGAACATATTATGAAAGGGAGGGATATATTTTCCTCCCTTTCCCAATATTTGTATCAAATGTGCTATGAAACACAGTGACATTGCTCACAATCACTTCACACGCTTTCAGCACAAACAATTAGTCAATAAATTCTTTTTCCTATTTCAATTATCCACTTCCACATATCTGTGACAGCACATCTGCGGACATCCTGGACTTCCCGGATTTGACAGAAAGATATCGAAAAACTCTTTTTCAGGTTTACAGTTGTCTCAGACAGTTTTCTACTAGGCTGAAATGATAAACGAGAGCTCCCTTCGTCGCTAACCGGTTAACGTACACGCCTTTGGCGTGGAAGAGCCGGGTTCGATTCTCAGCGGAAGCACTTTCCACCGCCTTGTCCCGCTATAACCTTTATTCGTTAATCTTGGAAGAACGTGTAATTTGTACCCAAGCTTCTGTATGTTTACAAAGACATCAAATTCCGTTACCAGCTTACTTTATATCTTTCAAAGCACAGCTGCGACGTCGTTTATGCATATGATCAGTGGCGTAGGGAAGGGGGGCCCGGAGGGGCCGGCCCCCCCCAAAGAGGTCCGACAATGTACTTTGGTACTTTGATGTTTGTAATTTTTTATATATATTTATGTTTATATATTTTTTTGTTTGTAATTTTTCTATATGTACCTATAACAGCACTTGGGCCCCCCCCCAAACACACATCCTGGCTACGCTACTGCATATGATATAATATTTATGCCTTGAAGTACGTAAAAATATTTATAATTTTAACAGGTACTGATAAATTAATAACGTTCTTTATTCGTATCAAATAATTACATAAATTTTAATTTTCATTACTTAATTTTTTTAATGTAGATTTTGAATAAAAGGTGTTCCTTAATTGTATAGATTGTACGTATTCATTTTGAATTTTGAATCAATTATTTTTGAGTTGTAATTATTTGACGTTTATCAACTATACAGACCAATAAATGAAACTAAAAAATCAATCTACACTATATACTGTACTTGTATTAGGGTTTCATTTAAGCGGTATCGCATCACAGTTTGCTACACAAAATGACAGAAATGCTATGCAAACGAAAAATTGGATCGCAATATGCGAATCATATATGATAGTATCTAATTTATTACAGAAATGAGCTACTTTTCCAACGGAAGACAGTTGTATATTATTGTCTTTCCATCATGTTAGAAAAGTACTCTTTCATTTTCAGATTCAGTTACAGCTCAGCGATGAATGTTTACTAACGTTACTCTTTAAATACGTTTTAGATTATTATAAAGACAGTCTAATGTGGATTACAAATCATATTATTAAAGACTAACAGTAGAATTAACAATAAAGAGGTACCATATTCACTTTGATACTTTGTTCCATCTGTAAAGAAAGTCTTGGCTTTCAAGATTCAAGACTCAAGCTTGCTTTTCGAAACGGAAACGCTAGCAAAAACACATGGCTTTAGTAGTAGTCTCATTTCTGTTCTATCCTTTCCAGTGGTGTACCCATCAAATCCTTTTTTTAAAAGGGAAAATGAGACTTTTTCATGGGGGTGGTCTTTTCACATGCTGAAATTGAACCAAAATCTTTTTTTCGGAATGTCCAACTAGAATCGACGACATATATACATAACCAAAACAAATTTTCAAGATATGCAGTTCTGCAATATAGCATAAAGCTTAACATTTATGATAAAATTACATACATTAAGCCAAAACATGTTACTTTTGTTTTGTTTCGTTGAATAAAATAACGTTATTTTACTTTACGAAACGTTATTTTACTTTACTTTTCAAATTTCATGTATCATGGAAAGTAACCTTAGGGAAGCACTCTCCTCACTGCGAAAACCATGACATGTGTTGTTGTGTCTCCTTCGTTTAAATTATGAACTTTTTTAAGAAAAGAAAAGGAATTTAAAAAAGAAATGGGCATTGATAAAATTGATATTTGCTAAGGCAGAGCCGGTGCAAAACAGATTTTCTCTGATAAAACGCCTTGTGCCTATGCAACCCTACCAAGTTCGGAGAACTCAAATTTGCATAACATACTAGGCGTAGTAGTTTCTGATGGTTTATGAAAACTGTAAATATTTTTTTAAATTCTTGTCGTATCGTTGTTATCTTATCTATTACTGTATAGGCTACATGTTGTATATTCTGACCTATAATATTGTGGTGGATACATTAATAATTGGCAGGTTAGATAGTATAAGTGTATAAGGACATCGACCTAAGAATCTCTTGAATCGCTTAAAAAACCAGACTTCCGTGTATACACACATTGCTCTATAGACGTTGCAACCAGGAAATATGGTAAAAATTCAGAGTCAGATATAAGGAAGTCTTGCTACAAGGAAGTCACCTACGAGGTAATTGCATTGATAGGAATTCAGAGGATTGCAAGAAATACGGAAGGTAGTACGGAAGGTAGTAGCAAGAAATACGGAATTCAACGCCATCTTGGCATATCTACGCAGAGTTTTAACCAGTGATTGTCGTCTGGGCTCTACATTAATAGTAATTATCTACAATACCGTTTTCCTTTTCGTTTTGAACACTAGACTATATATATGGTAACGAGGATGATTATTATAATTTTAAATGACACCACACCATTGCACGAACACAAACACACAAAGCACAACGATTCACCATCACTGTTCACGTCACAGCAACTATCCATCCTGTGTAGGGTTGCCAGTGCCATACAGACGAAAATCATAGTTGCAGAAATACTTTGAACACTGCAAATGCGCAACTTTAAAGAAAGTATATAAATCTATATACGCAATCTATGCCTAGTGAATACATTTGAAAATTATCGAACCAGTGACTTTCTAGAAATAATAAAGTAATATTAGTGACATTTATTACCCGATAATATAAACTTACCATCTTAATCTTGGATAATTGTTTTTACGTCGATGGCACAGACCTATTATATCCTTCCAGAAGAAGAAGCCAATTTGTTATTGTGATGCCCATCCATTAATCACTCAAAATCGCCTAACCATCCTTTTGAACACTTCAATACGGCAATAGGATTTAGACTATCTACCCGGAGTTTTATCAATTATTTCATGATCAATTTATGGAACTTCACTATATCCAAAACAAACTATATCCATTCTTTTTGTGATTGCATTCAAGGGGGGCTCAACAAGGGAGTACCGCCCCTCAATATACTTTCGATACGACGTCCGGAAGCCATCCTTCATCAAACTGTGAGAAGAAATCTTTCAGTGTTACGACTGCGAGTTTGTGTTAGTGCTGATTCAGTGTTTTTTTTTCTTCTTAAAGTGTTTAATTACGGATGTGTACATCCTTAGTGATTCTCTACATCGAGTTATCGTCACGTAAGCAGTGAAGAGTGAATCTGATGAGGTGCATAAATTTCATTTTGTGTTTTAATAAAGTCGATACATATATATCGTTATCTACTCGCTACACGAGTTCCCAGTACTTACTAAATATGCAAACGTAAGAAGTTTACAGTTGCGACCGACGTCTGATTTAATAAAAAAAAAAAAAAAGTAATACTGCTTTGTGTAGATTTTTTTCTGTGCTCTTACTGACACACATTTTAGGTAGTCTTCATGGCTTACCTACATCATTATGATTTCAATGGTAACTTTTCCATATATTAAAAAAAAAAGACATAAAACTAGAAACACTTTAATAAAGAACTGAAAACTTTATTCATGATCAATAATCAGCTTTACTATTATGTTTTCGTATACACATTGCATTTGTATTTTCTTTGTGTATTTTATTATGTTGTGATTAACTATTTTTGTTACAGGGTGATCCATAATTGTAGTTCTATGTTTTGTAAATAAACCGGATTACCATCCGATTTATTTTCTAAAGGGCAGGCAGTGTGGTGGATACATTAATAATTGGCAGGTTAGATAGTATAAGTGTATAAGGACATCGACCTAAGAATCTCTTGAATCGCTTAAAAAACCAGACTTCCGTGTATACACACATTGCTCTATAGACGTTGCAACCAGGAAATATGGTAAAAATTCAGAGTCAGATATAAGGAAGTCTTGCTACAAGGAAGTCACCTACGAGGTAATTGCATTGATAGGAATTCAGAGGATTGCAAGAAATACGGAAGGTAGTTTTCGACCTACAGATAGAGCTCGAGGAGGACAGTCTCGACTAAACTCCCGTTTCGGAAAGATCCCGCGATTTGACATCCAAGTCTGTATATTCTTAGTGATTATAATCTGGACACTTCCATACCAAGACCGAAGTACTTCAAAGGCAATCAGGTTAGTAGTTTCTCTTGAGATGTCTAAATTAAGCAATTAATAACAAAACCGAACGATCTTTAGCTTCAACTAAAGTCAATTAAATTAACTTAAGCTTAAACTATAAACCCAACGCTTTACGAATGAAATAGGAAAATAGATAGTAGCCACACTGCCCATGCAAAGCCCTAAGCCGTTTTTTTAATTTAATTGTTATTGTTATTGTTGTTGTTGTCTAATTATTCAAGAATAAATTATTTAATGATATACTGTATGTTAAGTGTATTTATTTAGCTGGTTGTCTGGTTCGCTATCATCGAACCCTGATTGACCGAATTACGGTAATGTCAGCATCGAATGATTAATTACGATCATAAATCATTAACACCGAACCAGACACCACAATATTAATAATTGTTTATACATAATTGAAACCGTTCATATGTTTTGCAAACGTAGTAAAAATAATTTTATTGTGTTTTTAATAATTCCAATAAGTGTAATTTATTTGTAAGAGCAAAATTTTGAATGTAAATTGTTTTACAAAATCACTTTGCTAAACTGAGCTGTCACTTCGTAAATACTTTGCTTTTCTCTCATATGATCAGCTGTTTCGTAAGTCCAGTGGCGTACGCAGCAGGGTTCCCGGCATCCCATTGAGCAGGATATTATGCAGAAATAATAGTTACCGCATTAAGATATGTATACAACTACTTGAAATGATATGAACTTGCAAGCCTGATCCTCCGCATTAAATTCTGCATATGTATCTGCGTAAGAATATCACACATGGGAGAACTGAAGTGTATACTTTTTTCAGTTAAGTTGATTTTATTTTAGCGTCCCTTTCAGCAGCGAGGCTATATGAGACGTGGACCTACTGTTTAAGTGGAATCCGAACTACATGAGCTCCCGCCGGGAATCGAACCTGGGTCTCCCACGTCAAAGGCGCGTACGCTAACCGCTTAGCCACGAGGGAGCTCTAATACTTTTTTTCAATTTCATATGTATATACAGTGTACCAATTGAGAGGAGTATGTCAACGATTTTTCTCCGAAAATTTATTCCCCGCTAAGAAAATTTTCATCTGGCAGGGATAACCTTTTTCTTCTAGATCTTTTTTTCTAGTGCTCATGCAGTAAAAAAAATACAGGAACAACTTTTGTTAGGAGTAGCCAAACTTACAAAAATAAAGGCTTTTATTGAGTTAAAACCAGGGGTGAAAGTGAGGGGAAACGCAGTAGGACGCCGTTACCCCACTTCTAAAAATATCTATGGCGTCCCTCCACTTCTTAAAAAATTACAATGAGCAAAGATAGGCACGGGGAACGGCGTGATATCATCCGTCCCCCTTTCTTTTCATGTTCACGTTTACCGCTGGTTAAAACAGTTAATGGGACATATCTCTCCTCAACCATTTTGTAGTGGGTAGAGTCGCACACTTTTTGTTTCTTGAAATATTTATGTATTAATGCTGAGAAGGTATTCTTTGCGCCAGGAGTAAGCTAAAGGGGTCGAAGAGTGTGGAAAGATCATCAAATATTTAGCTCTGCACTCCCTGGAAAAGTATCCTTGTACACCGTGTCAGTATCACAAAATTCATTCAAACGGGTGATGATGTAATTTTACCTAGAAACATCTATACATTTTTAATGATAAGAGATAGTCTAGGCATCGGGGCTTAAAAATTGAATTCTAAGGGCAAATCATATAACAAATTGGCATCCGGTATTTTTTAAATATATATACCCACTGTTCATAAAAATGCCGGATGCCAGAAAAAACACCTCACGGTAGGGAGGGGCAGGAGGGATAAGCTGAAATTTTAGCCGTTTCTATT
The DNA here is from genome assembly GCF_964235325.1 of Thermobia domestica. NCBI lineage: Eukaryota > Metazoa > Arthropoda > Insecta > Zygentoma > Lepismatidae > Thermobia > Thermobia domestica. The sequence continues at coordinate 151,091,385 of NC_137469.1, forward strand.
ATTTACTGTATTTCTGTAACCACTGAACCTAGAGCATCCAAACTTTTTTATTTTGTTTGTCTAATTGTCTTCTACAATTTAATGTTAATGCATTTTTGAACTAAATGTAATGGTTTTCTTGTTATTTGAAGTTTTACTCAGTATTGGTTGCGCGTGACATCAGTATTTTAGCCACAGATTCTTTACAAGATCGAATTCGGAAAAATGTTTCCTCTGAAAGTTTTTTGTCATATTATGCTCTTTCAAAAAATGTATACTTATATTAGTGTAGCACTAATAGTCTCTGAGTTATTAGCGACTTTACGTTGTCATGTGCGATACTGATCACGGCGCGTCTCAAGAATTACCTTCCTACAAACGGTAGATATTAGCAACTGATGATGATTAAAATATATATATATAAATAATCTTGTATGCCAGCAAGTATATAATCCTGATGATTAAGTCTGTCTATAATCTAATTTAAAATATCCATTTCTTAACATCAATTGAGGGCTTTTCGGAAAATAACCCTTGTCAAAACACAAAATTTCTCTCAACGATGAAAAGAGAGATTTCTCTAGTACACCTGCAAATCTTTTTCTTTATACGTGTTTCTGATACCTTCTAAAACATGCACACACATGCTTTCTGTTCATTTTCTGAAAACTCTTGCTTTGACAAGTGCTGTTTTTGCTACAAGTCCTTCGATTTATGTACTACAATGGCATTGAACGAAATAGTCCAGGAACCAGATTTCATAATTGCTTTCAAGAGAGAATCATTAACAATTTCCCATCCACTTTTTCCTATATTACAACCTTTCCCTCCTAATACTTACGAGGAAGGTCCATAAACCGTGAGAGTTGAATTTTGATGAAAATTTGTGACAAGCTTCATTTCGAGTTGCTAAGTAACGTAGTAATAGTCACTTGATGCGCAAATGCTTCGTTGAGCTGCTACACCGACGCCATCTTGAAATCCAGTAGGCAATGTCCAAGAATACCCTTTTGACACAAAAATGAAAAAAGCTTTTGATAGATCTGACTTCAGTATTGTAAACCAAGGTAGAACATCTATATGTGGGAGTACTTCCAGTGCATGATCGCCATTTTGAAAGGCGCCATATTGAATCGCGGTCAAATATGATAAATGGTAAGGGGGTCATGTGGGGTATCAAATTAGCACTGGAATTTACTCCTGAATCCATTTCCGTAACCAAAGTTTAAATATCAGTTTTCACTTCAGAGTTAGGAGCTCTCTCGCTCACAGGAACATATAAAAACTGTGCAATTAACATGTGTGTTATGAAATGCAGTCGTGCGAGCACTTCCAAGATTTTAACTAATGCAGTAGTAGTCACTTGATATACAATAGACACTATACGAATCAGATCTTGAGACTAGTGAGAAAAATCGTTAATTAAATGGAAACTCCTGTAGTGAAAAATGGAATAGCAGCACTGTAACAATTTATACCTATTTCAAAGTGTGCTATATGTATGAATCTATGTGTGTTGCGATTATGAATAGCATTTAAATGCTGTTATATAAGTTAGGCGCAACGGCACATATGACTTTACAAGAATATATCTTGAAGTTATTAGAAAATTAATAGAAAAATAATATAAACTGACGCACATAAGCAAATGTTAACCTACTAACCTTTTGCTCTTCAGTTCTGATGATGGAGATCCAAAACGAAGTGATTAGCACACAGTATCGTGGAGCAGTACAAACACTTAACAAATGCACTTTCGTCACAATCTTTATGACCACAGACACTATTTTCTACTAGTCTCCAGAACAGAGCTGGAGTTAGGTTTGGTCGGGCCCTAAGCTACTGAAGATAATGGGACCCTTTATGTGTCCAGATGAACGTAGGACCTATATACAGAAATGAAGAAACCAGTGATATTTTACGAAGCAGACTAGCAGAAGGAGCCCCATTACTTACATCATATGGGCCTACACAAACGAAGCACTGTTGCTACATGTAGATGTTACTTCATTTATTGTTTTTCTTATATTTTGAAAATGTACATTCAATTTTTTCCTTGAATTTTTTGGGCCACCATGAGTATGGGGCCCTAAGCTTAGCTTCTTTACCTTATACGTAAATCCGACACTGCTGCAGAACACTTGTAAATGAACCAACTATTTCTCCTGTGACATACTCACATTTTTGCCATGCATATGCAAGCATGTCCTTTAGGACTGGCGCACAAAATTGATGATACACAACAGAATGCATTTTCATTATGAAAATTCTGCCATATAACTTGTACACCGAACAAGTGAACACCTGCTACAATTAGTTATTTATCACAGTTTTGATATGAAAACTAGTCTTGCCCTTATTATAAGCAAGTGTTTTATCGTTAAAGGTGGAAAGTTGCAGATATTTAATTATTTGATATTGAAGGAAAAAGGAAGAGAGAGCAACTTATGGATTGCAACTTGGTATTGAATCTTGTAATAATCTTTATTGCCATCTATTCTTAGCAGGTGTGTATGTATTCTCTTATCACTAATAGTAGAACAGACACAAGAGAACTGAATTCTAAGTTTCCAGGTGTATCTTCTTCTAAGAATGGGCTGTGAACTGATAATTTAAATCCCCTTAATTGTTAAATGCGTCAGCAATAAATCGATTGTATTTAGACAAACTGGCAATAAACATATTAAAATATTTTAACTTCGTAATATGCACGGTAAATTATAGGTTGTCAAGTATGAGTATTGGAAAAGAACGCAATATTCTGCAACAATGATGGTCTTTGCCTAAGGTTTCAAGATTGGAGAAGAAAACTTAAAACACTATAACGGACCACGTAAAATTGCCTAAAATAGATTTTTGGTTTGTGTCTGATGAAGGCAAAGTTAATTTGCTGAAACTGTAACGCTATTATTTATTAGTTAATATATACTTTGGTCAGAATTCCTCTATTATTTTATTTTTGGTTTGATTCAGTCCAACGTCCCACACTTATGCCTGCTACGCTAAAGGAGACGTGGACCTACTGATTATGGTGGAATCCTAACCATTTTGGTCGTTCAACTAATATTCACCAGTTTATATCATTTTTCTAATATATATCCGAACAATCCCTTTGGTATTCTCTGCTCGTCAGTACTATTAGGCATGTGTTTCACCGACAAGCAGTCTATTACATCGCACTTTGAAATAGGTATAACTTGTAACATGCTGCTATTCCATTTTTCACTACAGGAATTTCCATTTAATTAACGATTTCTCTCACTAGTCTCAAGATCTGATTGGTATAGTGGCTATTGTACTGCATTAACTACTGCATTAGTTAAAACCCTGCAAATGCTCGCACGACTGCATTTCATAACACACATGTTAATTGCACAGTTTTTATATGTTCCTGTGAGCGAGAGAGCTCCTAACTCTGAAGTGAAAACAGATATGTAAACTTTGGTTACGGAAATGGATTCAGGAGTAAATTCCAGTGCTATTTGATACCTCACATGACCCCCTTACCGTTTATCATATATGACCGCGATTCAGTATGGCGCCTTTCAAAATGACGATCATGCACTGGAAGTACTCCCACAAATAGATGTTCTACCTTGGTTTACAATACTGAAGTCAGATCTATCAAAAGCTTTTTCATTTTTGTGTCAAAAGGATATTCTTGTACATTGCCTACTGGATTTCAAGATGGCGTCGGTGTAGCAGCTCAACGAAGCATTTGCGCATCGAGTGACTATTACTACATTACTTTGCAACTCGAACTGAAGCTTGTCACAAATTTTCGTCAAAATTCAACTCTCACGGTTTATGGACCTTCCTCGTTAGTGTAACGGTAAGAAAAAAAGCATAAAATAAGATATGCCTAACACACTTTATAAATGATCAGTTTTTAAACTGTTAAATCTTATTTAGAGAAGAAGCACTACCTATTATTAAGATGTGTACAGTTTCTGTAATACAATAAATCTATAATAAGAAACGTAATAGAAGGAAACCATATGCTGCAGAATTCTCTATACAAGAGATCAAATTATTTGATTTCTAGAATTAGTTCTCAATAATGTATGCCACTCTTATATCTCGAAAAGATATATAAATTTGTGGTGTCTTTAATGCATCATTCAGTTTTCTTTATCATTCTGTTCATTAACTGTTACTGAATTTTTATATTCGGTCGGACAACTACATATTGGAATGCACAAGAAACCGCAATTTTTAAATTTGCATTTCAAATTTACACACTCAAGTTTTTGACAGCTGCACATGGTAATCTCTAAACATGCCTTTGGAATATCTTCAATCAAAACTGGCTTCAGATTTGGTCCTCCAGGCACCATCCGGAGTCTTCTGGCCTTGGTAGATCGATCTCACACTTCCCAAATTGCTATTTCGTAATGGGATCTCTTTATATATTGTTTCAAAGCATTACTAGTTGTAGGTAATCTCTATATCTGCATTTTCCTAAAAGTAGGAGCCAAGCTTCATCACGGATTTTCGCATTAACCTTGAGGAGCTTCGTGAGAAACAGTTCTGCAGATTCAATAGCGTTTGCTGATAAAGGAATCTGTTCTAGGGAAAATAAAAGGTCATAGTTTACTGAGTAAGTAGACAATTCTTGGTCGTTGATGTTCCAAGTGAATGTGACGTTATGTTGTATCCAAGTGGAGCGTGATGAGCCATTACTTCTCATTCTCAGGTTACTGGCGGAAAAGGTGGTGAACTGGAATAAACCTTCTTGTCTTTGAAATCCCGTTCTATACAAGAAATTCTATCATAATGGTGTATCAACAGCAGGAATACATCGGTGTTTCTACTCATCACAACAATTCTTTCTGAATTGAGATTCGCAGCATGAAGTATTATTCTAGAATCTGCTTCTCCATGCTTTCTTTTCAGATTTTGAACATCGATCTCGAAGTTTGATTTAACAGTCTTCTGATCTTTAAAACTACCGAAAACAACAACAAAGAGTTCTGAAGGTGATAATTCCAGCAATGTATTGTCTCCTTATGGTCTACTTACTCAGAAAACTGCGACCTTTTATTTTCCCTGGACAGACTCCTTTATCAGCAAACGCAATTGAATCTGCAGAATCGTTTTCCACAAAGCTCCTCAAGGTTAACGCGAAGATTTGTGATGAAGCTAGACTCCTACTTTGAGGAAACTGCAGCCATAGAGATTATCTCCAACTAGTATGGTCTGAAACAACATATAAAGAGATCCACATACCTAACAGCAATTTGGGAAACTCTGATAAGTGTGAGATCGATCTACCAACGCTAGAAGACTCCGGATAGTACTTGGAGGACCAAAGTCTGAAGCCGGTTTTGATAACACTTAAAGATATTCTCAAGGCTTGTTTAGAGATTAGCATGTGTAGCTGTCAGAAACTTGAGTGTGTAAGTTTGAAATGCAAATGTAAGAATTGCGGTTTCTTGTGCATTCCTATATGTAGTTGTCTGACCGAGTATAAAAACTCAATATCAGTTAATGAACAGAATGACAAAGAAGAGTGAATGATGCATTAAAGACATCACAAATTTATTTATCTTTTTCGAGATATAAGAGTGGCATAACATTATTGAGAACTAATTCTAGAAATCAAATAATTTGATCTCTTGTATAGAGATTTCTGAAGCATATGATTTCCTGCTATTACGTTTCTTATAGATTTATTGTACTATAGCAACTGTACACAACTTTAATAATAGGCAAGTGCTACTTCTGTAAATAAGATTTAACAGTTTAAAACTGATCATTTATAAAATGTGTTAGGAATGTCTAATTTTTGCTTCTTTCTTATTGTTACAGTAAGTATTAGGAGGAAAAGGTGGTTATATATATCTAGTTTGAAATCTAGTTCCCGGTCTATTTCGTTCAATATCATTGTAGTATTACCTGACCAGCAAACGAGTGCGGGCGGCCGGATTTGGAACTAAAATGCAAGCAGCAGTGTTTCTAACCGGATTACTTGTAATCAATCTATCACAGTTCTTTCTGTCTTGTTCGTAATAAACCACTTCACGCATATGTTCAGGTCAGGGGCAGATCCAGGGGGCGGGGCGATCAGGGCGATTGCCCCACAGAATAGGATATTTTTTATTTTAAAAATAAAGCCTAAGAATTTTCACCTTTGTATTATAAATGTATAATAACACCTAAAATAGGTATGCCTTACTTTTGTTTTGTTTTACGCTGCAGAAGTCAAATAAAGCAATAAATTGCAAGAAATTACTTACATTGGCGTTCTTGCTCAAAAAATGTCGACCTTCGAAATCGCAGGTGGCCATTTCTGTTCTAGAAATTACAGACAATAGCTACTTCTTTTCTAAAGTTGTTTTACTTTCTTTTTTCTTTTCTTTTCTTTTCTTTTCTTTTCTTTTCTTTCTTTCTTTCTTTTTTTTTCAATACACTCTTACCTTGATTTGACTTCGAACGACCGCCCCCCCAAACATTCAGCTTGGCTCAAGAGTTATTGAAGTTATTTGCAGAACATCTTAAGTAACAAGCAAGAAAACAACTACAACAAAAATACACCCTCCATATTAACTTGCGAACAAACTAGCGAGCAGCGTTTTACAGGTTGTTCCTGTTTTATAATGACATCGAATAAAACGTAATCAATTTTTATACAATCTTTTTTATACACGGTAGCTCACTGAATTGTGAATTGTGCTGTGTTGTTTTAAATTGGTATTTTCCATTCATATATCACTATTCACAATACATCTGCATTATTGCAGGAATGGTTCACTACAACCACATAACTTACGGCGTTCTTTATTAAGCGGAAAGAGATTAGGCTATGCATAACATCCAATCTGCAACTTTTAAAAACCGTTGGATACACTACAGAGTGAAACTCTCCGCTCCCCTGTCCCACCGCGCTTGCCAAGAAACTGATGTAAACACAACAGCAGCGCCATCCTCCCAAAACCGCACTGCTATCCTGGTCAGGTAATACATAAATCGAAGGACTTGTAGCAAAAACAGCCCTTATCAAAACAAGATTTTTTTTTCAGAAAAATGAATGGAAAGCTGCATCTTTTTGCATGTTTTATAAAGTATCAGAGACACTTATAAAGAAATAGATTTGCAGTTTCTCATACTGTGTACCAGAGAAAGCTCTCTTTTTGTTCTTCAGAGAAATATTGGGCCTTATGCAGAGTCGTTGTGACGCGTGATTAGAGACATACTAATGAGTTTGACAAACATGTGTTTCCTGCAGTAGTCAGGCCTTTCGTAGGACGCTAATCGTACGTCAAAACGACTCTGTGTAAGGCCTTTCGTGTTTTGACAAGAGTTATTTCCAAAAAGCTCCTAAATTGATATTAAAAATGGATATTTTTAGTTAGATTATAGAGAGACTTAATCATCAGAATTATACACTTGCAGGCAGACAAGGTTATATACATATCAATCCTCATCAGCTGCTAATATCTACCGTAACTCTTCGGCCGCGCCGTGATCAGTTTCACACACGACAAAATAAAGTCGCTTATAACTCAGAGACTATCAGTGCTACACTAATATAAGTATATATTTTTTTGAAAGAGCATAATATGACGAAAAACTTTTAGAGGAAACATTTTTCCGAATTCGATCTTGTAAAGAATCTCTGGCTAAAATACTGACGTCACGCGCAACCCACACTGAGTAAAAATTAAAATAACAAGAAAATTATTATATTTAGCTAAAACAAGCACAAGAATTAAACTGTAGAAAACAATTGCACATACAAAGTAGAGAAAGTTTGGATGCTCTAGCTTCAATGGTTACAGAAATATAGTCAATAATAGAAATGGCTAAAATTTCAGCTTTCGCCACCTATCCCGGCCCCCTCTCCCGTGATGTGCTTTTTCTGGCATACGGCATTTCTGTGATCGGTGATGGGTGTATATTCAAAAAATATCGGATGCCAAATTGTTACATGATTTGCCTTAAACTCGGAAAGGAGAGCAGTTTTGTCAAGTTGATGCCTAGACTAAGAATATGAAGAAGAATTGCTCGTATTAATGTATAGTGTGTATAAATGCATATAATATGTATGTATTAATGCTTGAGTGTGTATATGGGTGAAATTCGCAAACTGTGTATACATATGCAAAAACTTGGCTGCTGGACGAAAGAAAAATGTTTTCTAGCAAAATTAGAAAACCAAACACATCGTATGTTCCGTGACTCTTTTTGTGGAAATAACTATTTGGCTCTGTAGTTTGGATCATCCGACAAATTGATATTTATTTTAAATGAAATTTCTAGTTTAACATCCGACAGTAATGTTCTTTAAGTTAAAGGAAATAAATAATTAAGAGTAGACGGGACCTTTCTCAAATTTCCTAAGATAGAAGTCCCTTAAAATGATAACCGATTAATGTTTTTTTTTTTTTTTTTTTTTTTTTTTGCCTGTTTTGACCAGTGGTGGCTGTTCAGTTTTTGGGCCCCCAGCTAAAGATTTTTAGCCCTCTTGATAGGAACGTAATTTCAGGGGATGGAATGCAATGAAAGGGGGTTTAGAGGTGTCACACGTCGGCTGGGTTCCAAGGAACAGAGGATGTGCTCGGGGGTCTAATCCCCTAGAAACTGTCACATTTTTTTTTTTTTTTTTTTTTAGAGTATCGCACATTTGGCAAGAAGGCTCTTTAAACTTCATTCTGCATACTAGGGATTCATGGGACAGAATTCTAAAGTTGGGTCCCAGAATCCTTACTTTGTAAGATCCGTACTTGAAGCCGTACTCTGTAAGATCCATACTTAATTTTGCACTTGAATTAGATTTCTCAGTTCTCATGTGTTGCATACTTGAAGGAGCAAAAATAATTAAAATTGAACGCTTCTGGGTGGTTTTGTCAATTATTTCATTATAAATCAAACTATTTGAATACTAGTGCAGTAATCAAACGATGCTATAAGTTACCTGATTGTTTAAAATTCTTTTTCTGTGTTGTTATTCATATCAAGCCCGATACGTTAAACCGAATATTAAACTCACAAGGCAAGAGATAGCAACAAAGTCATGTGAGCTAATTACTTCTCTTACATTGTATGTAGTTATATTATTTCTTCGTAATAGCAATAATTGTGAAATATCATAGATAGTGTAGTGCATACTATATTTAGGGCATTTATGATATTTAGTGTTTATACCACATTTAGTGTATACTATATTTTATTGTTTCAAAATAATATTGTTTATTGCGTACTTTAACCCTTTGAATCTTTAGAATTCTGTCCCATGAGTCCCTGCAAAATGATGTTTAAAAAACCTTCTTGCAAATGTGCGATACACTAGTAAATCTGACAGTTTCTGCGGGATTAGACCCCCAACCACAGCCTCTGTTTCTTGGAAACCCGCGGATGTGTGACACCTCTAGACCCCCTTCCATTGTTTCCCCTTCAATTTTCTGAAATTACGTTCCTGTCAAGAGGGCTAGAAATCTTTTGCTGGGGACCCAAAATCTGAAGAGCCGCCACTGATGAAAACAGGTAAAAATACCATTAATTGATTATCATCTCAAGGGATTTCTATCTTGGAAAATTTTAGAAGGGTCCCGGCTACTCTTCAGGACCTAGTAATTACTAGTAGTGTTGAGTAACTTAATATAGCTGTAGATATTTACCTAATAAATAAGATGTTATGGCAGTTCATTCTCTGAGTATTAATTGTTTTTAAAATAGGCTTTTAAACTACGCCTGTCAAAATGAAGTCCTATTGTTAATGATGCACGTCATTTTAGAAGAGTATAGCCAGGCATTCGATAAAACTAATATAAGGGTCCATGTGGCCGTGGCCGTACTCAAGGGACCCTACCATGTATATCTGTTCGCATGCAATTAGTTCTACTTTAGTGCTTGTATGTAAAAATAGTAATAATAATAATAATAATAATAATAATAATAATAATAATAATAATAATAATAATAATAATTATTATTATTATTATTATTATTATTATTATTATTATTATTATTATTATTATTATTATTATTATTATTGCCTCAAAGTGCTCAGGCGGAAATGCCCGCCTTCCCGTCCGGGCCAGTCTGGCCCTGGTTGGGAGAACTTCATTTTGGCCACGCTCCTTTAATTCGTCGCCAAGAATACCGAAGGGACCAATAGGAAATATCGCCAGTCATGTGCATGAAGTTGTTATTATATATATATTACTTTTTCCAGACTAATTGTTTGTAAAGTGAGTTCCGGGGGATAAAATAACCCCTGCCTGTACATCATGAAGTGAAAAAATCGAGATGAACGCGTATAATTGTATGAATTTCGATGGCAACTGTCGCCGAGCATTAGAAAGTGAATATAGGAGAACAATGAAATAAAGTAAATAGATGCGCGTAATTTTACTATAGAATTATATAGCGAACGCATTTTGTCTGCTCCCGAACGGTTATCGTCGAATATACATGGTTACAGGAGCACTCTAATTGACACTATTAAAAACACCTCAAGACTTATCTCTTTACATGTGACGTCTCCTTCATCGCCTCCGTGGCAAAGTCGGATGGACACGCACCTTCTGATCGTAAGGTTGATGGTTCGCCCCCGCGTCGGGGTATTTCTAACTATTTTTTAGACTCACTGTAATGTAAACAAATCACGCATATAGGTAATTTAACATATTTTTGGAGAGGTATTTTGTGGTTCATTGTCTCTTCGTCGCGTCTCTCTCGCTGGCGGAACGCTCGTGGTATAGTTTTCAAAACGAAAGTGGGGCCACAACGGATCGTCGTTGAGGGGCATCTAATTTTTGCAGAGGGGTCGCTACTTGCCCATCATTGGTCAACCGACAGTTTCGGGATGGGATACCTTGAGTTTCAGGTTGCTTACAACATGTTTTCTTTTTCTGTCATTCACAAAAAACAAAACTTGTATACGAAATAACGTAATAAACAGAAAAAAATATATAAAAAGTACATTTGAGTGTTCGGGCCACACATCACATTTTCGAGGGCCAAGGGTTAGAGAGTTTTATTTCCCCAATATCGAGTAACCTGGATAAAACGTTGAACTCGATAATCTGCAATGTATGTTAAAGGCTCGTGAAAGAATATAAGGAAATAATCGAAGAGATACATTTAAACTGTAGTTTCACATAACATTAACCTCGATTCTCAAACAGAACGTTAAACTTCCTCATATCCAAATGCTGCAACAACATGCTCTAATACTACTTCAATCACTCATTTTCAACAATTTACTTTGACAATTTAGATTTGAATTCTCTTGACTATTGTTTGTACATAACACTGGTTATTATGTCTGAAAGAAGAGTTTTACAACATTGAAATTGTAAAAGTGTGCAATTTCCTTAAGACACTTTACATCAAGTTTTCCCCCTATTAATTGACAGCGATGTCTTAGAGAAGTGGGAAAAGCGTTAGTTTCACATTCTGGTGGTTCTCGCTTCGATTATCGTTGGGTAATTAAAGGATTTTTTTTATATTTGTAATGCTGATACTTCCAATGTAAGGTAACATAGAAAATGTTCAATTTGTCTCGGTCTTAGTGTTGATACGACTTTCTTCAGTGCACTCGCAATAGAACAGTGACCTACGAAATATGTCTACAAGAAGGCGCCAGCCGCATTAACCATGATTCATACTGTCTTGGAACGTAACGTGTTTAGCGCAAAATTGATGAATACGTTAGACATATCGATAGTATAGGTAAAAATACGACTGATCAAAAACAAAGGTTATTATTTCACAGAAATTGCTTATGTTTCTACTTGTTCTTCTTCTACTATTACTGCTAGAAATACTAATGTTTTTAGCAATTCTCCATTTCAGATACGTTCCATATGAACAAATACTTCAAATTGAATAATCAAACACTTCATATAATATAAAACATGTAGCCAAGTGTCGGCTTTCCAATAATAATAATAATAATAATAATAATAATAATAATAATAATAATAATAATAATAATAATAATAAAGGATTAACAGAATTTGAATACCAATTACGTAAACATTATCTTTCAATAAAGAAAACTAATTGCCACGACGTTTTTCGAACCCGTGTCTCTGTCATACGAGTTTCATAATTTACCAATCTACCACAAATTCTTCATACAAAGATAAGGAAATAAATTAGTAGTTACAGGTGATAAAAATAGAACTTTCTTTTTGTATACGTGTTCATGGAATTCAAAGAATGCGAAAATAACGTCTGCCGGCTTTTCTTCTTTCGAAATTAGAAGTTACGGTAAAGAAGAATAGTAGTAATGTAAATCGGGACCAGTTAAAAACGATGACGTAGCCTCAACTTGAAGAACGTTTTGTGATATATTCCTCATTGACGAAGGTCTATATAACTTGTTCTTAGTTAAAGAAAGAAATCTCGAGTAAGTTATTGTGACCCTCATAAGGAATGTCTCCTTATACAAACATTAGTATTTTGTGTATAGTCATACATGCAACGATTTTAACTGGCTAATAGTTTAGATGAAAGATGAAGTGACGTGGTAGGTAAGTGGTTAGATCATTGAACTTCTATTCGGCAGACCCGGGTTGAAATCCGAGAATTGAAGAAGGTCTCTCAATGGAGACAATGATCTATAAACTTATTTTTAACATTTGTTCTAGATTTGATATTTTCATCTACTTTCAAGCATTTACTGATTCGTTAGGGGTCAGTATTTTCATTTCTCTAAACATACAGTATATAAAGAAATTATACAATACATATACAGCAATATTGAATTTAGTATATGATGTTCTTTGGAAAACACGATTTCAACCATAGAGATTCATTTGAGAATGGGGAACTATTTCGTTAGTCACCTAGTTTACAATTTTACCTGCATAAATACCTGGATCAGGGCTGCCAATTGCTGTGATTTCCGACAAAAGTTTAGTGTAAGTTGGGTTGCATCTGTCTAGGTGTTCTCACAACTGCAAATTACCTAGACCCCAAGAGATAGAATTAGAGCACTTAGGGTGGAGATACTTTTGCGGTTGGCTGTACATACGTACTTAAAGTGGGAAGTACATTTCATGTTTGTTTTTTTTTTTTAAGTCGACCTATTATATTTGTATGCTGCGTTACATATATTTATCCTATAAGTTTTCATAAGATAAAACCAGTGTTGCTTGCTAACAAAAAGCACCATCTCAGTATGTCCATACAAGAGTCAGTATAGTTGAATGGTGTATTGAACTGTTAAAATAAGATAACTGTTTACAATAAGCTCGTGATGCATAATACATTATGATTTGATATACCATCTATATATATAAAAGAGAACGTACAAATCCTTTGTCCGCTCATCACGCTAATACGGCTGAACCAATTTCTTTTATTTTTGGGGGGTTATTAGGATTTGGACCCTAGATGGTTTTTATCATATCACTTTAATTTTCAATTACCAGTGTCTTGAGATAATTGACCATTCAGGTGTCCATTACGTACAAATCCTTTGTTAGTTCATCATAGGTATAAAAATAAACGTATTTATATGCAACCCGCATGACCGTGTCACTCGGCGGGTTAACATACATGACAGGCGTTATAATGGTTTTTATCATATCACTTGAAAGCGAAAAAGTAAAAATTATCTAAGTAACAAAGTTTATTGCGTTCGGGGGTGACCGCAGCGAAGCGGGGCGGGTTAACATAAATGACAGGCGATATAATGTTAACATTTACTGCAATCTTCTATGGTTTTTATCATATCACTTGAAAGCGAAAAAGTAAAAATTATCTAAGTAACAAAGTTTATTGCGTTCCGGGGTGACCGCAGCGAAGCGGGGTGAACGCTGCTAGTATAACATACACTAGGCTAACATATAGTAGGAACATCTGGACAATAACTTTTTAAGCCATCATCATTATATTTGATCTTACCTACAACAACAAAATTATTCAATGACCAGAATCTGTTTAAAGTTTACTAGTCGAAATTCATGCTGTAGAAGCAAATCTGGGACTGTTAATATATTAACGAACTTTCATCAACTAAATTCAGTTATTTTTTAACTAAATTTTATGTGCTCGACATAGATATTTTCTGTCTTTTCTTCTTTTAAAGTGTAAATAATTTGAAACAACTGTTCGATTCCCGGGTTCGATTCACAGTGAGGACACTCGGTCGAAAAGTTTAAGAAGCTTTTCCAGGCGAGCCATCCTGAATGAGGTTTTCCTGGGTTTTCCTCATTCTCTCCAGGCAAATGCCGGGGTGGTATCTTATATATAGATCCCAAGACACTTCCTTCCTTCCCATTCCCCGGATAGTATGCTCGCCGAGGGACGTCATCCCTCATACGTAATGAGCTAAATCGCCATAGATGCCAAAAGCCCAGAAATCTACATCCTAAATCCTAAACAATTGTTCGAAGCACTAGCGTATGCAGAAATTTATTTCGGAAGGGGTCCAAACTCAATATGAGGGTATTTTATATTAAAATTTCTAAAATTGCCCCTAAAATTAGGCTAAATTTACACGAAAGTCGAAATTTTCGGGTGGTCCAGACCCCCAGGACCCACACCCTGCATACGTCCCTAGTTTGAAGATACAATGATTACAAGTTTCAGAAGAATATGGTATTTACATATTCGTGCGTTATTTAAATTCATAAATACATAATTAAATTATCAGCGGAAGCAGCAACATTAAACTTCATAGTTCAGTAACATGAATAGTCTATTTTAAATAAATAGCTAGGTAAATAATCTTTGATCTGGACATGATAAATATCAAAGAGTTGACAAAATTTCAAACACTTAAGAAAACATAAATTAATAAATAGAACATAATGATAATTAACACAATACAATTTCTGTAACGAAGTAATGAAATTCGTAATAACATACGTACAAATTTGATGGAAAGACCTAAAAAAAAAAAAAAAAAAAAAGTACAACTTACCAGATTAATAGCATTGGACAACCATTTACCCTAAGAATAGCACTGATGCGACGTGGAGTCGTAGAGGTCGCGAATGGAAGCAAGTAGAATATTATATCATTCTTCTGCAGCATATCACTCAGTTTCGTGGGAGAAAATGAGGGCAGAAATCTGGGCTTCAAAGCGGATCACAGATGTTCAATTATGTTCAGATTCGTTGATTGGGTTGGCCTTGTTAAGTATTCAACTTGATCTCAATTTTTTAAAATATTCTGCGACTGCTACAGCTGTGGAGTGGTTTCATTGTCATTTAGGAATAGGATGTCATTGCCCGCAAACAACATCTAGATCATAAAATCCACATGGTCCCCCAAAATTGCGACATCACTAGCAATGACATGTCAGGTAATCGTAAGCACAGGATCCACTGAAGTCCAGGATGTTGCGGCCCACATCATCACAGCCACCTTCATGTTTTGTTTTTTGGCAGAGACACTGCGGATCATACACTTCTTTGGCGTCCGCCAGACATTAACACGTCCCGATATTTGTAGTAAGATGAACAATGAATGATTCATTCGACCATATCACAGGTTTTATGTTATTGGCGATCCATATTACATGTTCGCTCGACCATTGGTGTCGTGTGCTTAAATCTTGTGGTCCGTTATCAGCAATTTCGCTAGTGAAACCTGATCCGGTATGTAAATATTATGTAACTCGCGGTGTAATGTGATTATCGACACAGAATGCGGGAGATGCTGCATGAGTTTCTCCATTACTTCCACTGCAGACGCACGATGGGTCTAATTGGAAATCCGCAATCTATTGCCCGGTAGAACTTGTTATTGAGGTGTTTCTTCCGACCACTATTCCTTTTCGCCGATATGGTTTTGCCGTGAGTTTTGTAGGCCATCATCACGACCGCCAATAATTTGCCCCCTTCAGAAATCAGGGAAATTTCCATTATTATTGTTGTTGTTATGTTTGGGATAGCTTCAGTTTTCAGTTCTCCTCCTTATTCCTCAGATTTCAGTCCTCAGGAGTGAAAGGAAGAAAACTCGTTCATTGAATGTAGTATAGTCAAATGTACACTCATGTCCAAACTGATTGTCGCATATCTATAACTGTCTTCTTGTAAGAATATAATTTGATAATGATTTTGCAGGGTATTTTAATACTGATACTATGTATATAATCGGGAAATGTATATTTGTGGTCAATTTTATAGGAAAAGAATTGTAAATACGAAAATTAGAATGAGTAAAACAAAATGTTGCTAAATGAACAAGAAAGATTTATTTTTGTTTTATTGTTCTTATTTACTGCTCTTTTGACATGAAATTTGCTACATACATTTCTTTGTCGATTATACAGATACTAACGTTATAAGAAATGCCGGGTGAATTCGTTATCGAACTATATTCCTACAACAACATATTTATAGACATGCGAGAATAATTTTGGACATGAGTGTACATGAGCAGAGATGGAGTGGGTCGGTGGGTCAGTGGGTCAAGTGAGTCAAGTTTTCTGAGTGGGTCAGTGGGTCGTGGGTCAACAGCATGTGACCCACTGTGACCCACCACCCACCGTGACCCATTGCGACTCACCACCCACCATGACCGACTGTGACCCACCACCCACCGTGACCCACTGTGACTCACCACCCACCGTGACCCACTGCGACCCACCACCCACCATGACCCACTGCGACCTACCGACTCAGTATGATCTACCGACCCTCTCTGCTCACTGCATTGTAGACACTATCTTCTGAAGACTGGTAAATTTGTCTTCGTTTTACTTTCAAGACCTTCATTTCCCTTCCTTTTCCACTTGTTTAATCTACTTACCTGAGGTGAGTATATCTAACCAAGTGGAAAAAGAACTTCAGGCACTTTTGAATATTCATATTTTTAATTGTAATAATAGCAATAGGATGTTTACTACTACTTGGCTTTCGAGATCTGTGAGTTTTTAGAGGAGCTAACTACTGGAAAAAACACATATTTGAATCACTGTAATATATAAATTATTATATAAAAAATTGAATTTAACTATGTGTGCCTTATCATCGCGGTCAAATTGCGAAGTCAAATGAAATTACTTTAGGTATATAGTTAGGCCATAATCCAAACTGGGATATTATATTGCTTTTATTATAATGCATAATATCCTAAGGAGATAGAGAGGATCCAAATTTTTGCAAAAAAAAAAAAAAAAAAAAGTATCTCGCAAACGTTAAACTTACGGAGCTGAAATTCAGTGTATTAACTCTTTATTGAAAATAAACAGAATGTATCCTAGCATTTTTTTTAAATTCTCCTTTATGTGTGTGTGGGGGGAGGGGGCACTTTCTATATATGGAAAATTGGTAGTGAGTTGGTTTGTAAAAATGATCGAAAACGATCAATGTTATTTAAGAAAAAAATCAGAAACAAAAAAATACAGTGCTTGGCTTAATATATCCATTGCTTTCTACTATAATAATTGCTGAAGCTTATGTTTATTATATGGAGCGCTTACAGCACAGGGCAATCAACCCAAAAAATTGTGACTAAAATAGGCATAAAATTTGTACTGTAAGCTTAATTACACGGAAATTTTAAGTTTGGATTGTACGCATAATTATATGGAAAATTTTACACTTTTTTCCCTTTACGTTGGTCTACTTACCTTGATTTGGAACTTTCAAATTTCATCCTTTTTTCCACTGAACATTATTGATAATTCAACAAGGTAATAATTATACTATGATAATTTAATTTAAATTCCTCGTAATTTGGCACATGGCAAACAGCAGTGTGGTAATTGAAGGGGAAGAAGGAGGGAAATTCCCATTCACCTCTGAACACTTTCCAGAAACCTCGTTCCCTTTCGCTTTCTAGATGGGGGAGGGAATTTGGTAATGGCATCAAACCTTCATGTGTAATTGCAAAAATTAAATTTATAAACAAATAAGAAAGCATCAGTTTATCAGGCTTTAATTGATATTTTATTCACAAGATTCCCTATCGAAGGCGTGGTAGACGAAGTTTCTGTTCTCCATGAGTCGACATTGCCAACTGACATGGTCGATACGGAAAAGATGTTGTATGGTGATAGAGAGATTATACTTCTTGCTGAGTATTTCAATACTAACTAAGAAAAATCGTTATCAGACTTAAGTCTAACAAGCAGATTGTCGATGAGGAGTTGCAGAAATCGGGTAGAAGTATTATCAATTTCCACGACAGAGTGCGAACGGGGATTTCCCGTTATGAATTTACAGATGATTGATATTAGAAATAGACTAAGTGCTCAAACATTGTCTAACTTGTTGTTCATCAATGTTAATGGCCCACCGCTAGACAAGCTCAAAGTACACGAGCTAGTTATTTCTTGGCTGAAGGATGGACATCATTCCACTGCGGATGATTTACCACGAAAAAGTTACCAACAGGAAATAAACCCGATTTCAGATTTGTTTTAAGGAGGAAAATTACGAGTTATAGAAAATGTATACTTGTATTGGTAATGGCTTATTTGTGTTATTCAACTTTGTACATATCGATGGGTATCTGGACAAAGGTGATATGTCCAATTTTTTTTAGAAAATCAGGTTATGACTGATACGGATAATGTCCGAAGTGCTTTTTCATTTGTGAGCACTGGTTCTAAATTTAAATACGTAATAACGACGTTATTGGCAAAAAACAAAGGTGATATGTTTTGGAATTATGATATGCTGTGAGCAAACGTGATAAGTCCATTTATATGGACATGTTACTTATGTTTTTTCTTAAAACAGAGGTGATATGTCCATTTATGTGGACATATCACCTCTGTTTTTCTGAAAACGGTTAGTAGTAGTCATTTGTTTGTTTGGACATATAACTTCTGTTGATGATTGTAGAAGACAGAAAGGTGCTCTGAGTTTTACGTTGTTAAGAGTCCGTTGTGTTGGTGGAAGAAGTATGTCGTTTCGTGAAGAATTAACCGATAGTCAGATCCTAGAAGAACTAGAAAATAACAGTGAACCTGTTGAATATGTAGTGAACATGTTAGGCAATGAATACATATTACAGGAAGTACCTAGAGAAGAAAGAATTGAAGCAACTGATGGTAAGTCTTGTTTCTGCACTAAGAAGTTGTATTACCTGCTGCTGAAATTATAAGATTAAGTACATTTTCGCAATTTTATTGTTGTTTGGAGCTTTTCTTAATACGGACTTATGTTTCATTTAGCTTTTCACACACAACAATAAAACAACTGATTCGTTTATTTGTATCAGTTTTGATATGGAAGCTGTCCTATATACTTCACACGCTGGTGACCGTATAATGTTTTATAAAAGAAAACTGGCTGTCTATAATTTCACAACTTTCGAGAATCCTACAAGAAACGGATACTGCTATCTCTGGGACGAATCGGAAGGTAAACGTGGTGCTTGCGAAATCGCGTCATGCATAATCGATTACTTATGCAGTCTACCATCAAAGATAAAACATGTGGTGTGCTATTGTGATACTTGCGCGGGCCAAAATAAGAACCAATACTTAGTTGCAGCACTTGCTCATTCCATCAAGACTGAACTTAACAACCATCGATATAAAATTCATGAAGTCCGGTCATAGTTACCTTGAAGCCGACAGTATGCATGCAAGAATAGAACACGAGCGGAAGGGGCGACAAATTTATACTCCAAGAGAATGGAAAGTACTTATTGAAGGAGCACGCATCAGGCCCAGCCGCTATTCAGTGAAACTAGTTCATCATGAGTTTTTCAAAGACTGTTATGTTTTAGCGGCCAAGATTATCAAAAACAGAACACATGATACAGAAAACAGAACTTTGAACTGGCTAACTATCAAATGGCTACGGTTTGAGAAGTGCAGGCCCTATGTTGTACAGTTTAAAAAACGCTTATCGGGTCCAGAATTCCATGAACTTCACCTTTTATACCAAAGGGGCAGGAGTACAAAACCTGGAAACATTACAGTTTCCTCCTTTTACCATAGCAGAATTCCCATATCAGTACAAAAGAAAGCTGATCTGCTATCCATGATCAAGAGTGGAGACATACCAAAGGATTACGAAGGTTTTTACAACAGTATCCCAGTCAGTAAAACCACCGTTGCTAGATTACAAGCAGAAGATTGTGAGAAGACTCAACATAGTGCTTCTGTTTAACTTGTGCTGTTTTTTCATGCTGACAATCAACGGCTCTTATTTCAGGAAAAAGTTAACCTGAAGTACAAAAATAAAAATGTCTGAATCATTGTTACGAAAATACGTAGTGTCCCATAAATCCGTTTACGTAGGCCGTCTGAGTAACTATTAACGATAAGAAAAAATGATAAGCGGGAAAAGTTACTGTAAAGTATGACTTTTGAATCTAAAATGTTGGAAGTTTTTAAAATAAACAAAACGTTTGGATTCTACACTTGCATAGACACCAACAATGAAGAAAAATGCAACATAGCGACATCTTTGTTGGATAACAGTAAAGTTTGTGAAATTTGGGCACTGACGTCACATGTGATATTTGTGATCCACTATGGATGTGTCTGCTATTCTCCGCTGTCCACCGTTTTCCGAATGACACAATCTACCAACAAAGAGGTGTCTATGTTGCATTTTCCTTTACTATTGGGCGCTATAATGTTGGTTCAACTTGAAAACTTCTAAGATTTTAGACTAAAAAGCCATAATTTACAGTAACTTTGCCCGCTTATCATTCTTTGTATCGTCAATAGTTACCCAAATGGTCTATATTAAGGGGTTTATGGGACACCCTGTATGTTGTAGTCGTAATTTTGGAATCTTTATTATAGTTTGTCTAAGAAGAAAATGTTTGTTTGTGAGAAAACTTTCATAATGCTGCATTGCAAAGGACTGCTTATCAGGACTTATACCTTTTGTCTATAATTGGTTGTATCTAAACTATAGTGATATGTCCATCATTAATCGCTGAAAACGAATTTATTTTGAAAATAGCGATCAGTGCACACTTTATAGCACGTTACATAAAAACAAAAGAACCTCAAGTTAATATTCCATTAATGAAAACTAAGTTTTGCATGAATCTCTGATTTTTGAGATGATTTGAAATTTGTTTTTTGTTTCCTGAAAAAAAATGCAAGCATGGACTTGTTACTTGGGTTTGTCCAGATACCCATCGATATATTTTAGTAAGTCTCTTCTATGCTTTAGGTACACTACTTTGAATAAATATTCATAATAATTGCAATTATGCATATTTGTAACTTAAATTTAACGTGGTGTTTTAGTGATTACATAAATTACAATTATGAGCATACTTTATGGAGATGCTCTCACATAGGGTACCCGAGCACCTTTATAAACTATGAAAAACTGATTTCTCAAGTTTTTTGTTAGAACTGTGAACTGAGAAACCATAACCTTTTCCATATTGTACAGGGGTATTTTCCTGCGAATAGAAGTTTCTTTTGGAATGCGTTCAGAAATTAACACTTGCAAGAATACTCTCTTAGTACAAGTATATTTTAGGCACACACTAATTTCCCCCCACCTCGAACTGTTTTTATTTCCTCACTGACAAATACTTTACCATTTTATATCATAAAGGTCAGATCCACCGTTATTCTAACAGATTGGTGCTTGAGCGATTGACTAGAAATTCAAACTCCGATTAGTGACAATTTCACAGTCTTGTTTTATTATAAGTGTAAATTCTGTAGTCAGTACAGAGTAGGGATGGTACCGAGACCGAGACGGACTTTTATATACCGAGACGAGACCGAGACCGAGACGGACTTTTACGTACCGAGACGAGACCGAGACGAGACCATGGTCAGTCTCCAAAGTCTCGGTCTCGTCTCGAATATTGATAGTTATTTTACCTTTACTAAAAATTTGTTTCGTTGCTGTATGAGATAATATGGGAACGCTTGACTGATGTATAGTGGCGTATTTATGGGGTAGGTATCGGGCCCAAGCCCCTCCCGAAATAAATTTGTAATAATTTTTTCGCATTGCACGTACAACACAAACGTTGGTTACCCGTTCCTCAAGCCTCTCCCGAAACAAAATAATCTGCTGTTGTATATAATCTTCTATCTATCTATCTATCTATCTATCTATCTATCTATCTATATATATATATATATATATATATATATATATATATATATATATATATATATAAGAATTGTAAAATAACAATGATTATTTAAAAAACTGTTATAATGAAAATTTCAAATGAAACAGTAAATATCTATTCTTCGGTACTTTGTTCCCATGATGTTCGGCAGGTACTACTAAATCTTCTGCTTTCAAAGGCTCCAACCTGTCATGTTATGTCACTGTCTTGACGTACGGTACAGCATTCATGCTGTTTTATATATATATATATATATATATATATATATATATATATATATATATATATATATAAACTTATGGACTGTGAGCTGTCTCTTCATACTCCTTGCTCGGTTGCTACATAAATTGATGCACCAATGATGTTTGTTTTTTCTCCTAACCTCCCTTCTCCGCAATTACAGAAGAAAGACTTCTTCTAGCTCTTTACTAGTGGGTAACGTTCCCATTATAGCCGACACGTTCCCACGTTGAATGGCTATGCTTATGCGTTGAATCAGGAAACTTTTTGCTCGATTATCTCCTGATTTAATTGATAGACGGTGGCCGATTTCTTTTATAAATTTGAGGCCTCCTTCTTCCCAAGAACCGCTAGACTCAATTGCTATTGCGACAAAGCAATAGTTATCGAGTAGATTGCTATATTTATTCCTTTTTTCTTTCGCTCTTCGAGCAGCTACGAGTCCAGCTTGTACTGAGGCATATTGTAGGTTGGAGGGGGCATAGGTGTCTGAACATGTGAAGTCCCAAATCAATGCCTTTCCTTTCTTCCAAGGTACTAATGTCATACCATCGGGTCTTTTTCCGTCAGATCGGCTGCATCCAATCGGTTCCCTCACTGCTGTGATCCCTGCTGATATTAATGCTCTTAATATTATATCATTTACACTTGAATGACGTGGGTGTCTGCCTGCGCTGCTTTTGCACGACAAACCGTGTAATCCTTTTTTATCTACAAAGGTGTTACAAATGGGGCAGTGGTGTGGTTCACATATATCTGCTCCCAACCGTAGTGCAACTGATACTCGGAAGCTCTCATTGGATAGGTGTAGGCCCAGAGATGGTGATGGTAGAGCTTGAAGCCATGCTCCGTTTTCTGGGGACATGACCGCTAAAAGTCTGGCTTTATCTACAATGTTATTTGTAGTCTGCAATAAAGAAGCTGCATGGCAATTAACGATGGGCTCGTCCCAAGCCGACTGATTGTTACGTTTTTCGAGAGCCGGAGGGTCTAACCCAACTAAATTTGTCCATTTAGCTATGCAGTCCATCACATCTGGATTGGTGATTTCGTCGTTATCCCATTGAAGAAGTGAACTAACTATTTGACTTGCACCGTAGAAAGACGCTAAAAAAGACGGAATAGCCATATCTGTGGCGCGACGGATTCCAAGGCCTCCATTTTTGACTGGTAAAGAAGCTTGTATCCACGAGTTGTTATTAAGAGAACAATTGAGGATGGATTCCAGACCAGTTTTAAGAGTATCGTCATACTTTTCCAATAGGGCATCTTCCTTCCAAGATGGAGAGCATCGGAGGAAATAAAATAATCTCGGCATTCCAAATGAAGCCCTTAAGAGATAAAAAGCAGAATGGGCTGAAAGCTTGGAAAGTCGTGACATAAAAAATTCTAGTTTGGAGGTTTTGTCTAGTAACATTTTGCTCCGTGCCTCTGTTGAGATAGCTGAACCTAAAAGCTCTGCATTACTTGGTGTAAGGAGCTGAATACCAGGTGCTGATTTATTAAAGATATCATAGAGGTTCTTAATTTGTTCTTCTGTAGCACCGAGGAATCCTACTTCGCATTTGGAGCAATTTAGTGATAAGCCAATTGATGATGCGTGTGTACGAATGTTGTCTAATGTTTGTAGTATTACGTCTGTATTTCCAGCTATTGTTCCATCATCCAAATACCAGACATTCAGCTCTGCGTTTATGTTATTAACAATTGGTTGGAGAGTCATAGCAAACAGTGCTGGACCTAACGGATCACCTTGTTGAACACCTCGCTGTGATAGAATAGTGTTATCTCCTATATATAGGTTGCTTGGTTGAGAATAGCATTGAGAGATGTACGAAAAATATGCTGGAAAATTCTTTTTAACAGATAGCAACATGGAATCTCGATTTAATTCATTGAAGGCATTTCTGAAATCGATTTTTAAAAATGCTTTCACTTGGGTGTGCGTAGTAGAATAATATGTGCGAGCTGCATGTACTGCTGCTTCCGCCCCAAATGGGACACAGACTCCTAGTTGGTGTGGATATAGTATGTCGATAAGTGATTCGCGCATCTTGTAGCAGATTATTTTGGCCGACAATCGTCTCCAAATATTGGCCGAATTCCTCCGCTTTTTTTCTTAAGGGCAAGTAACGACGCACCGAAGAATATCGGTCTCAATGTTGTAGGTACATTTCCCGATATAATGAGGTGTAACAGTTCTCTGATAACATTGATAAGCTGGTCTCTAGATTCATAATCGTGTGATAGAACTAAATCTTTTAGAATTGAAGCTCTGAGTATATATATACAGGGTGGCCCATTTTAATCTTTCCACGGAAATATCTCGAAAACCGTTGAACATAGATGAACTGAACAAAAACTAAAATAAGAAATACCATGGGGCAGATCGAATGGCGATGTCATGGTGTCCGCAGGTCCGCTCTTCAAGGGGGCCTGGGGCCCAACTTTAAAATCTTAAATGGAAACATTGGTGACCTCGTTCGATAGGTCTTTAAAAACTAAAAAGCGATGTGGCAAAAGATTTTTCATATCGGTCACCGTATTCAAAATAGCCCGCAAGATGTTACCTGCATCACATGAACATCCATTAGCACTAATATGAAAACGGTTGAACATAAATGAACCAAACAAAAATTCAAATGTTAAATCCACGGGGCAAATCGAACGATGTTGTCGTGGTGCCCCCGAGGGCCGGCTTTCATGGGGCCCAGGCCAACTTAGAAATTTTAAACGAAAATATTGGTCAAGTGATACCTAGTTCGGTAGATCCTTATACACTAAACAGCGTTGTGGCAAAAGATTGTTCATATGTGTCACCGTTTTCAAAATGGCCACCAAGACATGGTGCCTGTATCAGATAAAACGTCCAGTACTACTAATATGAAAACGGTTGAAGATAATAACGGATGAACAGAATAAAACTTCTATAGAAAATCACAGAGGGTATTTATCATTCCAGGACTCGAAAATGTTGCAACAGAGGAGAAGATGCTTAGAGTAAAAGCGCCATAATTCAAAAGAGGAAAGCTAGTTCCTAGAAAATAATCGCTCCAACGTCCTCCGTAAGTGGGCGAAGCGGGACAGGAAGAAACGGTGAAATTGCAAATGAGAACCTTAGTTTTTGCAAATGTATCTACACAACGAAATTATCTGAAATGTGATTTTATAACAGATAGGTGTCTGTAATAGAAAAAAGTAGATAAAATTCTTGTTAAATATTACTTTCTATTTTGATTGCAGACAATGATTTGTGCAAAAATGAATCAACTGAAATGCGAAACCAATTTGTCGAACAATGCAATTTTAGAACAACTTGTACAAATGTTGGTTTTCCTCAAAAGTCGTCTGCACAATAATGGTCCATTACTTCATTACAGTACCAGTCACTTGTACACCCAAGTGTTTCAGACAAACCATACCTATTGCAAGTAAAAGTGGGGTTCTCATTTGAGATTTTACCATTCATTTCAGCTTCACCCACTTACGGAGGGAGATCGGAAAGATAATTTTCTAAGAATTAGATTTCCTCTTTAGCATTATCCCACTTATACTTTAATAATCTTTTTCTCCGTTGGATTATTCTCGAGGCGTGGAATGATAAATACCTTCTGCGATTTCCTATACGAGTTTTACCCTGTTCATTTATCTCCAATCGTTTTCATATTAGTGGTACTGGACGTTTTATCTAATACAAGCATCATGTCTTGGCGCCCATTTTGAATACGGTAACCGAAATGAAAAAATATTTTACCACAACACTTTTTAATTTTTAAAGATCTAATGAACGAGATATCACTTGACCTATGCTTTTTCCATTGACAGTTTTGAAGTTGGGCCCTGGGATCCCATGAAAGGCGGCCCTGGGGGTCACCACGACATCATCCGACGTGCTTTATGTCATTTTCCTGTTTCCCTTTTTGTTCTGTTCATTGTCACAACTCTTTTAGTGTTTGAAGGTCTATCGAACGAGGTATCACTTGTCCCATGTTTCCATTTAAAAATTTAAAGTTTGGCCCTGGGCCCCATGAAGGGCGGCTCTTGGGGACACCGCGACAACACTATTCGATGTGCCCCCAAGGCTTTCCTATTTGAGGTTTTGTTTGGTTCATTTATGTTCAACCGTTTTCATATTAGTGCTACTGGACAATTAACTGATACAGGTAACATAATTACCTTGGCTGCCATTTTGAAAACGGTGACCGATATAAAAATCTTTTGCCACATTCCTTTTTAGTTTTTAAAGATCTATCAAACGATGTGTCACTCGCCCCATGTTTCTATTTAAAATTTTAAAGTTGGGCCCCGGGCGCCCAACGGCCCATGAAGAGCGACCCTGGGGGACACCATGACATCACCATTCGATCTGCCCGATATATTCGATATACAGTATATAGGCGCGAATCCAGGATATGGTCAAGGGAAGTGTTAAACCATACTTTGCCTCTTTATCCAGTGTAAAGCAGGATTGAAGCACATTTTATTCAATGTATACCTGAGCGTTAAGGGGGGGAATAGCCCTTCCCTTGGATCCGTGCCTATATATAAACAAGCAGTGTTACCAACGCAAAATAAAGTTGTATTTTCCCAAATTGCACTATGTAAGGTATTACTTATTTCTGATTTAGATATTAAATAAAACCACAATACCATATACATTATTCAGTGTAATAAAGGACAATACAGTATCACTAACATCAACATTTTGTAGATCTCTAATCTCTAATCTAATGCGCATCATTTGTATCTTAGCATCAAATACTATGATCATGGTATAATGTATTTCGAATGAAGGAAGGAACAAAGTTACAAGGAATGAAAAATTTAACTTTTCTTCGAAAACGTGCTGATATATCATGTCTCATCATGTAGATGCTTCCAAAAGACTTAAGTGATCATAATGTCATTTACAAGAATTGTTATTTCAAACCGTTTCAGAGATACCAAACACATGGACAGTGATTGTTTTATTGCTTAAAATAACGCATTTGTTTTAAGTTTTTATAATGATTGTAGTTTTAGTTTGCTTCTATAACATTACAACAATAGTTTTTAGTTGTTTTAATTATAACAAGTTGCAGTTCCATTATTTTAAGCAGTGTTGCCAACTTAAATAAATTGCTAAATATTATTCTAAATATAGTGGAAACAACGTAACTAAGCTGCAAAATATTTTAATAACTCGTAATTTGCTTTATGGTGCAAGAATGGTTTCAAAAGACGACGTTTTTCAGTGTCTTTGGGCTACTTATAATGTTAACGTCAAAGTTTTCGTTCCAGTAAGTAGTAGGCCCCCCCGTATATCTAGTCGAGTCAGCAAAAAATTTTGTGACGTCATAGGTCAAAGGTCAATGACCTTGGCCCGGGGTCAATGACCGAGGGGTACCTAGGACCACCCCCTCTAAATTTTGGCAGGGGTACCTTGGCCCACCCCTTAAATTTTGGCAGGGGTACATAGGACCACCCCCCTTAAATTTTGGAAATTGCCAAATTTAAAAATTGGGTATGGTAGCCTAGGACCATAGTATGTACCTCTATTAGTATTGGGGGTCTATGTCGTTCCCTTTCATGGGTAAAAAATTGCCAAAAAGTCAAATTTCGGGGTTTTTTGACCTAATTTATCCCCTTGGATGAGGTGTTATTACCTTATATAGTTATATGGGCGTATACAGGGGTTCATTACCTTTCATAAGACATGGGTACATTAATGCACCCCTTGAAAAATTTGGGAGGGGTACCTTGGCCCACCCCTTAAATTTTGGAAATTGCCCAATTTAAACATTGGGTATTTTAGTACTGGACCCTAATATGTATTATGATAAATTTGGATGGTCCACCTCGTTTCCTTCTAGGGGTACAAAATTGCCAAAATATAAACGTAAGCAATACGTAGTACCACGTGTTTGGTTTTTGGTCGATTTTATCTCCTTGGATGAGGTCCTATTACCTTATATGGTTATATGGTCATGTATAGGGGTCCATTACCTTTCATAAGATATGGGTATATTTGTGCACTCCTTTAAAAATTTGGGAGGGGTACTTTGGCCCACCCCTTAAATTTTGGAAATTGCTCATTTTATATATTTGGTATTATAGTACTGGACCCTAACATGTATTATAATAAATTTGGGTGGTCCACTTCGTTCCCTTTTAGGGGTACAAAATTGCCAAAATATAAACGTAAGCAATACGTTGTACCACGTGTTTGGTTTCGACCCAAGTTATCCCCTTGGATGAGGTCCTATTACCTTATATGGTTATATGGTCATGTATAGGGGTCCATTCCCTTTCATAACATATGGGTATATTGGTGCACCCCTTTAAAAATTTGGGAGGGGTGCATTGGCTCACCCCTTAAATTTTAGAAATTGACCATTTTACATATTTGGTATAATAGTATAGGACCCTAATATATATATATATTACTATAAATTTGGGTGGTCCACCTCGTTCCCTTTCATGGGTACGAAATTGCCAAATTGTTAGTACAACCACGTGTTTCGTTTTTGACCTAATTTATTCCCTTGGATGAGGTCCTATTACCTTATATGGTTATATGGTCATGTATAGGGGTCTATTACCTATCATAAGACATAGGTACATTTGTGCACCCCGGGAGGGGTACTTTGGCCCACCCCTTTAATTTTGGAAATTGCCCATTTAATATATTTGGTATTATAGTATAGGACCCTAATAGAGATTACTATAAATTTGGTTGGTCCACCTCGTTCCCTTCTAGGGTACAAAATTGCCAAAATATAAACGTAAGCAATACGTTATACCACGTGTTTGGTTTTTGGTCGATTTTATCCCCTTTGATGAGGTGTTATTATCCTATATAGTTATATGGGCGTATACAGGGGTCCATTACCTTTCATAAGACATGGGTATATTAATGCACCCCTTGAAAAATTTGGGAGGGGTACCTTGGCCCACCCCTTAAATTTTGGAAATTGCCCAATTTAAACATTTGGTATTATAGTACTGGACCCTAACATGTATTATGATAAATTTGGGTGGTCCACCTCGTTCCCTTCTAGGGGTACAAAATTGTCAAAATATAAACGTAAGCAATACGTAGTACCACGTGTTTGTTTTTTTTTTTTGTCGATTTTATTTCCTTTGATGAGGTGTTATTATCCTATATAGTTATATGGTCATGTATAGGGGTCCATTACATTTCATAAGATATGGGTATGTTTGTGCACTCCTTTAAAAATTTGGAAGGGGTACTTTGGCCCATCCCTTAAATTTTGGAAATTGCCCAATTTAAACATTTGGTATTATAGTACTGGACCCTAACATGTATTATGATAAATTTGGGTGGTCCACCTCGTTCCCTTCTAGGGGTACAAAATTGCCAAAATATAAACGTAAGCATTACGTTGTACCACGTGTTTGGTTTTTGACCTAATTTATTCCTTTGGATGAGGTCCTATTACCTTATATGGTAATGTATAGGTGTTCATTCCCTATCATAAGACATAGGTACATTGATGCACCCTGGGAGGGGATTCGGTATCATAGTACAGGCCTCAACATGTATTATGATAAATTTGGGTGGTCCACATCGTTCTCTTTTAGGGGTACAAAATTGCTAAAATATAAACATAAGCAATATGTTGTACCATGTGTTTGGTTTTTGCCCCAATTTCTCCCCCTTTGATGAGGTTCTATTACCTTATATGGTTATATGGTCATGTATATAGGTTCATTTCCTATCATAAGATATGGGTACGTTGATGCATCCTTTAAAAATTTGGGAGGGGTATCTTGACACATCCACTCGGTTTTAGAAATTGTTTAATATAAGCATTTGGTATCATAGTACAGGTCTTCAATATGTACCACTATAAATTTGGATGGTCCACATCGTTCCCTTTTCATAGGTAAAGAACTACCAAAAATCAAATTTCGGAGGTTATTGACCCCTATTTAGCACGTTATATGGTTTATTACCTTTATATGTTTATGTTCCCTTTTAAATTTGGGAATTATCGAATAACAAAATTCGGTAAACGTTTTCTAGGAACCGTTGGTATTCCTCTTATGGCCAAATATTCAAAATTTAAAGGTTATTGACCGGCTTTATTATTGAATAAGTACAGGATTTATTACTTTTTTCATAAGACACAGATGTATTTGTGTACCAATCTTAAATTTTGGGAGGGGGTACATTTCTTATTGTCATATCAATAATTGGTAAATGTTCTTTGGGTAAATCATTGTGATCACGTGATCAGTTATTGACCTATGATGGGATTAGGAGTCCAGGACATTGGTACATTGAAACTTTGTAGGATAATTTGAGAATGCGTCATTGGTATTGATTATTACAGCCAAATATAAACGTAAGCAAGACGTTGTACCACGTGATTGACCTTGATGAGGTAGTGTACAGGGATACATAGCTAACCTTATTGAAACTTATGACTCATAGTCTTAAGGGAATACATGCTACAACACTGGCAAAGTTATTGTTGATGCAATTTGATTGGCTGATCACTATCTTTCGTGCAATCTGATTGGTTGATCACTATCTTTCGTGCAATCTGATTGGTTGATGAGTTTTAAATCTTTGCTGTATTCAGTTTTTAAGTTTTGTTTTACATTTAAAAATCTTGTTTTTGTTCAACATTTTGCACTCAATGATAAATATGATCAAAACCGTTTATTTGTTAATCGAATAGTTAAAAACCGGATAAAGTTTGACGGTTAACCGTGAAACGTAAAAATTTTTTAGTTTGAAATTTTTTTTGCTTGAAACATTTTGTTTGAAAATTCTTGCTTTCAAATTTTTTTTGTTTGAATTTTTTGTTTGAGAATTTTGTTTGAAATTTTTTTTGACAACTTTTGTTTCAAAATTTTTTGTTTAAAATTTTTTTGTTTGAAATTTTTTTCGTTTCAAAATTTTGTTTAAAATTTTTGTTTGAAATTTTTTCGTTTCCAAATTTTTTGTTTGAAAAAATTTTTGTTTGAAATTTTTTTGTTTCAAAATTTTGTTTCAAAATTTTGTTTGAATTTTTTCGTTTGAAATTTTTTGTTTAAAAATTTTTCGTTTGAAATTTTTTCGTTTCAAAATTTTGTTTAAAATTTTTTCGTTTCAAAATTTTGTTTGGAAAATTTTGTTTGAATTTTTTTCGTTTGAATTTTTTTCGTTTCAAAATTTTGTTTCAAAGATTTTTGTTTGAAATTTTTGTTTCAAAGTTTGAGTTGACATTTTTAAAAGTTTGTGCACTCATTAGTAAAGAACCGGAACTGTTTAGAGCAAAAACCTTTGACAACATTGTGGTGCAATAGTACACGTCAGAACCTGGGGTTGTACTTGAAATGAAAAAACACAATTCATTGAAATGGATCATTTTATTACACTCCACATACATCCATACCAGATAGTGGTTCTGGATATTGTCGATACAATGTATTTTGAACTTCTTGCACTAGTTTGTCTTTAGCATATAATTTTAATTCCAGTTGAAGTCTTTTAAGGTCTAATGCAATATCAATTGGTGGAAACTCAATGTCCATTTGATCACAAATAAACTGTTTATCAATACAGGTATGCACTAGCCGGAACTGTTTAGAACAAAAACATCTGGCAACATTGTGGTGCACGTCAGAACATGATCATGCAACGTCATCAGTTTTGCATCATCGTTCGAGTTAGTATTCATGATAACGTCATCATGGCTACTTGTATGCAGTTTCTAAACACACGGGATGTGATGAAATCATTTACCAAGATTACTGATTTACAACAGAATGTACCTTATAGAATCTTAGCTAGCCAAATGATGCCTACAAAGTTTGGAGTAAGAATCGTAGTGAAGCTTGAAAATGATAAGAATATAATTTTACCAGCAAGATATTTACCCATGGAACCATCAAAACAAGAAGAACTGCTGCGTTTCTTAAATACAGGATCTGTATCTTTATGTTACAAAGGATTCTTGGGTCGAAGTCATCAATTTGAATTTAGTACACAGCCGGATTCGTCAGCAAATCATGAATCAGCACATTTCTTTCCAATGACGTCAGCCGTAGTTGTATGAATGTGGTTGGTCGGCATGACGTCAGTAACTGTGACGAAATCATGAATCAGCACATTCCTTACCAATGACGTCAGCAATAACTATAAACCAGCAAATACAGTGTCATCCCACGAAATCATTTGAGCAAGTGCTTTTCAGGAGGAAAGATGTGTACTTCTAACGATAAAGAGTTCATCTTCGCAAGCTATTATCCAATAAACAAAACATGTGATGATTGGTATCAGTGCTAGAACATTTGAACCTGTGATTCGATTGGGCAAAGCAGAACAATTTGGTGTACAACTGACCTGTGAAGAATGGCACGAATCGACCAAATGAACGATTATTTTCATGATGAGCTAAATGTGACCATAGTCAAATCATTAGGCTCAAATCATGAAGTGGTGCTCGAAGAGAAGATGGTGCTGTTACGTAAAAAGAGTACATTCCATGTCCCTCGCAACATGGTGTATCTAACGCAAACTGAATGGAACAAATTCTTCAGCGTATTTCAGTGTGTGAAACATGCAGTGGAAATGTGCAACAAAACTAGTATATTCCTTCAAAAATGTGTTATGCATATTGTACAACATGTATCTAGATATTGTGATGGTTGTCAACAGCGTTCGTGGGTGCATAATTGTATTGATAAACAGTTTATTTGTGATCAAATGGACATTGAGTTTCCACCAATTGATATTGCATTAGACCTTAAAAGACTTCAACTGGAATTAAAATTATATGCTAAAGACAAACTAGTGCAAGAAGTTCAAAATACATTGTATCGACAATATCCAGAACCACTATCTGGTATGGATGTATGTGGAGTGTAATAAAATGATCCATTTCAATGAATTGTGTTTTTTCATTTCAAGTACAACCCCAGGTTCTGACGTGTACTATTGCACCACAATGTTGTCAAAGGTTTTTGCTCTAAACAGTTCCGGTTCTTTACTAATGAGTGCACAAACTTTTAAAAATGTCAACTCAAACTTTGAAACAAAAATTTCAAACAAAAATCTTTGAAACAAAATTTTGAAACGAAAAAAATTCAAACGAAAAAAATTCAAACAAAATTTTCCAAACAAAATTTTGAAACGAAAAAATTTTAAACAAAATTTTGAAACGAAAAAATTTCAAACGAAAAATTTTTAAACAAAAAATTTCAAACGAAAAAATTCAAACAAAATTTTGAAACAAAATTTTGAAACAAAAAAATTTCAAACAAAAATTTTTTCAAACAAAAAATTTGGAAACGAAAAAATTTCAAACAAAAATTTTAAACAAAATTTTGAAACGAAAAAAATTTCAAACAAAAAAATTTTAAACAAAAAATTTTGAAACAAAAGTTGTCAAAAAAAATTTCAAACAAAATTCTCAAACAAAAAATTCAAACAAAAAAAATTTGAAAGCAAGAATTTTCAAACAAAATGTTTCAAGCAAAAAAAATTTCAAACTAAAAAATTTTTACGTTTCACGGTTAACCGTCAAACTTTATCCGGTTTTTAACTATTCGATTAACAAATAAACGGTTTTGATCATATTTATCATTGAGTGCAAAATGTTGAACAAAAACAAGATTTTTAAATGTAAAACAAAACTTAAAAACTGAATACAGCAAAGATTTAAAACTCATCAACCAATCAGATTGCACGAAAGATAGTGATCAACCAATCAGATTGCACGAAAGATAGTGATCAGCCAATCAAATTGCATCAACAATAACTTTGCCAGTGTTGTAGCATGTATTCCCTTAAGACTATGAGTCATAAGTTTCAATAAGGTTAGCTATGTATCCCTGTACACTACCTCATCAAGGTCAATCACGTGGTACAACGTCTTGCTTACGTTTATATTTGGCTGTAATAATCAATACCAATGACGCATTCTCAAATTATCCTACAAAGTTTCAATGTACCAATGTCCTGGACTCCTAATCCCATCATAGGTCAATAACTGATCACGTGATCACAATGATTTACCCAAAGAACATTTACCAATTATTGATATGACAATAAGAAATGTACCCCCTCCCAAAATTTAAGATTGGTACACAAATACATCTGTGTCTTATGAAAAAAGTAATAAATCCTGTACTTATTCAATAATAAAGCCGGTCAATAACCTTTAAATTTTGAATATTTGGCCATAAGAGGAATACCAACGGTTCCTAGAAAACGTTTACCGAATTTTGTTATTCGATAATTCCCAAATTTAAAAGGGAACATAAACATATAAAGGTAATAAACCATATAACGTGCTAAATAGGGGTCAATAACCTCCGAAATTTGATTTTTGGTAGTTCTTTACCTATGAAAAGGGAACGATGTGGACCATCCAAATTTATAGTGGTACATATTGAAGACCTGTACTATGATACCAAATGCTTATATTAAACAATTTCTAAAACAGAGTGGATGTGTCAAGATACCCCTCCCAAATTTTTAAAGGATGCATCAACGTACCCATATCTTATGATAGGAAATGAACCTATATACATGACCATATAACCATATAAGGTAATAGAACCTCATCAAAGGGGGAGAAATTGGGGCAAAAACCAAACACATGGTACAACATATTGCTTATGTTTATATTTTAGCAATTTTGTACCCCTAAAAGAGAACGATGTGGACCACCCAAATTTATCATAATACATGTTGAGGCCTGTACTATGATACCGAATCCCCTCCCAGGGTGCATCAATGTACCTATGTCTTATGATAGGGAATGAACACCTATACATTACCATATAAGGTAATAGGACCTCATCCAAAGGAATAAATTAGGTCAAAAACCAAACACGTGGTACAACGTAATGCTTACGTTTATATTTTGGCAATTTTGTACCCCTAGAAGGGAACGAGGTGGACCACCCAAATTTATCATAATACATGTTAGGGTCCAGTACTATAATACCAAATGTTTAAATTGGGCAATTTCCAAAATTTAAGGGATGGGCCAAAGTACCCCTCCCAAATTTTTAAAGGAGTGCACAAACATACCCATATCTTATGAAATGTAATGGACCCCTATACATGACCATATAACTATATAGGATAATAACACCTCATCAAAGGAAATAAAATCGACAAAAAAAACCAAACACGTGGTACTACGTATTGCTTACGTTTATATTTTGACAATTTTGTACCCCTAGAAGGGAACGAGGTGGACCACCCAAATTTATCATAATACATGTTAGGGTCCAGTACTATAATACCAAATGTTTAAATTGGGCAATTTCCAAAATTTAAGGGGTGGGCCAAGGTACCCCTCCCAAATTTTTCAAGGGGTGCATTAATATACCCATGTCTTATGAAAGGTAATGGACCCCTGTATACGCCCATATAACTATATAGGATAATAACACCTCATCAAAGGGGATAAAATCGACCAAAAACCAAACACGTGGTATAACGTATTGCTTACGTTTATATTTTGGCAATTTTGTACCCTAGAAGGGAACGAGGTGGACCAACCAAATTTATAGTAATCTCTATTAGGGTCCTATACTATAATACCAAATATATTAAATGGGCAATTTCCAAAATTAAAGGGGTGGGCCAAAGTACCCCTCCCGGGGTGCACAAATGTACCTATGTCTTATGATAGGTAATAGACCCCTATACATGACCATATAACCATATAAGGTAATAGGACCTCATCCAAGGGAATAAATTAGGTCAAAAACGAAACACGTGGTTGTACTAACAATTTGGCAATTTCGTACCCATGAAAGGGAACGAGGTGGACCACCCAAATTTATAGTAATATATATATATATTAGGGTCCTATACTATTATACCAAATATGTAAAATGGTCAATTTCTAAAATTTAAGGGGTGAGCCAATGCACCCCTCCCAAAAATAAACGGTTTTGATCATATTTATCATTGAGTGCAAAATGTTGAACAAAAACAAGATTTTTAAATGTAAAACAAAACTTAAAAACTGAATACAGCAAAGATTTAAAACTCATCAACCAATCAGATTGCACGAAAGATAGTGATCAACCAATCAGATTGCACGAAAGATAGTGATCAGCCAATCAAATTGCATCAACAATAACTTTGCCAGTGTTGTAGCATGTATTCCCTTAAGACTATGAGTCATAAGTTTCAATAAGGTTAGCTATGTATCCCTGTACACTACCTCATCAAGGTCAATCACGTGGTACAACGTCTTGCTTACGTTTATATTTGGCTGTAATAATCAATACCAATGACGCATTCTCAAATTATCCTACAAAGTTTCAATGTACCAATGTCCTGGACTCCTAACTCCATCATAGGTCAATAACTGATCACGTGATCACAATGATTTACCCAAAGAACAATTACCAATTATTGATATGACAATAAGAAATGTACCCCCTCCCAAAATTTAAGATTGGTACACAAATACACCTGTGTCTTATGAAAAAAGTAATAAATCCTGTACTTATTCAATAATAAAACCGGTCAATAACATTTAAATTTTGAATATTTGGCCATAAGAGGAACACCAATGGGTCCTAGAAAACGTTTACCGAATTTTGTTATTTGATAATTCCCAAATTTAAAAGGGAACATAAACATATAAAGGTAATAAACCATATAACGTGCTAAATAGGTGTCAATAACCTCCGAAATTCGATTTTTGGTAGTTCTTTACCCATGAAAGGGAACGATGTGGACCATCCAAATTTATAGTGGTACATATTGAAGTCCTGTACTATGATACCAAATGCTTATATTAAAACAATTTCTAAAACCGAGTGGATAAGCCAAGATACCCTCCCAAATTTTTCAAGGGGTGCGTCAATGTATCCATGTCTTATGATAGGAAATGAACCCATATACATGACCATATAACCATATAAGGTAATAGAACCCCATCAAAGGGAAGAAATTGGGCCAAAAACCAAACGCATGGTACAACATATTGCTTATGTTTATATTTTAGTAATTTTTACCCATGAAAGGGAACAAGATGGACCACCCAAATTTATCATGATACATGTTGAGGTCATGTACTATGATACCGAATGCTTAAATTGGAAAATTTCCAAAATTTAAGGGGATATGGAATGGACCCCTATACATGATCATATAACCATATAAGGTAATAGAACCTCATCCAAGGGGATAAATTGAGCCAAAACCAAACACGTGGTTGTACTAAAATTTGGCAATTTCGTACCCATCAAAGGAAACGTGGTGAACCACCCAAATTTATAGTAATATATATTAGGGTTCTATACTATAATACCAAACATGTAAAAAGGGGCAATTTCCAAAATTAAAGGGGTGGGCCAAAGTACCCCTCCCAAATTTTTAAAGGAGTGCACAAATGTACCTATGTCTTATGATAGGGAATAGACCCCTATACATAACCATATAACCATATAAGGTAATAGAACCTCATCCAAGGGGATAACTTAGGTCAAACCAAACACGTGGTACAACGTATTGCTTACGTTTATATTTTGGCAATTTGTACCCCTAAAAGGGAACGAGGTGGACCACCCAAATTTATCATAATACATGTTAGGGTCCAGTACTATAATACCAAATATATAAAATGAGCAATTTCTAAAATTTAAGGGGTGGGCCAAAGTACCCCTCCCAAATTTTTAAA
This sequence comes from Thermobia domestica, assembly GCF_964235325.1. Lineage (NCBI taxonomy): Eukaryota > Metazoa > Arthropoda > Insecta > Zygentoma > Lepismatidae > Thermobia > Thermobia domestica. The sequence goes on from NC_137469.1 coordinate 151,129,250, forward strand.
GGAGTGCACAAATGTACCTATGTCTTATGATAGGGAATAGACCCCTATACATAACCATATAACCATATAAGGTAATAGAACCTCATCCAAGAGGATAAATTGGGCCAAAAGACCAAACACGTGGTACAACGTATTGCTTACGTTTATATTTTGACAATTTTGTACCCCTAGAAGGAAACGAGGTGGACCATCCAAATTTATCATAATACATGTTAGGATCCGGTACTATAATACCAAATGTTTAAATTGGGCAATTTCCAAAATTTAAGGGGTGGGCCAAGGTACCCCTCCTGGGGGTGCACAAATGTACCTATGTCTTATGATAGGGAATAGACCCCTATACATAACCATATAAGGTAATAGGACTTCATCCAAGGAAATAAATTGGACCAAAATACCAAACACGTGGTACAACGTATTGCTTACGTTTATATTTTGGCAAATTTGTACCCCTAGAAGAGAACGAGGTGGACCACCCAAATTTATCATAATACATGTTAGGGTCCGGTACTATAATACCAAATGTTTAAATTGGTCAATTTCCAAAATTTAAGGGGTGGGCCAAAGTACCCCTCCCAAATTTTTAAAGGAGTGCACCAATGTACCTATGTCTTATGATAGATAATGAACCCCTATACATGACCATATAACCATATAAGGTAATAGAACCTCATCAAAGGGGGATAAAATGTACCAAATACCAAACACGTGGTTGTACTAAAATTTTGGCAATTTTGTACCCCTAAAAGGGAACTAGGTGGACCACCCAAATTTATAGTGATCTATATTAGTGTCCTATACTATAATACCCAATGTTTAAATTGGGCAATTTCCAAAATTAAAGGGGTGGGCCAAGGTACCCCTCCTGGGGGTGCACAAATGTACCTATGTCTTATGATAGGTAATGGACCCCTATACATGACCATATAATCATATAAGGTAATAGGACCTCATCCAAGGAGATAAATTAGGTCAAAAACCAAACACGTGGTACAACGTATTGCTTACGTTTATAGTTTTGGCAATTTTGTACCCCTACCGGGGTGCACCAATGTACCTATGTCTTATGATAGATAATGAACCCCTATACATGACCATACAACCATATAAGGTAATAGAACCTCATCAAAGGGGGATAAAATGTACCAAATACCAAACACGTGGTTGTACTAAAATTTTGGCAATTTTGTACCCCTAAAAGGGAACTAGGTGGACCACCCAAATTTATAGTGATCTATATTAGTGTCCTATACTATAATACCAAATGTTTAAATTGGGCAATTTCCAAAATTAAAGGGGTGGGCCAAGGTACCCCTCCTGGGGGTGCACAAATGTACCTATGTCTTATGATAGGTAATGGACCCCTATACATGACCATATAATCATATAAGGTAATAGGACCTCATCCAAGGAGATAAATTAGGTCAAAAACCAAACACGTGGTACAACGTATTGCTTACGTTTATAGTTTTGGCAATTTTGTACCCCTAGAAGGGAATGAGGTGGACCACCCAAATTTATCATAATACATATTAGGGTCCTATACTATAATACCCAATGTTGAAATTGGGCAATTTCCAAAATTGAAGGGGTGGGCCAAGGTACCCCTCCCAAATTTTTCAAGGGGTGCATTAATATACCCATGTCTTATGAAAGGTAATGGACCCCTGTATACGCCCATATAACTATATAGGGTAATAACACCTCATCAAAGGGGATAAATTAGGTCAAAACCCCCGAAATTTGAATTTTTGGCAATTTTTTACCCATGAAAGGGAACGACATAGACACCCAATACTGATAGAGGTACATACTATGGTCCTAGGCTACCACACCCAATTTTTAGATTTGGCAATTTCCGAAATTTAAGGGGGGTGGTCCTATGTACCCCTGCCAAAATTTAGGGGGTGGGCCAAGGTACCCCTGCCAAAATTTAGAGGGGGTGGTCCTAGGTACCCCTAGGTCATTGACCCCTGGCCAGGTCATTGACCTTTCACCCCGGTCATAAAAGAGAGTGAGGATGAGTCATTCGCGCAAACGCGGGGGCCTACTACTCAGTAATACATGTAAATGCAAATTGTAACTGAAATTAAATGTAACTGATAACTTTTCAGTAACACTAGTTGTTCCCCTAAGCCGTAGGCCTGATGTACACGAAACCATGTTTAATTAAATGTTCTAAATACACCCTAGTTACATTTCACTTGTTTTAATTTGACCACCGACCACCGATCACCTCAAACTCGATCCATACCATATAGCTATATGCAAATTATTCAAGTACTTACAGTTAGTAATACACATTGTGTTGATTTTTGGTTTAGTTTGTTTTAGTTTAACGTTCCGTGATTATGCCAGGGCGTCTAAAGGAGACGTGAAGCTAATGATTATAATGGAATCCGAAACACTTCGGTCGTTCAACTGTACCCCCACCGGAAATTGAATTCGGGATCACGCGAACCGAAGTCAAGCGTGCTAGCTGCTAGACCAAATGGAGGTCCTCACATTGTGTTGATTTAAATCATTGAGTCAGTGTTGCCAGATTCGAAGATCAAAAAGTAGCGTGTCTGTGCTCCAAAAGTAGCGGACTTCAACTATTTGTAGGCCAAATATATACAGTAAAAATGAATTATTTGGCAACTAATGGCTGGTACTAATTGAATAATTTTTAACATAGGATGGAAAATGTGCTGGACATATTGCAAGAAATTATGATGGATGAACAAAAACAATTCTAGACAGGATACTACGAGATAAAAACAGCCTAGAAAACGTCCTTATACAAGAAGGTTTGACGAATCAAGAACAACTGGGGAGTAGCCTGAAAAACAATTGCTCAAGATAGATAGTTGTAGAGAAGACTTGGAAAGACCTTCATTCAGCAGTGGATTGATAATGGCTGATTATGATTTTATTATATCTGGACCTTAGAGGTAAACTAAACCATGTCATAATTTCGTGATTTTTACAAGAGAAGCGAAAAACCAGTTCCTTAAGTAAGACCTATAGTACTGCTTTCAAACTATACTAAGTAGTTACAAAGTAATAGGATGCTTTTAGACATATTGTTACACCACTAGAAAGAACATAGTCTATTAAAAAGTATTCTTAACTCAATTTCGACCAAAAAATGACTTAGCATAGTCTACCTCTAAAGTTCATGTATATATATAACTTTTACTAGGTGAGGTAGGGTAAAAACAGATCCAAAATTTAACGAAATTTGATCCTTCATATTGCGGCAAAACTACGAAAATTAATACAAAATAAAACTAGAAAGTTAAGAATCACTTGTTTTGCCGGGACAGAGAAAATAGATACATATAGCTCGAATTACCTATATACAGTACTTGTATAATATGTATGTCCATGTTTCGCAAGTAATTTTCAAGCAATATAAACTTTCAGTGTAATGAACGCATTATTAGTTTTCTGGAATAAAGATCACATGCACCGCTGAGAAAAATGAAATGAAATCTTTTGAGTTTTACGTCCCACGATTATGCCGGTTAGTCTAAAAGAGACGGTGATGATGAGTAATGAATGTAATGGTGGAATGAAGAAAGTGGGAAGAAACGGGAGAACCCCGAGGAAACCCACACACACGGTGTTTGGCCACCACAAAGTTCACTTGGCGGGGATTTGGATCGAACCAGGGACCACCAAGCACCAGAGGTGAACGCTCTGCTACTGAGCCACCGCGGCCCCATGCACCGCTGTGAACTCAGAAATAAGCTTAATCTATGTTACGGCACTGGATATATGCTTATATAATACATTACGACCTTATAAACTTGTATAAGAAATAGAATGTACTTAAAGTGAGACGCGAACTATGCGAAACATAAGACTTTGGATCTAACTTGTTTGGTGATCCAACCCGAGAACACATATAGCAAATATGAATGCCGTAGCTCCCACCATAAGGTTAAGAAAGTGCCTGTTTTAAAGTGTCAATTAAACACTGAGATGTGAAACGGTAATAAAGCAATTGATCGATTTGAAACAAAATATATGGTAGTAATAATTTACTCTATTTGTTAAGATAATGAACGATATATTCTGTTTTTAAAATGACAATCAAAGCAGAGTGTTTTGGATAATAACTGAGAAGTTGTAAAATTTCAATTTCGGTAGATTACATACATTCGTGCTGCTACGTGCTGCGTTATCCGTTAGGAGGTATTGAACAATTCTGATTCAAACGAATTAAATAAACTACTGTATAGTACTGGAGTTAATTTAATAGAGTTTAATTGTATAGGCAGTACTGAGGCTATTTGAGACAGTCTATTGTTGAAAGTGAAATATGAGTTACTATTAGGGTTTTATCCCAGGTATGTTATACCCACTGATGATTGAACCCGGAACATACGCATGGAAAGCATTAGCGCTAGCAAATTAGCTACGAAGAAGTACATCATACCATAATCTGTCAAGAATGAAGGCAAAAAGTAAGAAACGGAAACGACAGACTGTACGATAATAATACTTTCACAATTTTAATTTCATACTATTTATTTCGAGACTTTCGAAACGAGACCTGAGATGAGACCGAGACTTGGCCTTCGAGACCGAGACCGAGATCGAGACAAGCATCTGTTGACCGAGACGAGACTGAGACCGAGACGGCGATTTTTGACTCGAGACGAGATCGAGACTGAGACCGCTACTTATCAACCGAGACGAGACCGAGAGTGTACCAAGTCTCGTCTCGTCTCGTCTCGATACCATCCCTAGTACAGAGGAGGCCGTGGATCGTGTTCAGAGTTGATGACGACGGATTTTGGTTAGTCAGAATAGGTCACAGTGGATGAGAGTGGTTCATGGTGGGTGGTGGGTCATGGTGGGTCAGAGTGGGTCGTGGTGGGTCGTGGGTCACGGTGGGTGGTGGGTCAGTGGGTCGTGGGTCAAGTTTTCATTGACCCACGCCAGCTCTGTACATGAGACTTTGATACTATTTATTTTCTATTATATATGTTGTCGTCCTGTACGAAGAAAAAGGCCCATTCCCATTTCTCATTCATGCAGTCCACACTTATTTATTGAACTATGAGAGTCTTTTGGTTTCGTCACGTGCTCGATCCTTTTTCTCCTGAGAAAGTACAAAGAAATTTGTAACAAGTGACGATCGGATTCAACTTGCAAAGTGTATCAAAGACAGAAAAAGTAACCCCAACCCGTTTCCATTGCTCAGGGGTTCTTAAAATCGTCAGTTTTAGCACGTGTAAATCCAGAAGTAAGGCCTTTAAGGGTGAGCTGTCGTGGGTGTTCCAATTTCTGACTGGAACTGATGACCTTATTTTCATCTATTATAATACATGTAAGTGGAAGAGAGACAAAAATAGTGTACCACATCATTTCGTAGGTAATTAGAAGTTTGAAATTACAACACGTAAATGATGAAGAGCAAATAGCGCAACAATAATACATCTCAAATTTGAAGTTTTATACTGCATATAAATGCATATTTGAAAATTTATGGCATATATCAGTACTCAAGATCACATTCAGCATATTCTATAAGATTTTATTTCAGATGTATGCTTATAGGATGGAATAATCCAGTTTAGTTTGCATTTTCAATGAATTTACATGTCTGTGCAAAAAATGTCTCTTTCATGGGAGGATGGAAGAATGCCTAGTTTATGAAGGATTAATAATGTTAGAAACCGATCACCAGAAGAAAGACACTTATAATTTCCAAGACGTTGAGAGAAATCTAGTGGTGATAAATACATTGTAATATCGTGTCGACATCAATTCAGAAACAATGGAAGACAGTGCTTAGCTCTAGGTGAAGTTCAGTCAGTACCTGGTAAATTCAGGGGCCCTATGGAAAATAAATTGATTGATGTTATCGCCAGAAACTCCCACTACGAAACAATTGAAGCCATGAGAAAGTACCTTCAAGGGTTAAACGTCGGCTTGCGAGAAAATATAGATACTTAACTTACTCTTTTCTATAAAATTGTTCAGTAACATCTATTGATGTTAAGGGATCATTTTCTGCTTACAAATATCACAAACTGACACCAAAAAATGAAGAGAAGCATCTTGTGATATACTGTAAGGCTAATTACGGGAAGGAGTAAATGCTTAAAGTAAAAAATAAAAACTTATATGCAGTGGAAATGTGTAGAAAAGTGAGGCTCGTATTATTTCGTGTAAAGTAAATGCACTTTAAAATACCAATGTGAAGAAAAATTAGAGACCGTGTTCTCATATTCAGTGAGATGTGTTTATTTTAATCTCATAATTTTGTATGTTTTAAAAAAGTGTCGTAAAAATAAATTCTGAAGAGAAGACATGAAAGGTAAAGTTTACTTTCGTTTATAATTCACCTATAAAACTTTGTCACAATTTTGCTGCATGTTTGAACATGCTCTTTCATTGCATTGTTAGTACATGTTAAGTGCATATTTTAACACATTTAACAGCATAGTTGCTTGCATATTTCAAGAATTTTAACAGCATAAAAATCCGATATCTAATTAACAATAATATACAAACTGATGCACAATAAATACTGCGATCTATAATAATTATTGTTTCAATATATACTATAGTTATTTTCGTTAAGTTGCCACTTTCCAGTGGAACCGATGATAGGTAATATAAACATGTTTCACTATATTTAATTTGGTAAATAACTGCACTACTAGAAAACGTACCTCTGTTTTTCATCTCTTAGCCATTGATGCTAAAATAAGAATTCGTCATAACGTTGGATGTGAACTAAAGATAAATGTTGGTTCATCTACAGTTTAACATGTACATATAACCGTCATAATAGAACGACGTGTTTTGTCAGATGGATGGTATCACTGCAATAGAACACAAGTTATTAAATCTTCCTCTTAATGCGAACGGTAGTGGAATCTGTGGAATGACGGAAAGTGCGGATAAGATACGAGCTATGAAGGCAATCAACACACAAGACAAAAATGTGCGATAGACAACAGCTCCGAAAGGCTGCATTATTACTTGCATTTCTGTCCACATTGCTGCACCTTATAAATTGGTCTTTATTGGTCATTGTCTTGTGATTATAAGCTCTAGTTTGACAGCAAGCACTTGATCTCAATACGAAAGATCAACATTCCACCGCATGGTAGAAACAAGAATTGAATGCTTTCCTACTACTCTCTCTTTTGTACAACAAAATATAATTCTTTGATAGAACTGCCTCCTCTGCTTCATAGGATGATCATGAAATCAATAGTCGAACCCTTCTGCCACGACATGCTCCAATTAAAGCTGATAAAGGTTTCCCAACGTTAAAATTTAATATATACACACAATATTGCGTTAGATTTGTAGCGGTGTTATTGCACATGCTCCCTACATTTACAGTATGTCCTCAGTACGATAAGAACACGAAGGTGAAAGCTAGGAGGTGCATCCTCATTCGCACGTTAGGCGAATAATAATAATAATAATAATAATAATAATAATAATAATAATAATAATAATAATAATAATAATAATAATCGACATGAACTAAAGAGAGGAAGAAGCAACATCGACTACTAAGGAAGGAATACTGGACAAATGTCACTGTCCGGAGGAAACAGTTGAAATAAGGTGGTCCTTAGTTGGCCGAAACAAAAGAGAAAGGAGCATGGTTATAATTCAACTCTCGCCAAGTGAGCTTCATGGTGGACAAGCACCTTGTGCGCGGGTTTTCTCTGGGCCCTCCCACTTTCTTCATTCCATCATTTCATTCATTTTTCATCATCACCGTCTACTTTAGCCTAGTCAGCATAAGCGAGGGACGTAAAAACTTATAGCTAAATTAAACGCTCTCCAAGTAATAATTTTTTTAACAGGTCTATTTGCTTTAATCATGTTGGTTCAAGTCAGTGTTTCTTACAGGCATAATTTCATGTGTTCTTTGCATCCCCTCCCCCCGAGTTCCCAACTGCTGCTTAGAGCTAAGAAAAATTAAATTACTTCTCCCAATGTACCAAAGTAGTGTTCCAGTGCAGCCCTCTTACCTTTTGATTCCCCTCCCCCCACGGAGGAATTTTTCTGGAAGAAAGCCTGATTTAAAAGTGAATTATAACAAAGTGTTTGCAGTAGACTGTTGTATAGACCCGGGCACATAACGCTGTTGTGTTGATGCGCGTCACACCCCCGTACATGCGTCTCACTATACCCTATCATAATACCAAAACTCATTAAAATGTGTACAAAAAATGTTGAAATGAAAATATGAATAAATTAGATTTATTTTATTTTCTATTGTGTTGAAATTTTGTACGTCAGTTGAGGGGCGGGAAACGCCTTTCGGCGCAGGGGCGCCATGTCATTAATTTGGCTCTCTGCAGAGTATACTTTCTTGATATACTACAAACTTTCCTATCAATGTATTTCTATATTATGTTCCTTTCTTGTAGACTATTGACACCGTTCTCTTTGTAATTCCTGGATGTAAAATATAATGGTGCAATGGCATTTAGTGATAGCCTGTATACGTCACCATAGACTGTGTGTATACACAGAGGAAGCTACTGATAGTTTGAGTAACAGATCACAGAATCTGATCACAGAATACGATGAGTGTAGTTTGTGTCGGTCACGCCGTTTTCTCTGTGCTTCTCTCACACAATTGCCCTGACACCGTCTTCAGTGATGTAAGAAGAGTCTGCACAGGCAAGACAAATGGAGAATCCTGATATTTCTGTCTAGGATACCATGACGACCGTGTACCTAACTGTAGAGTCCAATGAACGGAAATATTCAGGAAGTGTTCGAATTTGCCTTATGTCACACATACCTGACATTCTGATATTCGAGACAAAGTTACATCTTCCACTCGATTCTGGTTATTCGTGTGGTATGAGTACTGTGTCGTTTGTTCGAAACGTCGTTCATATTGTTATTCAACCTTACGTAGTTTTTCAGAGGCTTATTTTACAATAACGTGCATCTCCATATATCATCAGGATAACCTAGGGTATTCGTTCCACATATTCCTCGTTTCATGACTTGTTAAGTGTCCGACCTAATCCCTATTGAAAAGAGTGAAACATGGTAGGACCGCCAGCCGACACCCAGTAATGCCTACCGCTTAATTCCAGCGTGCTTGGACAATATACCAGACAAAATTTCAGTATTTTTAGTATTTCGGTAATCAGTCGCCTGCCCGAACAGGTTTGCGTGACCACGTGAGGTGGTTACACTTACGGCAAAGTTGAATGTAAGTTTTGCAGTATTCTAGGACATAACATACCTATATTTAAAGCAGGTTAATGTTGAAACAGTTGTAGCCTCTCGTGTTGAACTGTCTGCAACTACCGTCCTGTCAGTTCCTCAATTCCATGTCGATACCACTTCTTGTCCTTTAAGGCAAAGAAGTCAGTCACTGCTATTTGTACGTCCTACTGGCTGGTGAAGCATCGTGACTTAAGGATGCCATGGGCCAAAACAGATAGTAATTCAAGATCAGGACTATATGCTAGATGCCTCACCAATGCAATTACGTCAAGTTACTGAATTTTTTGTTGCGTTTTTGAGCTTTTGCGTCGCACTTTCGACTCATTAATGCAGGATATATTTGCCGAAATGCAGCATATATTCGTTCCAACTGTTAGAAATAAAGGTTGACTTGACATTGGTGGTACAACTGTTAGGAACAAGCTGAAAGTAAATTACTCCCTCGTAGTTCCACCACACACTGAGCATGACTTTGTACTCGAAACGCTTCTGTTTGACGACTGCTAGGACGACTCACGTCCTTTGCTCAACCACTATTTTTGCACATTCAAATTTCGGAAAACACTATTTTTCGTTACATGGGACGAAACGTTTCAAAACATTACGCAGGTTTTGCAGTAGTTGTCGGGACACATTCACTCTTCTTTGAGCCATAGTTGGGGTTAGCTCATGTGGCACAATGTGGCAGCTTCTGATGGATTTCCCGAGTTCGTGAAGGTGACGTACTGCAATGGACTGTGGCATGCCAAGTTAATTTGACAATCGCCATGTGCTGATGGATTTATTTTTCTCAATGGCGTGTCGTATGACCCCGCAATCTTTAAACGCTGAGCGGCCAAACCTTGGTTGATTTTAAACTGTTCTACAGCCTGCAGGAAATTGCTGGAACGAACGAGTTGCTATGCTGTGATTCACTACATCTACCCCTTTTAAGTGGCAAGTGTTGTTGGTTATTACCGTACTGTTATGCTCGAGTTCAAGTCATACAATAACAGTTCACGTATCAAACGTCGTTTAGTACTCATCTTCCGCCACTGAAAACTGAGTGGAGGTACTGACGAAGTGGGTGGCCACGTGCTAAATAGTTCGCTTGCCATACTACTTCATTGGCCAGTTTCACCTTGTGCTTACGGTTGATCACAGAGTATACACGTCTGTTGTTTGGGTTGTGGAAATATTACAAGACTTATGACTGAGCTTTGTAAAGACTGACTGAAGATACTGACGAAGTGGCGACCTCCGTGTTAAATAGTCCGCTTGTCTAATTATCCCTTGGGTCAGTTTGACGTTCTACTTGCGGTCGACCACAGCACATACGCGCGTCTGCTGTTTGAATTAGAAAAATATTGCCAGATTTACGAATCGTCGTTGTAGCTACATTCTAAAGGACATGTTTTACAGATTCAGTCAATTAAACTTTGATGGTAAGAGAAGATGTGGCTTACAGAGAGAGGAGAGAATCGTGGTTGTTAGAGTTGTAATTCCTACTCTTGTAGTTAATCAAATATTAGGATTCACTTAACTATCCTTCCTCCCGATGATTTAAATAAAAATTCTACAGTATGATAACTTTCGTAAATTATTTCTTTCGTAAAATTTTTAATATACGTAATAACTTTCGTAAATTTTTCTGACAATTTCCAATTGTCTCAATTGCTTGTAGATGAAATGGGTCAATAAGAGAGTAAGTTCTCCCCAATTTGATATAACATGTTTTCGTGAATATTTACAGCAACTCAGATTTATATATTTAATAGAATATGTGTATTTGTCGATAACAACTGAGATTTTGTGTTTATGTAGAGATCAGACTTACTCTACTCTTGTAGTTTTAGGATTAAAATTACTGGCAGAGAGAATGCCGAACATGGCTAATATTTTGTTTATAGTGTGTAACTTTTATGACAACGAGTTCAGTAAGTAAAACCTCCCAATAGTGGACACCAATGGAACGTAATATTTTGTAGTAAATGAGAGGTGTTCGTTAAAGGGATGTTACATAAATTTAGATTATTTATAGCTCACGTGGTAATTTTATGCAATATACAATAGATACATTACTTATAAATGTACTCATAGACTACTATTGAAATACTCTACTCAGTGTCCAAATTACTTGGGAAGTGATGGGGAAATCACCCTTCATAAAGGCACAGAAGTTTCGCCGGAAAATGTGTTTATCTGAACGCGCACTGGAAAGTACGAGTATAATGCTTCTGTAATAATTTTCTTCTCAAGTACAAATCATATCTCAATATAACGGTCTTAATTTGCTTATTAACTGTGTTAAAGGTAAAAATAGCTGAATAAAACTATAAAACATTATTAAATAGTGAAAATGTAGACACACCTAACCAATCATGACACTTTATGGATTTCTTGGGGGTAAGTCTGCGGTAGTTGTCTGCTGTGTAACTCTGCGGACAGTAGTTTCCGGTCGAAACTTGCTTGTAACTCATGGATTAGTGAAGGGATCAATTATATTTTCAGATTGCAGAAACTATCTTCTGTGCTAAATACATATGAGCTGGGAATAATTTTCGTCCGTTATGAACAAGGTAATAAAAGATACAAGAATGCTGTCTGTGCCCCTTGTCTCAGAGTGTCGGCATAAAGGAGGATACTCTCCCATAATAATATATTTGGTCTAGGAATTAATTCGTCCGGTTGGTACGCACACATTGAAGCTGTAGTACAAACACAAAATACATAAATACCTTAAGAAAAATATTGTCCATCGCTAGCCACCACTTTCGACCATCTGTCAGGCAATGTACGGATTCCGTGGCGAAAGAAGTCCTCATCCTTGGAAGCGATCCATCAGAGACCCATGTTTCGATATCTTCTGAAGAAGTAAACCGCTGTCCAATCAAATCGTTGTTCATGCAATCGAACAAGTAGTAGTCCGAAGGAGCAACGTCTGGTGAATACGGCGGGTGGGGTAAAACTTCCCATCCGACATTTTCTAAATAGGTTTTGACCGGTTTTGCGACATGTGGGCGAGCGTTATCATGTTGAACAATAAGTTTATCATGTCTGTTCTCCCATTCTGGTCGTGTTCTGGCCAGAGCTTGCTTCAAACGCATTAATTGTCGTCGATAACGTTCTCCATTCATAGTTTCACCCGGTTGCAGCAGCTCATAGTACACCACACCTTTCATATCCCACCATATGCACAGCATAACCTTTGCACAGTGAATATCTCGTTTTGGTTGTGATGGACCTGGTTCACCTGGTTTCACCCAGGCCTTTTTTCGTTTAGGGTTCTCGTAATGGATCCACTTCTCATCACCCGTAATAATTCGATGCAGAAACCCCTTTCTGCTGTGTCGTTGAAGCAGCAATTCGCAAATGGTTTTTCGTTTTTCAACGTCTCTGTCTTTCAATTCATGTGGAACCCAATGTGACATCTTTTGAATCATTCCCATGGCTTTCAAGCGTTTGGAGAGTGTTGTTTGATCAACGCCTAATGCTGCTGCAAGTTGTTCCTGCGTTTGACACGAATCCTGCTCGAGCAATGCTGTCAATTCTTCGTCTTGAAATTTTTTTGGTTGTCCAGCTCGCTCTTGGTCTGCCAAGCCGAAATCACCACTTCTAAACCGTGCAAACCACTTCTGACACGTTCGCTCAGCTAGAGCATGGTCACCATACACTTCCACCAAAATACGATGACTTTCAGTCGCACTTTTCTGTATGTTAAAGTAATGCAGCAGGACACCCCGCAAAAACACTTTATCAGGCACAAATTGCGCCATGTTCACTTAACTACAAACTGATGTTGTTGACGCTTTAATCCACTGCCCTATACTACGAACGATACGCGATGACAGGGGTTTGCAACACATGTGTGGATACACGGAACTGTGGGACGCTCCGTTCGTTGCGCCATCTCTTGTCCACCCGCACGAATTAATTCCTAGACCAAATATATATTCTTGCCGGAACGGAAAATCTGTTCGTATTATGGTGTCCGCTATAAGAGATGTCCGTTAAGGGAATTTTCACTATGTTAGAAAAGGTATAAATTTTCATGTGTATATAAGATAATGTGTGAAATTTAATACTCTTGAAATCAATCTGTGAAAGGGTTAAGAAGTTCGTATTGCGTTTTTGTGCCTGAAGATCGATTGATATAGCAGAATTATAAGTAACCATGTGCTCATTTTTCCTTGTAGGGTGTTGTGCAACTTTCGAATGAAGCTTCGTCTCTATTGGTGCAGGCTGTATACGATATGTTTGATGTGGAAACAATCCCTTCACAAGAAGACCTTATAGGATGTAGATTTATTTTTATTGGTAAGTTGAGGTAATCCTGCGAACACTGAAAAGGAATAGTTAACTAATAGTTATTTCTGTTAAAAATACAGATGGGGCAAAACTCAGGTTGTACACTTGGAGACAAATATTTAAACGATTCCTCAATATAGCCAGTTTTTATGTTTATCTCTATTCCACCTGCTGGCAGCGCAGGACTTGCAGAAGTTACTTCAACGACGCCTTCTGCCTCCTTGCTTTGAATTTTTATAAAATTATCTTTAGACCACACGATTGCTTTTAACTGTCCCAAAGTGTTGTAGCTATTATGCATTGGTGTGTGTTGGTGATCGATTTCCTTTGCCATCCATCCATTCTGAATGTTATTCCATCCAAATATTTTCCACTCTATCGTATTCTGAAAACAACTTCTACTGTACTCAGTCAAGACCTGGAAAAGAGAAGAATAAATGTAAACTGGCTTTTGCTAACTGAGAAACTGAGCAATGTATTTTAAAGTCTGGTTTCCACTAAATTTGGCTCGAATAAAAGAAATATAGAACGAATTTCTTGGAGGAAAGATTTTTTTGTCAATAATTCCTTTCACTAGAGATGAGTTTAGTGGGAGTCAATATTGAGAACGTTTATTATGCTGTGTATAATTGCACAATAATTAACTTCGTAAGAGATTTTGTGTGTGTCCTAGTAACTATACAGTATAAGAAAGTCGAGTCCTATGTGTGTGCCCAAATTTGAACCTGAGAAGTATCCACGGCGCACAGCATGGCAAAAACCACTAAAAATACACAAAAGAAAATAACTTCGGGAAAAATTGAGCTGGAATAACTTCGGGAAAATCTGGCACACTCACTGGTCTCAACAAAAATGTCAATGGTTTAGTAGGCCAAGTTAATTTGATCATATTATAAAGGTCCTGTCACTTTCTCACCCTCCACTTTCGAACATCGATGTGTCACCTAAGACATACCTGCAAGATCAAAAATAGCTCCATTAGCATTGGCGACCTTCTGCTAACGTTCTGGAAGGCCATGGATTACATCGTGGTAGAACTTCGTGGGCCGTGAAGCGAAGAATGTATCAAGTGCATTTTGCACCTCTACTAGGGATTTGAACTATGGGACCCATCCACCCAACTTGTACTACTTCCCAAGTTGATGGAGGTGCTGCTGGATGGTTTCTCCACTCACATAGTCCCAGTTCCTCATATGTCTGGCCACTGCTTGCCTCGATTGCTGCCTCGAGATCTTCATTTTGTACATGTATTGATCTTTTGGCACGTGGAGCCTCTTCGAATGTTTCGTCACCGTCGTTAAACTTGTTAAACCACCGTTTCACTGTCCTCGTAGCCCTGCTGGAGCAGCGTTGAACTTCAGTTCGAAGTCGTACAGTATACATACCCTTATGACGCTCTGTGAGAATCCCATGTTCACTCTGTCCTTACGCAAGTTCATGGTGTAACTGAACTGCCACAACTAGGTAGTATGTTGGATATACCCACATCAACAACTGACCTATGCCTTATCTCCATTCGCTTTTAACTCACGGTGTAAGGGCCAATTGAACACAGACCTCCACAAAAAAGAGACAAAAGTTTCTTGGTTACCTTTATAAGTAGTTGAGAAAATAAATCAACAGTTTGGAAAGGAATGAAAATAGACATTTATTTCAATATTAACATTATCGATATTATTGTAACGCCTCCAATGTATATTTAAATTAAAAAATAGCTGCCTAACAAAACACATTTTTTCGGATAAATAAAATCACGTGAAAAAATGAATAAAGTTATATAGGTAGGCCTGATTATGTTGGAAAGAAAAGACATATTTTCACATATCTTTTTTCTTAAAAAATAAATACCTACTCACAGATACCAACGTTTTTGGAACAATTAAATATATCATGTGGGTAATGAAACAGTTCTTGGTGCCAAGTTGAAATTACCATTTCTGCTCTTCCGTGAGAATATTTTAATAAAATAAAATGACAAAATATTTATGAAACGAAGGCGATGTTATCAAAACTAATAATTGAAAAAAATGAATATACAAGTATCTACTGAAATACATAGTACTAATCAATCTCCATAGGATAAAGCGTAGCTCTATTCACTTCTTCGACATGACTTATCAAATCTTCAGCGTCTTCACCGTCACCTTCAACTGATCCAATGTTATCCATAGCTTCAGAGAGAATGTTGCATAGGAATGCATCCTCGTCTCCGCTTGATTACTTACATGGCGAGAATTCAAACGGGCTAACTCGTGTTTGTAGTATATTTCGGGCTCTGGATGTAAAGTATGAAATTCTGTGCACCTAATGACGGTAGGGGCTCTTTATGCACACTTCAAAGTGATATATTACCTTGGAATGAACGACACAGAAGGAGGTAAAAGTCGAGAATGACTGGAAACCCTGTAACTCATTTCGGTAATTTTTAAGTCCTGTTTTTCCGTATTTTTGATTTTAGAAGTTAATTCTTTTCTCACTTCTAATATTATACGTTGACCAGACCAAAACATTCCGACTCGTACTTAACTAAAAATATATAGAAAATAAATTATTACATATAAATTTACGAAATATTTTAGAATTTTCCTCCATTTTTTTCATACTACAACGCTCCTCCATGATCTTGCAATCAACATAAACTTCTGAAACTCGAGTTCTGATGGCCCGAGGTAGTAACTAGAACTTACTAACAACTAATTAGTCCAAGGCAAAAAATAAAACTGTAATTTTAATCACTGTTTTTTTTCTATTGTCCAACTGTGTGGCGCCACATCTGTTGGGCTTACTGAGAACCTCTTCCATATTGACAATACCCCTGCACCGTAAATTCCATTGTGGAATATTCAATAAAGCACAGGAAGGAAAATAATATTCCTTCTTTTATTCTTGTCACAGCTCCCGAAGAGTGATTGCACGACACAAGACGGTGCTCTGTTCAGGAGACCAAATCCGTATCCTGTGATTCACTGTTATAATCTGAAATGCATGTCTCCATTCGTTGCATAAATCTACGCGTAGAATGAAATGTAAGGGTAGTTGCTGTTCTTGATGCAAATGGAAATTATGTGATCTTCATACAGACAAAGTAGGTCTTCTGTGTAAATAGATGTCAATACGTACTGCTGATAGTATACAGAGTTAAGTTTACTATTTTTAGGCATCGACGAATAGTGAATCTTTCGTCCGATGTCTGTCCACATTATAGCAGTGACCGGCGACGATTAAAAATATTTTCAGGAACTTTGCTCTGCAATGATGGATGAATCCTGGACCTGATTTTTGTGGGCCAAAGTGTAAGTTATACTGCGAATTATAACACAAGTGGATAGATGAAACCAAGCTTCATTTAGCGTAGCGACGAACTTCCACTTGCCACCGAATAGATGGCTCTCCTAGAGGCATCTTTAGTTGATCTTACTCTGCCAGCGATAGCCCTCACTTAGGTAATATCCTGGCATTTAAAAGCCTTCAGGAGATTTAATTTGGGACACCGGATGCGATACATAGTTCTTTCAGACACGGTAGCTGTGTACTCATTGGGCAGAAGGACTTTTCTGGAAGGCCATTCGACGTAACTTCTGAGATGCACGTGGAGTCACTACACTGCATGGTTGTATTCCACCGGGCAACTGCACGTCCTTTAGTAAGTGAACTACTAGTAGAACGTGTTGTCTTCTATATCGCTTAATTATGTTCTTAATAGGTTCTTTAGGTTGTTTTTGAATTTTAGACGCAGGTAATTTGGCGTGGAAAACTGCCGCACCCTGTTCGTTTCAAACCCTGTTCACTGTGGAAGTCATGATTCATACTACACACATTTACGAAAAGTACTGCTAGGTGGTAGCTGTATGTTGACCTTCTAATAACCCGGTGCATCCGATAGTGTACACATTCAACATTGGATATATACGTGTCAAACCTCTGTATGTTACGATACTTCAAATGGAAAAAACTGCTTAACATTAATTTGAACTGTAGAACTGTATCGACTGGGTGCAAGTAAAAAGTGAAATTAAAAATACATACGTAAGGACTAAACATATTTACAAAGTAGACATGTTTTAACATTAATGGCGTTGGGATATTCCTATTATATTAAAATAAAATCAAGGAAGTTGTACAAATTTTTGACAGACGTAGTGCAGTCGCGAGTACAAATGTAAATCCAATCCATGATCTTTTACGTTAATAACATTTAAGTATCACTTTCCAGACGTAAAGAGAACTTAAACTATTCTAGTGTAGTAATCCAAAAGCGTTCTCAGATTCCATATTCGTTTTAAAATCAGTAATAAAAAAATATGTGTAGGTTGTGCTTGACCGTAGAAAACATATACAGTCATCAGTCAAAACATTATGACCATCTGCTACTTTTTAAGCGAAGTCGGTGGGCTGATATAAGAGGTATGGGGGCATAGCAAAGCCGTTCGCCAGACAGTGGTATGGATTTCACTCGATCGATCAATGTGATGTTTTTTTTTTTTTTTTTTTTTGCGTAGAATGGAGAATGCTGCGACTTGGGGCAATTTGTGATTCCCAGACAACTAAGATGGAGCATCTCGGAAACAGTGCGACTGTCGGGTGTTCGTGAGCTGCCGTGGTTAGTGTATTTTAAAGATGGGGAAAATACAATGAAATCAGCACCAAATCACAAGAATTGGTGCGGGCACGCCTCAGGACGTCGTTGACGTGTAATACAAAATTATAGGGCACAAACTGTGAAACAATTAACAGCCGACTTCAACAGATTTTAACAATGAACAAAGCACGTGTGTGTCTGAGCGTACAGTTTATCATACAGTGTTAGGTATGGGCCTTCACAGCCTATGTTCCACACATGTACAAATGTTAACCGCACAGCAGTATCGATTATGACTGGAATGGGCACGTTTCTATCATCATCAAGTACTGGCACAACTTAACATAGTCTGGTGAATCAAAATACGGTCTCATCATATCAACGTCTAGATCAGAATTCGTCGTCTTCCAAGGAATAGTTGCTCGAAACGTGCACAGGTGGGTCCATTATGGTTTCAAGAATCTTCACATGGACCGGGTAGTGCGTGTGGAGGGCATCATTAGAGCTCTGAAGCTATCAGCTATCCTATACACCTAATCTTATACACTTATTCATGTTTCACGTTTTCAGCTGGGAGAGGCATTTTTAATAGGACAATGCTCCTTGTCACAAGACCAATGTTGCAGTGGTTCAAAGAGCACAATGGTGAATTTTAATTGCTGCAATAACTCGGTCAATCTTAACCCAATTGAACACCTTTGAAATGTGATTGAAAGTCATAGATCTCAGTTCGTCATCCCCTCCGCGAAATTTACAGTAATTAAGTGATTTGTGTGTGCAGATGTGGCGTGTCATGCCTCCAGCTGTCTACTGAGGCCTCATTGCTTCCATGCCAAACCGCATTGCTGCTTTCCTGCGATCCAAAGGTGGACATATTAGTTATTAGGTAGGTGGTCATAATGTTTTACCTGATCAGTGTTTGTATTTATGCATAGTAATATGCAACAAGGCTTTTCATGTTGTATGCTTCATACTTAATCACAAAATTAGGTATTTGAAGGTCTAAATTTAGACATTACAAAGTTTTTGTACAGAAGGCAGCTTTCAAAATGAAATCTGAAGGCATCAATGGTATATGAAATTATCACATCTGTCCACATTACACATGGTTAAACACGAAATAGTTCCTCTGTTGATAGTGTATTTTAAGCAACTCTTTTTCACTGACACCACTATTTTATTCCTTCATACGCGATAATCTGCTTAAAATACACTAATGTTAAACTATCGCGTTGAGAACTTCAGGTCGTTAAGATTCCACGGTAAGAGGTAGGTCCATATGTCATTCGGCCTTGACCCTCGAAAATAACATTAAGCTCAGAAGGAAGAAATGAAAGAACCAGATAAAGCACTTAAATTTACGAATACTCTCTTATTAGGTCACGATATGACACAATTTCACTGAACCTTTGTTGATTTTCAGTCTATTGTTTATTGATGTAAAGCTTCTTCCCGACAGATAGTGTTGCCACGAGACGAGACGAGACGAGACTTTAGGCTGTCTCGTCTCGTCTCGTGTAAAGCGTGTCTCGTCTCGTGTCTCGTTTCGAAAAAATGTGCTCGTCCCGTCTCGTGTCTCGTCTCGAGAGGTTCTGTCCCGTCTCGTCTCGTCTCGTCTCGTTTTGTCTCGTCTTGTCTCGTAAAAAATATAGCAGCATACCATGGTAACGAAAGTAAAATGTAGCAGACTGCACCATGCTAATCAAGATACAACTAAGTTACAAGTATTACCCAGAACACACAAGACAAGAAATGTCACGGTAGCTACACCGTGAAGCCTGGCTCTGGTGTATGTGGTAGTCGGTTCGATCTCGGTTAGTGCCATTTGAGCTTTGTGGTGGACAAACGTCGAATGTGTGTGGGGGCCGCGGTAGCTCAGTGGTAGAGCGTTCACCTCTGGTGCTTGGAGTCTCGGGTTCGATCCCAGCCCCCGCCAAGTGAACTTTGTGGTGGACAAACACCGTGTGCGTGGGTTTTCTCGGGGTTCTCCCGTTTCCTCCCACTTTCTTCATTCCACCATTTCATTCATTATTCATCATCACCGTCTGCTTTAGCCTAACCGGCATAACCGTGGGACGTAAAACTCAAAGATTTCATTTCATTTCATTTCATTTTTCGTATGTGTGTGTTTCTCGAAGTTATCTAGTATCCTACCACTTTCTTCATTCCACTAATTTTCCCATCAACATCCATTCGGGGTGGGCCAAAGTTGCTTAAAGGCCTTAAAAATAAATTAAAATAAGCTCACGAGGCAAGGAAAAATAGTTTACAAGATAATATATCTCTGCTGTTAGTTGTCTGAGGCTTCTCGACCCTGGCTTTTTTTTTAACATTCTGAAACATTGTAATTTGTTTCACCAGTTTCAATACACGAATACAGTAAATTGCTCATAGGTACGTCGAAGATGAAAACACTAATGTCAAATAATGT
The DNA here is from genome assembly GCF_964235325.1 of Thermobia domestica. Taxonomy (NCBI): domain Eukaryota; kingdom Metazoa; phylum Arthropoda; class Insecta; order Zygentoma; family Lepismatidae; genus Thermobia; species Thermobia domestica. The sequence continues at coordinate 151,149,769 of NC_137469.1, forward strand.
TTACACGACAAGCAAAGTTCGATGTAAAGGTGTCACCATCCCCGACATTATCGTATACTCAGCCCACTTGCTTTATAGTGTCTGTATATATATATATATATATATATATATATGGAGAGAGAGAGAGAGAGAGAGAGAGAGAGATGGAAAGATATATAGATAAATAAATAGCGAGATAGATATATGTGTACACTTTGATTTCATATATTCCAGCCTTTAGGTTTCCATACCAATCCAAAAACTACTTTCCATTTTAGCATATTTAGATTTGTTGCAATTATTCTTTTTTTTTTTAAAAAAAAAAAGCTCGGAACCAAATAATTTTATTGAGTAATGGAAAGTATTTGATTGAAATGTTATATGTTACTGCACAGCAGTAATGGTAGCTGAAAGACACATCGGACCAAAGAATGCTTGGGGCCAGTCTTCACCTCCATGGTACAAATCTGTTCCCATAACCGCGGGGTGTGTGCCACTATATGGTGGTTGCCCCGTTTGTGTAACAAAGTCATGACAGTACACCCAGATTAGCTAGTGGTCTAAAAAAGTAGTTGATTTTTGGGTGGCCATTTTGGATTAAAGTTTCTTATATTGTCGTGATCTATTCGCAATCATACAATGTACATCTTCATACCAAGCCGAGCGGTCTGCGGCGATAGACCATCGGCTTGAAGGCCCCGGGTTGAGTCCCGGAAGGGTCATGTGTATGGATTTTAACAGCATTTGTGTTTTCGTATTGTGTCAGGGGGCGAAATCGTACGAGATAAAAGGATTTCAGTCTGAAAAAATTGAAGAGAATATCTTCCCCAGGATACTTTCATGGGAGTAAGAAATTAGTAAAAATATAGGATATACATTTTATAGCAGGTTTAAAATTATGGGTATCCTATTTCTTTTCTGCTAATTATGTTCTTCAATGTTCGAATTTTGGTCATTCTCATGATGTTTTCTGCTTTCAACGGAGTCCCATGAATATTATACCAAATGTTCTTTACACTCTGTAAGAAACCATTTCTGAAGATAATTTAGGTCCTAATGAATATTATTCACTAGGAAAGGGAAGTATTCCCCTCCTCTGAACATGAAAGCAAAGGGCAATTTCGCAGAGGTCAGATCAAACATTTCCGCGTAACAAAACGAAGGTCCCCCTGTAAAACCTCTTCACTTAAAGTGTTATTGTTAGTATCATAAATTTGCCGAAAGCAACCAATTTGAAGGGTTCGTCGATAATATCTTTTCTTTTCTTTTTGTCCTTCGACCGTCTTGCAAACAAAGAGGTGAATTTTACAACATGACTGCTGTATAATAAGCGAGCGATTGGTAAAATGGTAAAAGTGTGTTTTTATGTGTATGTGTGTGTGTGTGTGTGTGTGAGAGAGAGAGAGAGAGAGAGAGAGAGAAGACAAAATTTTAGTTGCAAGATGACATACTTCAATTGCCGTTTTCGGTTCATATAGCAAAAAGAATACCGCCACCAGAGAATAAAGACAAGTGTAGTGTGTTCTGTTCTCTTCCTCAGCCAGAACTTTCAACTACAGCCTGTAATGAATGTAGACCTTATCCAGTTTTCAAATTGAATAGATGGTCGTGGTAGTTCGGTTTCTTGACCTTGTAAAAATCTTCCCTGTCTTTGATTTTGTTTGTCATCATTCCAGCCAGAAATGAAAAAAATGAGAATTCCTCAGTTTACAGCAAGGGGAATTGGGGACAAGACATTAAGGATGATATTCCTGGAAGCTCATGTATCATGATTGTTTCATTCAATAGACAGAGGACACTTTTCTATGAAGGCTTTCAACTTGTTTTCACACAAACATGTCTTCTCCTTTTGCAATCTATATGACTATTGGCAATTTCAATCTTGGCCATTTCCGCCAGCGTTTTCATTTTCGAGACACGAGACATTTTAAGAGACATCCCGTCTCGTCTCGTGTCTCGTCTCGTTTACAAGACGGGACAAGTAGCCTGTCTCGTCTCGTGTCTCGTCTCGTTTACGAGACGAGACGAGACGAGACACGAGAAATGTCTCGTCTCGTGGCAACACTACCGACAGACACTACCTTTACATAAACAGTTGTATTGTGTTGACTATCTTTCTACAGCTGCTATGTACAATATCATGACCATGTTTAGGCATTTTATTCTGTATTTTAAAATACGATTGTCTTTAAGTCTACATGACTATGAACTCTCCATATCTTCTGTATAGTATAGTATAGTATAGTATATGCATTTTCTTTTTTGTAAATTTTGTCATCAAGACATTGGTTGTTTTAAAATGATTATTAATAGAGGTGTCGGATTTTTTCCTTGAAGATTTTAGAATAAAGCAGTGAAAGGGGGGAAAAGCATATTAGGAGCAAATTAAGAAGAAAAGGATCCAAAATGGGAAAATGGATAAACAATTCGTAAAAGGGATCCCATTTTGAGGTAACATTTAATATACTGAGTACTTTATGAGAACCCTGTGATGCTCTAAGAGAAAAAAGGTGCGCACCTCAAAATCTTAACTCTCACGTGCTATTGAGGTAATCAATGTATGCTTTATGAATGACGCTTTTGGATCTCACTTTGAGATCGCCATACGTACCATCACCTTTGTAGCGTATATATCAATTTTAAGCCAGACCCGTGAATTCCTACCGACTGTTCTTTAATATATTTACGCTATATACTGATGCAGATCAAAGCTATAGCTTCCTTGAGGTCCAAATCTGCACTAGGTAAAATAGTACGTACGGTACTTGATAGTAATTTATAGTGTACAAAATAACACATGGATGTCTTTAGCTTCTCTTAACCAAACCCCCTAGATTCACACCTATGTATACAAGAGTATTTCGAAACATGTTCAGGCTGACACTGAAATACCCACCACTGGTAGTAAAGAAATAATGTATCGGTTTCAACTGTTCTAGCTTCGTCAGTTCGTTGAAGGCAGTTATTTAATTCAATCGCTGCAGACTTGGTAACGTCACCTATGTAGACTGGAGCAAATAAACGCGCAGCGCTTGATTCAAATGCCACCCCCAACGAACTGACGCAGCTAGACAGTTGAAACTGATACATTGTTTCTTCCACAGATGGTACTAAACTTCTATGTCATGAACGGTTTATTTATTTCAAGTGGCACGATATTTAAGTGTCAGGCCAGAAACGTATGGAAATATCTTTATATTGTAGGAATAAAATTTATGGAACTTCATAAGTAGATAGAACTTGATAACTCATTTATCTAAAACTAACAGTCCAGAATTTCAATTCTTCTTAGAGATCGGACTTAATATCCTCCCTGATAAAACTGTTTATGTATATTTATACAGAATTGTCGTAATTTTAGGCCGACATTTGGATCGGAAGAAATTGGAGCAGATCTTCATGCAATGTGTCGAACAAGAAGAGAAGACATAAGGGGGATCTTCATTAGGGTGTGTATCGTGAAGTGCCTGATTGCGTGTTTTTTCTATACTCCACAGAACAAGTGAGGCTTTCAAAAATTTAAAACAACTGTACATTTTAACTAAATAAAAGGTTGTATGAATCGCAGTATTGTTTTTCTTTACTATTTATTTTCCTTTACCGAAATGAAAATGAACAGTCAATGTAATTTAAGCTATTTTTGTTTTCATTAACCATTACTCTGAAGTAGTCAAAACAGAAAGCTATGGCAGGTAAAAATATAACAGTGGACATTCAAACTTTTCCGAATTAGAGCAAATGGATTAAAGAAAATGGGCTAAACCATAGTTTGCTGTTTTCTCCAGTATAAAGCAGGATTGAAGCCCATTTTATCCAGTGTATACTTAAGCGTCAAGGGAGGCTATAGTCCCTACAACCCCCATTGAATCCTCCTCTGTGTATATATATATATATCTGTATCTATATCATATATATATATATATATATTGACAACAGTAAGTTCCCAGGAGTATATATTAATTCATTCTTGATTTTAATCTACAGAACAAATGCTTTGGGCTAACTGCCGCAGGTGGCGGCCCCGAAATACAAAGTTTACGGAGAAATGAACAGAATCAAACAAATGCGACAATGAGAGTAACAAACGTTAGAAAGGTCATCACTGTAGGGTAATTAATAAGGGGGAAAACTTAAGTTAAATTGTGTACTGTATGTGTTCGTGGGGGGGCGCGGTTGCTCAGTGGTAGAGCGTTCACCTCTGGTGCTTGGGGTCCCGGGTTCGATCCCAGCCCCCGCGAAGTGAACTTTGTGGTGGACAAACACCGTGCTCGTTGGTTTTCTCGGGGTTCTCCCGTTTCCTCCCACTTTCTTCATTCCACCATTTCACTCATCTCTCATAATCACCGTCTCCTTTAGCCTAACCGGCATATCCGTGGGACGTGAAACTTAAAGATTTCATTTTTGTATGTGTTCGTGGATTGATGCGATATGAGGTGAGGTGGCAATCTCACAGAGTTTCAAACCCACTGTGTTATTAACTAACTTAGTATATGTACGAGGGTATTATCATGGGGGTCAAGGCCAAAAAAAGAGCCCTGCGAGGTCTCTAACCCCATTTGCTTGCTGACGCTCGCTCAGCTATGTTTCATACTATAGATAAATCATTTTTTTTATCAATAAAGTTGTGTGTGTGCAAAGTGGACTAAATACTACGTGACTCTACCTTAACTCGAGTGCTACTACTTCAATGTAAATTTTACCTCACTCTTTCGGAAGACATATTTAATTGGCAGCATTGTTTTAATCATTAATGAGTAGTGTGTAGTTGGCAACACTTAACAATTTTGCGCAGTAATAGATGCTGATGTATACGAATGTACGAAAGAGCAAAAGCATGAAAATAAGAAATATTTGTGATTAGTAGTGAATACTAAAGGCCAGAAATGAAACAGATGTAATTGAAGGTAAGATGTATGAAAGTAAGAACAGGTAAGTTGTAATACAACGTCGAAAACAGATTCATGTGGGCTTTATTTCGGGCTGCCATCTGTGGCAGTTTAGCCAATCCTTTTTATGAAAGCAGAGGGGCTTGCTAATCATAGCGGGTTAAAGGCCTTAAATACAATTAAAACTTCAAATGGAACTCCGGTAACTCGCAGACAATGGCTGATTTAACAACACGTTATGGAATAGCCCGTGTAATGGCTGATTTAAGATCATACTTGATATGGCCTGTGTAGCTAAGTAGAACAGCGTTTGCGGCTGTCGTTCTAAGGGATCTGTGTTTGAATCCCACCCCGGCTTAAGAGATATTTTTCATGGAATTAAACATTGTAAATGACGTTGGCGATTGACACTGAAAAAGATTTATCCCATAAAGGGAGATAAACCCAAAACAGGCACGCGGGAAAAGGATAAAGACACAGACCGTTTATCCTTAAGTGTTAAAATTTAATTTATTCCGATGTATTTCTCTCTTTCCTTTCCCTCTTTCATTCTTTTCTCATTTTCTTTCGCTTTTCATACGTTTTCGGTCTTTGCATGATGAGCATCATTATTTTCGTTTTCATTGCATTAATTCCTCTCTTAGAACTTAACTTGAATGGAATTTCTGCAGATTTATCTCGTGGTTCTTTCCCTAAGTGATGCTCTCATATGGTAATACTTTTAGCTCCAAGTGGAGGAATATCCTGGCATGTTATGTTTTCGGGCATGTATTTGCTGTCATGTTGGTTATCCAACTATCAAACATACAGTGAAACTATTGTGTTACTGGAAAAGGTATCATTTCTTGTATATCCAACCTCCAGGTTCTAAAGTTTGTGACTGTACACTCTGCATCTAAAGAATTCCAAGAGTTAACGCCGTGCAGTTAGGCAACCCATTTACACCTTCTTATCCCATAATCGTGTCAGGTAAAGAGACCCCTCACTCCCCTCCTTTCTTCTCTCCCATACTAAAATTAGCTAACAACATGAGCAAAATTCTTATTTCAAAATACACATGTATTAGGTTCGATAAAATGAAATAACAAAACCGAGGCGAAACTGGTTGATGTAGGGAGAAACCGAAACACAATCAATGAAAAATTGAAACCAATAGGTGTCTATTACACAGATATTGAAAAATGAGGCAGAGAGTGAGAGAGAGAAGAGGAGAGAAGAAAAGAGGAAACAAAAAGGGAGAACATAAAAAATGCGGAATTCAAACGTAGTAAGAAAAGAACCTAACATAAAGTTTCGTTTCCAAAAATCCAACAGTAATATAGAAATAACGTTTGTTTTTACGTACTTTTTTTTTTTTTTTTTAGAACTATTCGAATATATAGAGGATGCTTTAAACATTCATTAAGTCACCTTCATAAATGATAGCATACTCAATTTCCAATAGAACTGTAGATATCCGAGACACATCTAGGATACTGTCAAAAGTTTAACACACTTTGTTTCCGCGTGGTTCGATTGCAAATTCGGTAGTGTTCATTGGACATACTGATCCAAAATACAGCCTAATAACCCAGTAGGTAGCATTGTTCATATCTTCCATTTCAGACTAATGATGCAAATTGAACAAACAAGAAAAAACGAAAAGAAAGGAAGAAAGAGAAAAATGAATGAGTGCTATTTTACTGCTAGATTTCTATGATAAATACCCTATATTAAAAGTCCAAACTGTATCGTACTGAAAAGTTCCAAATGTTCGAAAGGAAAACTTTATGTTTCTTATAAATGTTGCATGTTTCAAATTTCAACGTGAATAAAATACATTCAATTATAGAATGGAAACAAATTTCGTGTCGAGCTACTATAAACAAAATTTTGTTTTCAAACAACCAAAGAGATTACCATTTTCTAGTATTTTCCGAAGATTTATCTGTTCTGATTATCCAGCATCGATTTCCTCTCTTGCGGATATAACGTAATTTACATAGATAGAATGAACACGCTAGAGCTGAAACGGATCATCGTGTCAGTCGGATGATGTTGGTTAAGTTATAGACCACCACTGGTCGAGGATTGAAAAGCGTAATAGCCTGTTAATTCAACAGAAACTCGGTAACCCAAAGGATAAAAAGAATTTTCACTTATTCCCTTGCATTTAAACAGTATTTCTGTCAGAGATGACCAGGACTGGATATATTATCCGCACAGAACGAAAAACACGACGCCGAAGTTCCCAGTTTATTAGATTTTCCAGACCAGGTATATCGGGCTCTTGTTCCGTTTTAACTTTGGAACACGCGCACTAATATGAAGTGCGTGTGTGTGAGAGAGAGAGAGAAGGGGAGAAGTGAAGAATGCAAAGACATTCTAGGAAACTTCAAGAAAGAGAGAGAAGGAGGACGAATATAAATATGAAACATACTTCTCCTTGCCTTGTTAGTAACGCTTTGTTAGTTCTCCAATAGGAGATGAATCTCTGTTTGCAGCCATTATTTTATGCGATAAAATCATACTACCTAAAGGGGAATCAAACCGAGATTTTCCATTTGAAAGTCTAGCACTTTACCACTACACCACCGATTGCTTTACACAAACCTTCTTTAACAGATAGTGTAGTGTTTCTGTCTGAGAACGATAACACGAAAAGTGTGTATTACAGATCAATGGTGTTTTCGGAATGTCCTGGTAATTCAATTGCCCTTTCCGAACCAACAATCGTAAATCGTCTCTATCATGATACATGGGTTTGCTTTCACATTCTTAAGTATTGCTTGTCCAGTATGGTAAGTCGGTTCTTCACAATCGCTTTGTGAAAAAAGTCAACTTTGGCGCGAACAGGATTTGAACCTATGCTATGTAGCGGTATTACTCATATGGCTATTACGTTACCCCTACACTATTAAGTCAAATTAAATTAGATGCCAAATATTACTTACTTTAGCTCTGATCTTTGGTACGAACCGGCTTCTTCCTGTAAGGTTATTTGCACCAAAATGCACAACGAAATTAATTTATTCGACAGCTTAGAGAGAAATTAGTGCCCACTGATAAAGGAAAAACATACAATTCAGGAAAAAATACAGAAATAAAACATACTTTGCAGTAATTTCGCCGTGCATTTTCAAAAGTACGTGAATAATAATAATAATAATAATAATAATAATAATAATAATAATAATAATAATAATAATAATAATAATCAATGTCACATTCATAGGATATTTATTATTATTATTATTATTATTATTATTATTATTATTATTATTATTATTATTATTATTATTATTATTAGCATCAATTACCCGCTTCGCTGGGTTAAATTGAGAAAAACTAATATGTTCCGTTACTCAGTCACTTTTTACTATTACTAAAGCGCTCTTTGATATCCGAATTTTTGATGAGTTTTATGTATACCTTCGCCACACTATGATGTGAAGCAGAGCATCTGCCATGTCATTGTTCACCTCAGCGAGGCGGAAAGCTATGAATTCGACACTGATATTGGTTATTTCGATCATTTTTATATACCCTCTCCTCCAAGTTGCTTGGCTGAATTTGGATTTAAACAGCATCGAATGTGTCACTGTTAATCTCAGCGACTCCAAAGATTATAGATTCGCCAATAATACCGGTCATTTATCGTACTTTTTTAAATGTCGCTAACCCTCCCCCTCTCTTAAGTTACACCGTCAAAGTGATATGACAAAAAACATCTCAGGTTCGAACTTCAGTTAGGTTAAAAATTTGATCGAGATTGGTTTTGTTGTTCAAGAGTAATTAAGTTTTATTTATTTTTATATATCTCGCTCACCCATTCCCCTTCCCAAGTTCTCCCGTGAAAGGGAAATGATAAAAATCATATCAGGCACGAATCTCATCTATGTCAAAAAATTTGATCGAGATTGATCGTTTGATTCAAGAATTATTAAGTCTTATTTATTCTTTTTTAACTCCTCCCTCCCCTCACAACTAAGTTATATCGTAAAAGTAAATATATAAATTCCATCTTAGGCCCGAACCTCATCTATGTTGAAATTTGATCGAGATCGGTCGGGTGGTTCAAGAGTGATGAAGTCACAAAAACAGTCACTTGGTTTTCATTTTCTTACTTATATCTCCCTCTCTCTGACCCCTATGTTACACCGTCAAACTCAAATGATAAAAGTCGTCCCAGATCGGAACCTTATATATAGAGTAGCCCAAAAGCATAAAAGGGAAAAAAACATAATAGCTAATTACACATATGGTTGGTACTTTCAACATGGTTGTGGTTGTCTAAGGGTCCAGAAGAAACTAATTCTAAAAGCATAAGAAAGCATAATTTTAGAAAATAAAGCATAATTTAAAAGATATAGCACAATTCTTTAAAAATTTCTCTAACTATGAGTTTAACATACTGTATTAATATTTTTAAAACCAATATTTACAATGCAAAATCATTGAGAACATAACAATGCAACAGTGAAAAGCTTATTTTTATTTCTGTAAACTTTTCGGTGTAATCTTTTGACGTGGAGGAAAAAAATGAGAAGAAGAAGAAAACTTCCACCAACAATGAATAGTACACAGGAACTGCACACTATATTGTTATGTGTACCTCTTGAACTTGAGCGCTTTCTGTACTTCTTGGTGGCATCTTTTACTTTCCCTTTCTGTATATATGCACCTTTAACGCGCACACAAGTGATATAAAAAAAACTGACTCCAGTAAAGCATCTCTTTACAGTGCATTAGGTAGAGAGTTAATTAAATATGAAAGAAACTGTTTGCATAAAATATTAATAAATAGATCAAGATATTTAGAATATTTAATGTATAGTAAATATTATACATTATACACAATTAATGTAAAACAATAATCGACATTAATAATAAAGCATAAGAAAGCATAATTTGAAAAAGTAAAGCATAATTAACAGTAGCGGTTCGTGGTCTGTAGAAGCACCGGTTGCAATGTTGCAATATCAAATGTATGTAGTTACGCGCAAGTGTTCCCCTCCCCCAGCATTGTTGAGTCTTATCCAAAAAAATATTCAGGAAATATGAAGAGGAAAGTCCGTTTAAGCTCCATTTGTATATTTATTGATTAATTGATTTAATATATGTTTTCCTTTTTTTCAAACAACCACTATCAATGTAAGTTTATACACTATTTATATACAAACCTACGTTCATGTTGTTGAACAAGAGATAAATCGAATATATAGCATGTGCTGTAAGCCATGAATTCAAAAAGAAGAAAAAAACAAGAAAATTGCATATATTCATTTACGCAGTTAAAATTATTTAAATAAGTAAACTGTGCATTATTTTAAAGTGGAAGGTATTTCTTCGTTTTTTCCGAGCTTCAAATTTTTCTATGACTTCATTGAAATCTGAAATGCTGCTCGCCGAGTTTTTCTGAATAGAAAGCATCGCTATTGCAAATATTTTCTGCTTTATTTTCTTTAGGGTACAGAAACACCTCTCTCCTCCGACAATATGCATTTTGTTAGCATTTCTTTGTATGAATATAAGGGACAATAAGTTCATTTTCAGTAACTACGTATTTTTGTCTGCTGTTCTACTATAAAGAAGCATGAGATATAAGGTTTCTTCCTTCGAAAATTAAAAAAATAATAGTTTAACATTCCAGCAATTTAAGCTAAAGAAGACAGATGAGTATTGAAAGTGATTTGAAATTAATTTTTTATACTCTCCGCCAGAAATCGAACACGGGATCATATACACGAACGACATAGAGCTAAGACATTTTCTTAGAGACCCGATCGCCCCCCCCCCCTCCAAGAATAGGATATTTTTTTATTTTAAAAACAAAATCTATCCTAAGAATTTTTACCTTTGTATTATAAATGTAAAATAAAATCTATTGACTTCGAACGACCGCCCTCCCCCAAATATTCAGCTTGGATCCACCCCTGCTACCACCAGACGCGTATTTGTTCTTTGCGAGTTTCTGTTTGGTGACTAACTTCTTTCTTCCAAGCGTCTATATCTCACTCAACTTATCAATTGAGTCAAGCGCTGCCAAACGGAGGAATTCGTAACTACTACAGAAGCTGACTATATACCAGTTGAGAACGAAGTAGCAACTGGAAGAGCGCAATACGGGAGGATAGCAGCGATGCAAGAATAAATCGACTTCCTCATGTTAGGAGATAGGAGCTCGCTGCCATATGCTCAATGTTACTGCTTCCAGTGGCAACGCTCCCTGCAACTGGATTTGTAAATCACTCTCTTTCTTTCAGTTTTTAAATTTATTTTTAAAGAAATGCATCAATACTGTTTTGCGCTCAAGAGCAAAGGTTTATTTTTTAACTGATACACTACTTTAATACTTCAAAAATATCTTTAGTATTTAAAAAATATCCGGTTGCACAACCATGCAACATATACTATCAGCCGCCGCTGATAATTAAACAAAAAATAAACTCTAATGTGGGTTGCTCTACTTATATATCTTGAAAGTTTCATAGAGATCGGTCTTTTGGTTCAAGATTTATTATTACGTTTTATATATTTTCATATATCTCCCCTCCTCACCTCCTCCTCCCCCTAAGTTCTATCTTTAAAATGAAATGATTAAAAAAAGTTTCCCAGGCCCGAATCTTATCAATGTTGAAAATTTGATGGAAAGCAGTCGTATGGTTCAAGAGATTATTTTATTATTATTCAAGAGATTTAAAATATAGTTATTATTATTATTATTATTATTATTATTATTATTATTATTATTATTATTATTATTATTATTATTATTTGCGTACTTTTGAACTTGCATGCCGAAATTATTGCATAAGATGTTTTTATTTTATAATTTTTCCTGGATTGTATGTTATTTCCTTTATAAGTGGGCACTAATTTCTCTCCAGGTCGAAGAATAAATGAATTTCGATATACACTTCGGTGTAAATAACCTTAAAAGAAGAAGTCGATTCGTTCCAAAGATCAGGGCTGGCTTGTAAATAATATCTAAGTTGCATTTACAGGTGGTAGGGTGGTATAGGGGTAACGTAATGAACTTATAAATAATACATTTTTCTAATATAGGTTCAAATCCAGTTTACTCAAAAGTTTATTTTATTTACAAAGTGATAGTGAAGAATCAACTTCTCATACTAGATGAGCAATACTTAAGAATGTGGAAGCAAACACCTGTATCACGATAGAGACGATTTGCGAATGTTGGTTGGGAAAGGACAATTGAATTATCAGGACATTCCAGACACATCATTGATCTGTAGTATACATTTTACGTGTTATCCTTCTCAGAAAGAAAATGAAATGAAATCTTTTAGTTTTACGTCCTACGGTTATGCCGGTTAGGCTAAAGGAGACGGTGATGATGAGAGATGAATGAAATGGTGGAATGAAGAAAGTGGGAGGAGACGGGAAACCCCGAGAAAACCAACGAGCATGTTGTTTGCCCACCACAAAGTCCACACGGCGCGAGCTGGGATCGAACCAAGGACCCCAAGCACCAGAGGTGAACACTCTACCACTGAGTCACCGCGCCCCCCTTCTCAGAAAGAAACACAGCACCATTTGTTAAATAAAGTTTGAGTAAAGCAATCGGTGGTGTAGTGGTAAAGCGCTCGACTTCCAAATGGAAAATTCCGGTTCGATTCCCCATCAGGTAGTATGATTTTTTTGCATAAAATAATGGCTGCAAATAGATTCATCTTCTATTGCAGAACTTACAAGGCATCACTGGCTATAATTCGAATAAACAGTGTGTGCGTTCTATATCACACACTGTAATGATAAGTATGTTTCATATTTATATTCACCCCCTCTCTCTCTCTCTCTCTCTGTCTTTCTTGAAGTTTCCTTATCCTGTCTTTGTATCTTTCACTTCTCCCTCTCTCAACACACATGCAGTTCATGTGCGTGTGCGTGTTCGAAACTTAAAACGGAGCAAGAAAATCTAATTAGCAGGGAACTTCGGCGTCGTGTTTTTCGTGCTCTGGGGATATCATCTCCAGTCCTAGTCATCTCTGACAGAAATACTGCTTAAACACAAGGAGTAAGTAAAATCTGTTTTTTATCTTCTGGGTTACAGAGTCTCAGTCGAATTACCGAATCACTACGGGTCATTACGGGTTTGAATCCTCGACCCAGTGGTGGTCTATAACCTATCATCATCATCCGACTGAAACGATTATCCGTTTCAGCTCTAGCGTGTTCATTCTATCTGTGCAAATTACGGTATATCCGCAAGAGAGGAAATTGATGCTGGATGATCGGAACAGATAAATTTTCCGAAAAGACTAGAAAATGGTAATCTCTTTGGGGTATTTATGATAGAAATCTAGCAGTAAAATAGCACTCATTCATTTTTCTTTTTCTTTCTTTCTTTCTCTTTCTTTTCTTTTCTTTTTTTTTTGTTTGTTCAGTTTGCATCATTAGTCTGAAATGGGAGATATGAACAATGCTACCTACTGGGTTATTAGGCAGTACTTTGGGTCAGTACGTCCAATGAACACTACCGAATTTGCAATCGAACCACGCGGAAACAAAGCATGTGTGTTAAACTTTTGACATTATCCTAGATGTGTCTCGGAGATCTACAGTTCTACTGGAAATTGAGTATGCTATCCTTTATGAAAGGGACCTAATGAAAGTTTAAAGCATCCTCTATATATTCAAATAGTTCTAAAAAAAGTACGTAAAAACAAACGTTATTTCTATATTACTGTTGGATTTCCGGAAACGGAACTTTATAATGTTAGGTTCTTTTCTTACTACGTTTGAATTCCGCATTTTTTATGTTGTCCCTTTTTGTTTCCTCTTCTCTTCTTTCCTCTTCTCTCTCTCTCTCTCTCTCTCTCTCTGCCTCATCTCTCAATATCTGTGTAATAGACACCTATTGGTTTCAATTTTTCATTGATTGTGTTTCGGTTTCTCCCTACATCAACCAGTTTCGCCTCGGTTTTGTTATTTCATTTTATCGAACCTAATACATGTGTATTTTGAAATAAGAATTTTGCTCATGTTGTTAGCTAATTTTAGTATGGGAGAGAAGAAAGGAGGAGAGAGAGGGGTCTCTTTACCTGACAGGATTATGGTATAAGAAGGTGTATATTGGGTGACCTAACGGCACAGCGTTAGCTGTCGCAATTTTTTTATGCGGAGTATACAATATGACAAGCTGAAATCTCTTACTGAAATTTATTCTATCGCTTGCAGACATTTGTTCTTTGTAAATATGTATTTCCATGCAAAGTATTGAATTTTACCAGTAAATCTTCCAAAATGTATTGTGCCAAAATACACCAGTACCCATTACGTAATATACTACGACAGTCCGAAAATATTTTCTTTTATGTATATTATCTTGTGTTTTTGAAGGTCTTCTTTAGCTTTCTTTGATGAGTTATCTGTGTCACAAATTTCCTTCCTGTCTGATTTTAACAACCACTTGTCCATAAATTTTCCGGCCATATTAAGAAATATAACAATGTAACACAATGTTTACACGCAAAAGAAACTTATCCAGATCCAGAAAACTTTAACATCATCTCCAGATGTTGTCAAAATATGGTAGCACTGACCATATATAACAATAACAAAGACCAAAACGCAATTTGTTTTCGTTGTTGTCTTTCTTTGTTTAATATTCTAGTACCAGTTGCAGCGAAATTGGGAAGGGCCTATCCGGTTGCAATGATGTGAGAAGACTTTGAGAAAAGATGGCTGAAATTCAGTTCAAATATAGACAGGACTTAGTAGATTCTATATTACGAAAGCAAATCGTTCTAAAATGGATGAAACAGAATCAAAAAGCACAAAATATTTAACATAACTGTCAATAGAAAATCAATGGAAAACAAATAATTCCTCAACTTATCTTAAAAACCAAAGAGGGAGATAGCTGATATGTAGCTTAATTATAGAAGAGGCCAGGCATGTAGCCAGAATTCCGTAATAGGGGAGATCCGTGACATGAAATACTGTGGTTATCACACCAGGGGCTCGATCGATCTAAACTATTTTACTGGTTAAAGTAGTTCAATAACAAACTATTGTGAAGTGCCTTATGCAGAAAGGCAGCTTCGTTGTGAAAGGTGGTGGAGTGACGAGGGAATTGTCAAGTGAATTTAAATATTAATGAAAATTACTAATTAATGCTCTTAATTATGCAAATCCCTACTTGGATGGTGACAGGTGACCTCCTGCTGGAGCCGCTACTACCACTCTTATTACCTACGTGAGCATGAGAAAATAGATAAACAAAATAACATCTCAGGGTTTTAATTTTAAATATCTCAGTGATTTTGTTACCACAGCTATGGTCTCAGCAGCTACTTATAAAGGGTATGGCAATTTAATAAGGTTAAAAAAAACATACAAAATTAAATGAACAGGTGGCAGCCTGTTTGTGTACCCTTTACACTCATAGCTGGGTCTTTTTGGTTCTCTGGGGCGAAGCCTTCCTGGGCCCCATTCAGGAAGGTGGTCAGAAATACTGGAGTTAAAGGAGTTAATGTTTCCTTAACTCTCCATCCTGAAAGAAAACATCAGAATTAGCCATAGGGTACTCACCACACAGGAAAACACAAACCCTCTCGCTACTGGTCGTTAATATAGATTTATTCTCCAAACTGGCTGGTAACTGTTGTTATATCACAAGAACACACTGACTGCATTTATTAACATAACACTTTCTTATTAATATTAAGAACGATAATTGCTTTCCGTGGTGCACCATTAACACACTGATATTTAATATTTCATATTACACTTGGTATTAAACACACGACCTTGGTAAATTTCATATAAAGATTAAATAATACACACTGGAGATCTCACTGACCTCCCCAAATTGTAAGCAATTAAGCAAACAGAATATTTCTCCTCATTTAAAGAGTTTATTGTCTCTAACCGTCTCTATAGATGTGAGGAGTAGAGAACATGAAACAAAAAAAAAATTAAATCAATTTAGAATTTTGTCGCACAGTTCCATTTCCGGTGTTTTGACGAAATAATGTCCACTTCTTTGAGAGTCTCTGCGCACTCGAAGGGACGGTAAAATGTTTATATGAAGATAACACTTGCAGGATGCTACTGGTTTATGAAGTTATCATGTTTACGAAAATCACACAGTTCCTGGACGTTGGTGACGTAACCGGATGGGATGACGTGAAACTAGTCAAACCCGGCACAGAAGTTCGTCAGCTCGAAAAAAACACAATGTAGGTTGGTCTCCGTCGTAAAAGTTCAGGAGGGCCCTGTCGTTTAACTGAGACAGGCCAATAGATCTCTTGTGAGACCTGTTAGTAAGCTACTAGATCATTTTATGTCAATATCAGGCTGTAGTGGCAAAGCACTACGTGAAAGTTAGCTTAACTAGGTTATACTTCTGAGTTTATCACATACATGGCCAGAATAGCCAAAGTTTGGGTGTACGATAAGAAAATAACAATAAAATGCCAAAATAGCGAAGTGTTTGAGAATAAATGTTTGGTTGCACAGTTTCCTTTCTCCACTTCTTAATATATCTCACATATTGACTTGTGAGCACAAACTATCACTTAGCGAATATGACTATCACACCCGATTCACGGTACATGTAATATCATGTACTTTTATCAACAGAGCTCCAGGGAGCCGATCGTGCTACACCGCTCTGGGACTTAACAGCAACTGAAAATCACAATGTCACAAAATTCCTCCAAACTTCTGTTGTTTCCTGGAAATCGGGCGACTTGCTCTTCCAAGAACGGAAACAAGGTGTTTTGATAGCCGGAGGCTAAAATGTGGGTGGTCTATCCAGCCAACAACGTTTGGGACCGCCAAACTGCACTTGCACAGAACAAATCACACGTGACATGTGCTGCCACCACTGCACCAAGCGGCAGTTTCAAAAGCTCCTGTCCAAAACAGTTGTCCATGACAGGAACTATGTAAACAATACTTCTTTCGTTTATACTAACTATATACAGAATGGAAAAACATGATTATACAAACATAATGATATACTAACATACACAGAACATAATTATATATAGATACACGGATGACAATACATATACTCCGCGTAGGGAATCTTTTTTCCACAGCATCCCTATACGCGTCTGCAAAATTCACCTGCCATCTTGCCAAGAAAGAGAGAGAGGGAAACATCTGTTGATAGTAGCAAATTTTGAAAATGCACACAAGATCTAAATGTCTTGGACGTAGGGAAACACGATGACAAATCAAAACATGAATTTTAGCGGACTTTCCAAGAACTTATGAGCGTAATACGGTAGTATTAGTACATTACACATGAAAATAATCAAAATAAAATACAAGATTTCAAACACGCAGTGCATCTCGGGAAAAGTAGATAAAGGTCCGTCGGCTGACGATAACGGTCATCGCTACGCTGACGCATAGAGCTTGAGAAGTGAGACATTCTTTTAAAAGGTGTGAAAAGCACACGTATAGAAATTGAAAATCTATCATAGCGACGCTAAAAATTTTATGACTTTTTACACAAAGCCTGGAGTGCATCGCTCAAGCACTGTTTCCACCTAGGGATTCTATACAGAGGAAGCTTCCAGTATACTTCCTATATCATTATTTCTGTCCTTTCATGTTCACCTAGGCTTTTCTTCTCCCTCTCAATAGCCAACAGTTTCCAACAGACTTTCAGCTCAGAAAGCTGTCGCCAAGAAAAAAAATCTCTGTTCAAGCTCTTTCTGCATCGTGAAACTCAAGACTTCGATATACGAGTAACTAAATATAATATCTTTCTCGTTATATTCTCATATGCTGAATATGTAAGTCCAAAGATACATGTAGTTATATACATCCTACTTCCCGTTAATGAGATGCACGCGGATACCTAATGATATTCATAAACCTATGAAAAAATAAGGTACATACATGAATAAAATATATATCAAAGAATATTAATACTACCGTATTGCGCTTCGTGTTTACCCAATAGTTTTCATAATTGTTACATAATATGCAAATGAAGGCTAATTAAAAAGCAATTAATTTATTCACAAATTACCATTTTAATAAGGAAATGTGCACTCATCTGCATTTCGATATGCAGATGAAGCAGAGGGCACTCGGCTTCACACACTATAAAGAAGTCTCGAGTAAAAGAATATAAAAAAGTATTGAAAAAGATTTTACATTATCTACGTTCCTTCCTCTGTTCACTCAAATATAACAATTTTCCTTTCATTATGACCTCAACTTATAAAATGTACAGCGGGCCACAAAAATTATTGATGTACAAAGTCCGTAAGTTAGGCAACCCAACTAACGCCTGCTCCAAGATTAATTACGCCTGGTAGTAGCTAGCATAGCAGTGTGAAGTTGCCTCATCTGTTAAAAGCACAAATCGTAAAGAGTCATTCCGTGCAGTTGTGGAGCGAAACGCTGGCCGACGCAGTGACGAAAGGGAGTATTTGGAAACTTGTACTCACAGCACTGCTTGTTTGTATGATGCACATGTAAAACTACACACAGACACTTGAAAAAATATACGGATATCAAAGGCGCTGATGAGAAGTTAGCAGTCGACGGATTTAGTTAATCTTATAATTAACTCAAATGAGGATTATGTAAACAAGTTTACTTAGTTCAAATAACTATACATATCCGCATATAAAATAATATACGGATAGACTATGCGGTATATATGGTATGTTATATTTTTTAACTAACTCAAAGCTTTGTGCTCAGTTTCGAAACTATTAACAGTAGTCCTACCTGCAAATCAATTAAAAGTACGGATGGATCATTTGGGGGGTAGAACCCAACCCCCAATGAAAATTTTGGGGGTCTAAGAGGGCGTAAGCTCCTAGGTTCCGGCGCTAATGATTCATACGTAATATTACTTCGAAAGAAGAAATTGTTGATTTCGTTATTCGTTAAATAATTTCTGAAAATACTAACTACTGGTAATTTATTTGTAAATGTTAAAGACGCACAATTCGATAACACTCAAAACGAATTGGAGAACTTAAAGTAGGCCTATTTTCCGTTAACTTTTAAATATAACTGAGGGTTCATGATTTGTATAATACTTGTGAAATTTTACACATTGAGACACAAAGAGAAAAGGGGAGAATATAGTGTCAATAAACAACTTTAAAAAATGTACGAAATTAACGGATAATATCAAATATAGAACCACTCACAGATTTAATTCTGTAACTCGTATTCTCCATTCATTTTCCTTTCTTTATTTTCATCGTCACTGAATTTCTTCACTGTTGATTATCTTTCATTTAGCAGCATCACACTGGAGCTCAGCCTTGTAAATTAAACATTTAAAAAAGGTTAAACGGGGAAGGTGGGAATCGAACCCGGGCCGCCAGATTAAAAAAACTACAATTGTAACCACTCATCTACAGCGCTACTTCTTCCGACTTGCCTAAATATAGAGCATTTTCTGTTCGCTCAAAACAGTAGCTTGCTAATAGTCAAATTGACTGGCAAAACACATAATCAGAGGGCATTATATCACTGTATTCAGTAAATTATCAACATTACAGATTTTTTAAAAACAAAATACAAAACTCCTTTGTTTTGAATCAAATACTCGTAAATAAACTAAAGAGAAATCAATTACTGCGTAGTAATCGTGGTTAAGTGGTCAAGGCGCTTGATCAGTAATCTGAACACTGGCGTCGTTAGCTTTTTAAATCTGGGGGGACAGATGAATCAAAATCAAAATCCTCTTTCCGACGAAAGTTACATAAACAAAGTAGTATAGTGTCTTTAAATATTTTTGACTAAAGTCTGGGGGAACGCTTCCCCGCCGACCCTCCTGCTAACAACGCCCGTGATCAGAAGGTATTCGAATCAAATCGGATCAATGAACGACAAGTACATTTTTTTACTTTAGAATTTTTCGTGGTGATTGATTGGCGATGACACACGTTTTATTTTCTTCTGATATTTGAATACTCGGATGTTTCAATACATGAATTATCAAATCTTCACGAATAATAATAATAAGCTAATAATAATTATTATTATCTCATAGAAGATTGAAAGTTAGGAGCTTATTATCGCTCAGGGCATAACATTACAACCAGAAATTGGCAAGTAACATTTGGCAAGAATATTTCGGTTTTGTTTAGTGTTGCTCAAGAAAAGAGGAATTTCTCATATCGTTTCTGAATCCAAACAACGCTTTGGTTTAAAATTTTGGTAGTTGTAGAGGTGTGTCCTGGAGGTCCAGACACCCTTCCGTAATCCCGACTTATCTGTAAGTTTTGTCTAATTTTAGGCAACTTTAAAAATTATAAATGGGAAATTACAAAATTACCCACAGGAATCGAACCCGTAATTCTTCCAATGTGAGTCACAGACGCTTCTGACTCTGCCACGCCGTCACTTAATAAAATTGCGCAACGTACGACATATGGGACGAGTCGAAAACTTTAAGACGCTTTTTCTATGCTATATTAGGCCATTGCGCTCTCCCAGTTTGTAATATCAACAGTTTAAATGTTCACAATCACCTTGCAAACAATGGCCCCGATGTTAGTTTACCAAATTATGCTTTCTTCTTCTGAGTGAAAAAAGAACTTCAGGCATTTTCGGATATTGATATTTGTAATTGCAATAATAGCAAGGTACGAAGATACTTTCGGTGAATCAGAAAGAAAAATTGGTCTGTTGCACTATATGTCTATTTTTGGTTTTTAATTTAAATTTGAAGTCTCTCGAGTATAGTTTTATCATGTCAGAAATCAGTGTGTTTCGTCGTTATCGTAAACGTGTGCAATTTGCTTCATAAATGAGTGCTTTTGACTCTTACTTAACAGGGAATTCGGAGCGTAGTGGCGTGAACATTCGTTTCGTAATTCAAGGGTCCCGGGTTCGATTCTCACTGCTGTAAGTTGTTTTGATGAACTACAATATGCATACTTCTGATGTGTAATAAAATAAAACTGCTCAATTTCTTTCGGTCTTACAAGTTAGAGTAGAGACAGCTTTCTTCACAGGGAAAATACTAGCAAAATGACGTCACATGTCTGTCTACAACCTTGATTCGTAGTGTGGTGGAAAACGTAACGTGTGTAGCAAACAATTCATGAATACGACCCTTAAGGATCATGCTTACGGCGTAGTATGAGTCATAAATATTTCTGAAACAATATTGTTTCCGAGCAATTATTCCGAACGTCTTTCACTATTACTCCTACTGCAGAAATAATAATATTTTCGTTCGCCATTTCCAACACGTTCCATATATCCGCTCAACCAGAATTTGTAAATCGGAACTATTCTTTTTTTATATTGGTATTATATTTTGTTAAAATATCAATATAACACATACATAATCCAAAGTCTTTTAGCCAAAGAAAGCGTGTTACTATGTATCGTGGTGAAGACAAATACTACTTAATTTCTGTTTAGGCATCCGAAGTTTCGATATTAATATTGTCCAGGACCTGAAACGTTCTTTCTCACCTTTCGTTTCCTTTCGAATACTAACTCCTCTTATCCTTTCTCTATCACTACCCCTTATCCTTTCCTTTTTTTTTCTATCAACTTCAGTACGCTTATTTACATTGCAATAGGACCTAATGTTGAGGTCTGAAATTTTCAGTAATAATAATAATAATAATAATAATAATAATAATAATAATAATAATAATAATAATAATAATAATAATAATAATAATAATAATAATGGTATTAAAATTTTAAAAGTTGCCTAAAATTAGACAAAACTTACAGATAAATCGTGATTTCGGGAGGGTGTCTGGACCTCCAGGACACACCTCTGCAACTACCAAAATTTTAAACCAAAGCGTTGTTTTGTTTCAGAAACGAGATGAGAAATTCCTCTTCTCGTGAGCAACACTAAACAAAACCGAAATATTCTTGCCAAATGATACATTTCTGGTTGTAATGTTATGCCCTGACCGATAATAAAATCCTAACTTTTAATCTTCTATGAGATTATTATTATTATTATTCGTGAAGATTTGATAGTTCAAGGTATTGAAACATCCGAGTACTCAAATATCAGAAGAAAATAAAACGCCAGATTTATTTGACCACCCAGATTTAAAAAGCTAACGACGCCAGTGTTCAGATTACTGATCGAGCGCCTTGACCACTTAACCACGATTACACGCAGTAATTGATTTGTCTTTAGTTTGTTTACGAGTATAATACACGCGTCGTATTTCATTCAAAATAAAGGAGTTTTGTATTTTGTTTTTAAAAAATCTGTAATGTTGATAATTTAGTGAATACAGTGATATAATGCCGTCCGATCCTGTGTTTTGCCAGTCAATTTGACTAGAGCGAACAGAAAATGCTCTTTATTTAGGCGAACCGGAAGAAGTAACGCTTTAAATGAGATGTTAGAGTTGTGATGGTTAGAGTTGTAGTTAGTCTAATCTGGTGGTCCGGGTTCGATTCCCACCTTCCCCGTTTATTTTTTTTAAATGTTTAATTTACAAGGCTGAGCTCCAGTCTGATGCTGCTAAATGAAAGATAACTCCAGTGGAGAAATTCAGTGATGATGTAATCCTGAAAATAAAGGAAAGAAAATGAATGGAGAAAACGATTTACAGAGTTAATTCTGTGAGTGGTTCTATATTTGATATTATCCGTTAATTTCGCACATTTTTAAGTTGTTTATTGACACTATATTCTCCCCTTTTTTCTTTGTGTCTCAATGCGTAAAATTTCACAAATATTATACAAATCATGAACCCTCAGTTATATTTTCAAGTTAACGGGAAATAGGCCTACTTTAATACGGATAAGTTCTCCAACTCGTTTGAGTGTTATCGAATTGTGCATTTTTCATATTTACAAATAAATTGCCAATAGTTAGTATTTTCAAAAATTATTTAACGAATAACGAAATCAACAATTTCTTCTTTGGAAGTAATATTACGTATGAATCATTAGCGCCGGAACCTAGGAGTTCACGCCCTGTTACACCCCCAAAATTTTCATTCGGGGTTGGATTCTTCCCCCAAAACGACCCATCCATACTTTTAATTGATTTGCAGGTAGGACTAGCGCAAAACTCGGCGCAAAGCTTTGGGTTTGTTAAAAGAAAATAACTTACCATATATACCGCATAATCTATCCGTATATTATTTGATACGCGGATATGAATAGTTATATGACCTAAGTAAACTTGTTTGTATAATCCTCAATTGAGTTAATTATACGATTAACTAAGTCCCCCGACTGTTATCTTTTCTTCGGCGTCTCTTGTATCCGTATATTTTTTCAAGTGGTCGTGTATAATTTTATGTGTATCATAGAGACAAGAAGTACTGTGAGTTCAAGTATCCAAATAGTCCCTTTTGTCATTTCATCAGTCAGCTACGGATTTGTTCTTTTAACAGGTGGGGGCAACTTTACGCTGCTATTCTAACTATTGTACCAGGCGTAATTAATCTTGGAGCAGGCGTTACCCACACAGCAATGAAATATTTTCAAAACGTTTCTAAAACGTGCCATCATTTTCCTTCAGAAAATGTATCCTACTTCCCTTAAGGAAATATATTCCATATGTTGTTGAAAACATTTTCCACATAATACTGAAAATATTCTCTGAATACACTCAAAAACGTTGTAGAAATATTTTATACGCCGTTAGAAAAGTTTTCCTAAAAATGTTTCCTGTACGATTTTCAAACATTACTGAAAAAGTATTTGAAACGTTTTATACAATGTTAACGGAATGGTTTTTAAAATGTTTCTCATGGAATATTTTAAAATTATTTACCAATAACGCAGACAATATTTTCCTACATATGCCAAAATATTTTCTTTACATGACAAAATATATTTAGTGAATATTTTTTGTGCATCACAGAAAATATTTAAAGAATAGTTTCTGTGCATGACAAAATATTTAGGGAATATTTTCTGTACATGACAAAATATTTACAGAATATTTTCTGTACATGATAGAACCCAAAGCCCATAGGCCAATTCGGTTACTACTGCAGATACGAAAACAAGGTAAGATACAGAAGGAAATTTTTAAAATGCAGCAAGTTTTGTTTTTATATTAGTATACCGCCCAATAGTAACGAAAAGTACAACGCTGCCACTGTTGGACAACACCGAATGAAAGAAAGTGTGGTTTGAAATTATTTGGACCAAAGGGAACGGAAAGACACAATGAAAAATATAGTGCAAGACCCAATTTCGCGTCCTTCGTATCTGCTCCCCCCCCCCCCCAACACCGTGGTTGCTACGCCTCTGGCATGGATGTTGCATTTGCATGTTTATCCTTCACTGTGTCTCCTTTCAATTCTTCTCGGTGTAGCTAATTTCAAACCACACATTCTTTCATTCGTGTAGCCCGACATGATGTATGGTAACGCATTTTCTTTATTGAGCGGTACACTAGTACAAAAACAAAAGTGTTGCTGGAATTTAAAAGAGTCCTTACATATCTTACCGTGTTTCCATACCTGCAATAGTAACCGAGTTGGCCTATGGGCTCCGGACTTTTGCGTCACTCTGCATATACGGTATAACGGCTTCTTGCTGGGAACAAATATTGGGTTGAAAACAAGGCGGCCAGGCTGTGACATAGCAGCTGGAAGAAAACATAAGATTCTTCTGTACAATTTTACCTGCTTAGACGTCTTTGCCTCACTCTGTCTTCATGACGAGGAACCATTGCGGCCCACAGACTCAGACCAAAAAAAATAAAAATAAATAAATAAATAAATAAAAACAAAATAAAAATAAAATACTACTACTACTACTACTACTACTACTACTACTACTAATAATAATAATAATAATAATAATAATAATAATAATAAACAGTGTAAATTATAATTACATAATGTTAACTTGCTCTCATAATTTTAAGCATTTTTTTTTTAAACTCAAAATCTTATTTACACACAAAATGTTTCTGGGTGTTTCACTGGTACTACTGGTATGCGGACACCCCGTGCATATATGTTGGGGTGTCTTATGTGACTTACGACATTCAAACTGCACATCAGTGTGTTCACAATCGTCGCCTGCCAGTTTTGAAAGCGGCTGTATTGGATTTTTTTTTAATACGAAAAGGATTGAAGTTTAGACATCCATTTCAAGAAACAATTGTTGGCAATCCTTTTCCTATCTTAAAAATAATAAATCCAATATAGCCGCTTTGTAAACTGGCACGCGATGATTGTGAAGGCTCTAATTTGCAGTCTGAACCTCGCAACATCACATAAGACACCCCAACATACATAGACGGCGTGGCCACATACCAGTAGTAGCAGTGGAACACCCAGAAGCATTCTGTGTGTAAATAAGATTTTGAGTTAATAATAATAATAATAATAATAATAATAATAATAATAATAATAATAATAATAATAATAATAATAAAAGCAGCTTAAAATTATGAGAGCAAGCTAACATTATGTAGTTATAATTTACACTGTACACTATAATAAATATACATCTATATAAGTTTATATCGGTTAGTAGTTAAATAAAAATATAAATGTACACTATTCTGGCATTATTTATTTAAATACTCTTCAGCAGCATCTTCATGCTGCTCGTATTATTTGTTTCTATATATTAAGAACAATCTTCTCAAATATCAGAAATTCACATTTTTACTTGTAAACACTTGTTCTAGAAAATTATGTCACTGACACTAATTAAAAAAAAAAATCAACAACAATATTTATGTATGTTGCTGAAAATATGTTCTACAAATCTACGGCGCATGGGGAATAGATCTTTTCACGAAATGTCACTTTTTGCAACTTTCAAGAAATATCACATTGTTGAATAACCAGAAAACGTATTTGATTCTTTATAATGTCACTTTTAATTACCACAACTAACTATAAATTCGACGCTGCGAATTGTCAGTTAAAGTTCTGTGGAACTGCAGCTGAATTCTTAACTGATCTTCTTGTTCGTCTCTGTATGACATGTTGAAGCCAAATCAAAATAATCTACGCGATCTCATCGTTAGTTACGTTTCTCTTGTGTTACACAGTTTCTGAAAATAAAAATAATAGGCAGCGTTTAATAACATAATAACAGCAGGGAATGATTAAAGATCAATTATTACTTCTTAAACTTACAAAAATATTTAAAATGTTTGTGTAGGACCTACAGCAGCTTGTGAAGACAATATTGTGTTACAAAAGTAACATCCTGAAGAAAATGTAAATGGCAAGGAAGACAACAGCTACAGCTGAAAGTGACATACCTTAGACTGTAGCTTAATTACGGACATTGTAACATGTTGAAGCGGTCACACGTTTATTTTTAAAAAGTATAGCATCTTATAAATATTAAACCTAATATTAAAACTAGGAATGCAATTGATATACCCGATTGCAATGAAATGAGCTGAGCGAGCTTAAACTACGTAATCAGTTTATTCTGACTTTTTCAACATCTACACATACTCTATCAGCGTGTTAAGTTTGGTTGAGATCGGCCAAACGGTCTAGGAGCAAGCGTTTTTCGGTGATTATTCCTCGATGGTACATCGGATTTTTGATTTCGACCTATGTTGTCACTCAGCATGACATACTCTATCAGCGTGCTAAGTTTGGTTGAGATCGGCCAAACGGTCTAGGAGGCGTTCGCGGACAACCAAATGGCTAACCCGAGTATAAGAGCTTCGCTTCGCTCAGCTCAAAAAATAATAATAATTTGAAAACATGTGGCAGCATTTGAGTTGATGAAGAACTAGCGTCTCATTCCGAATGCTCTGATCTCAAATCTGGACCCGATCATCCTTTTTCCCTCAGTCGTACCAGGTGAATGCCGAGGTGGTTACTAAGGCCTTGATGACCGCTACCTTGCTTGATTTCTTTCCCCACGGAGCAGGCCATACATTGCCTTATACAAATGAATAATTTTGATAACGTTGCATTGCAAAGAATACAAAAAGTCGCGAATATAGGAATGAATCATGAAATGCTAAAGAAAACTACCAACATGACAGAACAATTCAGTAAAAGGATGAAATGAAAGGTAAGGGGAAAAAACAAGGAATGTCCATGTGGGTGCTTTATTGGGTACTTTGTCCTATGTGATGGTGACTTTGGTACTATTTGCCTGTATATATATATGCATCCGTAGATGTAAAAATATCTATGTAAAAACAGGCAAAAGATTTGATTAAGCCTATGCCTTTTTACGAGGTTTTCAATATTAAAACACCGTTTTCTCAAAAATACAATTTTGTGACATTCCTTCTATTTTCCCCTTACCCTTCAAATATACTCTATACATGTTCAACTCTCTCTTCCACGGACACTTAAATGGTACGTGTCACTTGAAGATGGGAAAATTGCGCATTTTGCTAAAATAAGGATTTTCAAAGTGTTTTAAATGTTATAACAGCGCTTGTAGTACATGCTTTTGGGAAATAAAGTTTACAGGAAGATGATTCTGAGAAGTATTCATGGCACAATAGTATGTATTTAAAGCGAAGAAAAAATAAAAAGGGCGCCAAAAAGTTTTTTTTTTTTTTACAAGAATTTAAACAGTGTATCCCTCTTCAAATGACAACTTCTATGATTCTTCCCACTCTGAATCTAAGGTACGGCTTTTTTAATGCATTCAGTACCTTAGATCTTACGTTGAAAAAAAAATGGAATCTTTAAGTTTAACGTCCCACGGTTATGCGTTTAGGCTAAAGGAGATGGTGATAATGAGAAATGAGTGAAATGGTGGAATAAAGAAAGTGGGAGGAAACGGGAAAACCCCGAGAAAACCCACGAGCACGGTGTTTGCCACCACAAAGTCCACACGGCGCGAGCTGGGATCGAACCAGGGACCCCAAGCACTGGAGGTGAACGCTCTACCACTGAGCCACCGCGCCCCCGGGTCTTACGTTGAATGTTGTATATCTTAGCGCGAAAGCAACTAATTCGCCCAAGGAAAGTCCAAAATCTAATAAGAACCACTTCAAATCACTTGATCACCTTAATTGCACCAATAATATACCAACGAAAAGCTCAAAAACCCAGGTGGGTTTTTCCGGGCTGGGCCCAATTGGGCAAACCCTGAACACAATACAATACACACACACACACACACACATATATATATATATATATATATATATATATATATATATATATATATATATATATATATATATACGCAAATCGCAAAAGAATAATTGTAATCTTTCGGCAAATCTAGTCTGATGGCCCCCTTTAATTTTATATATACCAGGTGAAATATGTACATGTCGCCTGCCGCAAACCATTTAAGAGACAATAAGAAAATTAGCGAAAGAATTATAATTTTTCAACAATTATTTCGAGCTTCACGCCAATAGTAAACCTGCAGGCAGAATTAGGTAATACTCAAGCAGACTGTTTTACCAAATTTTGACGCATTTCTTGCATCTTCCGGTTTCTTTTTGCAGAACATGCACTAAACGAAAAGAAATCCTTAAGTTTAATATCCCACGGTCATGCCGGTTAGGCTAAAGGAGACGGTGATAACGAGAAATGAAGAAAGTGGGAGGAAACGGGAGAATCCCGAGAAAACCCACGAGAAAGTCCACACGGCGCGAGCTGGGATGGAACCAGGGACCCCAAGCACCGGAGGTGAACGCTCTATCACTGAGCAACCGCGCCCCCCTATGTACTAAATGAGGAGCTCTACAAGAAAAAGCAAAACAACTTCTGTTAGGTGGCCAGTAAAAAAGCACGCATGGTATCTGAGTCAGGGCAGAAGCACAGCAGGGGGGCCCGAGCGACAGCGTAGCGAGCAGGCACGTCAGCGACAAGGCAGGGGGGTACGCATAAACGAGCATGGTGCAAAAACATTTACGATATTTGTAATTATTCTTATCTTCAAAAACACTTAATTTCGATCCTTAAAAAAAAAATACATTTCACAGCTAATACACGAGTGTTACACCGCCTTTTTTCTTACCTTTACGACAGAAAATAGTGTATGTAGGGCTATTGCCTCTGTTCTGAATTTTTCTTCTTGAATAAATGTTTTCCACACTTTGCGCAGTTGATTTTACGCGCTTCACCATAACATGACTCTGTAGAAACTTTATAATCCTTCACTCTTTATTACACAATTCTTAAAAAAAAAAAAAAGTTTCATTACGGCCATCGCAGATGTTCACAACTGACGTATGAACCGGAAATTCCCGCCGCTTACTTCTACCCTATTTGCATTCAAAATCCATTTCAATAAGCTGTGCAATGATAGAAATAACTTACATTAACACTCTCATTCCTTCACGAAAAATATTTTACATCATATTTTATCTATAAATTTTGTTCTCGGCGTAAACGTCTGCTCAAGAGAACCCAAAAATTATTATAACCCAGTGGTGTATTTAAGGGGGGCTTCCGGGCTTAAGCCCCTTGAAATTGTACTTACTATATTAAAGTAAATGAATTATCTTGGAGAACAAAGTTAGCCAAGCCCTTCTCCCCTGAAAAAAATCGTAAATACGTCATTAAAATGGTAATATACGCGCAATTATCCCGTCACCAAAATAGAAATGTACGTGCCTACTCCCTTCGGAAGCATCCCCTCGGCCCCCCCGCCTTCACCCTCCCTGACTCGGTTAGATGGCATTCGTGCTTTTTAGTAGCCCCGTAACACAGATTGGTTTGTATTTTTTGGACTTCTTATCCACACATCAGGAATCAGTATAAATACGCAAATCGTAAAAGAATTGTAATTTTTCGACAATTAATTCTGACGGTCCCCTTGAATTTATAAGTGAAAAATTTATACGTCGCTTGGCGAAAATCATTAAATAGACAACAAGAAAGAAAGTAGCGAAAGAATTATATTTCACTAAGTATTTCGAGCAATGCTTCTTCCAGACTTGCCTTTGGGAGGGCAGTGGCTCCCTGGAGCAGACCAAAATAATACGTTTATAATAATAACTAGAATAGCACGAGCAATGCCCCCGGAACATTACTTTTGAAAGAAACACTGCTTTCGAGTGGCACACCAGAAGTAAAACTGCACGCAGAATTATTATAACCTGTCATAAAAATGGTAATGTACGCATCTTTTAAAACTCTTTACTTTGAGCAACGCAGAGATATTATGTAAGTACATTGTATTGCCGAATGAGCATTAGCGAGTGAAGGCGGGTTAGAGCCCCGCAGGGCACGTTGTTTTCTCTTTCCTTCTTGGGAACTGTAACTGCAGAAACCGGTTCAGATCAATTGGTCATTGTCACTGCCTTGCCTAAAGTAAAGACTTGCCTGCATATTTTCCCTTTGGAATCATCCCCTCGCTCCTGCTGACCTCCAACTTTGCAATGCTCTGACTCAGACAGTATTGGTGCGGGAACCTTCTAGAACACAGGTCCCCCATATAGGTTAATAGATGTTTCTTTTCTGTACCAAAGTAAAATATTTAATTCACATAGTATTGCCGAGCGAGCGTTAGCGAGTGAAGGCGGGTTAGAGCCCCGCAGGGCACGTTGATTTCTGTCTTTATTACAGATAAATGGGAAGAGGAACCTGTGTTCTACAACCCTGCCTATTGGTGCTTTTTAGTGGCCACGTAGTACAGGCTAATTTATATTTTTTGCACTGTAGTTTTTACGTCATACATCCGGAAACGTATATATATATATATATACGCAAATCATAAAAGAATAACTATACTTTTTCGACAATTACTTCTGACGCTCCTTTTGAATTTTATCTATTCCATGTGACGTATTTCAAATCGCCTAGCGCAAATCTTTAGGAGACAATAAGGCTTGTGTATAGCCCGCTCCTCCCAGTTCTTTGTCACCGGAACTGGAAGAGTCAGTACTACTACTACTTATATCGAGAACAGAACCCAACCAACCCCTGCGGGGCTTCTAACCCGTTCCTACTACTATTGCTTCTAACTACCACTACTACTACTACTATTGCTACTAACTACTACTACTACTACTACTATTACTACTACCGCTACTAAAGCTACTACTACTACTTATACTAAAGCTTCCTTACCGCAAGATTTACATCTTAAATCTTTATAACATGCGATTCCGATTCATTATGAACTAGTATGAATCGTTAGGATCACTATGATTCGTTAAAAATCACTGGGGGGAGCGGGCTATACTCAATCCGACAATAAAAAGAAAATTATTAAAATAATCTATTTTTCAGCAATTATTTCGACTGGTGAGCCAAAAGTAAACCTTCACGGTATTTTATGTATAGAGATGAAAAATAGAAATCTAGCATCCCATACCTTTATTAATTTGTAAACATAAATTTCTCGATAATACATAGTATACATGAAAACCCCCTGATCTGCGTTTCTTCTGTTCTATTACCATTTCTACATGAAATACCATACATTTTCTACGTAGTGCAATATAAGAAGTAGCCTACCCATGTGCACAAGACATTCGATATGCGTTAAATCCCCCCCTCCACACACATAGTCATAGATAAAGTACAAGGGCACTACACATGCAGATATAAAGTACAGGTACGTTCTTTTTTTATTTTCGTATCAGTCGATAAGTAAATAAAAGTCGCTTTGTTACCCCCTTTGTAAGTTCGTACATACTCAATGAATAATCCCTAAAAGTATGAGCGTCCTGCTTATTCGGGAACTGATGCAGCTTCATGTATACTATACAGACACTCAATCACTTATACAGACAATAAAACTAAATTATTTTATGTAATCGTTATACTTACCGACTTTTCTTGTCTTTCTTCCTTTCTTCTTCACTATTAACAGTGTTGAGGTGTGTCTGCGACTTCGGAAAAGTTCTTTTGGGCTATAAGTGCTGTGTTTGGTAGTAAAACTCAGCTGATTATTTCCGTAAGTTCCCATATATCTTCTACAGTTAATGGAATATTACGAGCAATATACATAATCATCGTCTTCAATATTACTTTTTTATATAAAGATATCTTCTTCAACATGATTGAATATACTATTTATTTTATTTTATTTATTTATTTTTTAAATATTCCTTCTTGTCTTGACTTGTGAATTCAACATAGCGCGCAAGGAATGCTGGTACCTTTGATAAACAAATGACGGTTGATGTAGCGATGCTAATTAGCAATCACACACTGGATATCATAAATTTCAAATTTTTAACAAATATATTTCTTTGGTGCTGTTATAATTAGTATAATGATTGGTAATAATGCTACTACGATACTCTCGTGAGAGAATTTATTCAACATTCGATAAAATATTCTGGAAATAATTCTAAAATATTGCATGAAAATATTTCATTTAAGTTACAGGACAAGATAACAAACACATTTCCATACAAAATTAATAGGAGTTTTAAAAATATTTCTTATATTACGAACAAATTTATTTTTAAAATATTCGAAATATTTTAAAAATTATATTTCATATGTTTTCTTGTAACAATAGAAAAGAATGCAAATGACATGTTGAAAAACATTTTATTCTGTTTATAGGCCTATTCTGTTTCCTTTATCATGTATGTAAAACATTTTTTGTGTTAGTTAGAAAACATTTTCTCTCTCAACTAGGGGTAAAAGTACGGGGCGACGCCGCCCCCACCTCGAGAAAATATATACGGCGTATACCCAGTTCCTAAAAAAATTACAATGGGCAAAGATAGGCAGGGTGAACGGCGTGACGTCATCCGCTACCTACCGTCCCCCAACCTTTTCAGATCCACTTTTACCCCTGCTCTCAACATTGAAAACATATTATATTACATTCAACACAATATTTCTATTACCATTTGTGAAAATTTACATACATTATATTCCTACTAACGTTCTAAAAATGGACATCCTGTTCAGTGGCATATTTACGATTTTGTTTCGTGGAGGGAATCTTTGCTAACTTTATTCCTGAAAATGTGAAAATTGTGCAGGATATTTCATTTACTTTAATATAGTAAAACAATTTCGGGGGAGGCTTAAGCCCGGAAAGATTATTTAACGCCACTGCTTCCCGTAGTTAATTAAATGTTCTCCAAACACATTTTAAAAAATAGTTCCGGCATATATTTGGGATACTTCTCAGGTATAACAAGGAATATGTTTTCTCCAGTAACGGAAGAGTATATTCTGAAAACGTAAAAATGTTTCTATAATAGTCCTATATCAGAAAATGTTGTTCACTAAAGACACAAAATATCTTCCAAAACACAATGAAAAACATTTTCTATTCATTTTTAATGTTTTCTTTTACCTGTTTTAAAGTTTTATATTCAAAATTCCATAAAATATTCTGGAAATAATACTAAAATATCATACGAAAATATTTAATTTAAGTTATAGGAGAAGATTACCAAAATACTTTTGTAAAAATTAAGTAAACCTTTTTAAAACATTTCTGAAAAATATTTCTTTTATTACGAAATAATTTATTTTTAAAATATTCTAAATGTTTTTAAAAATATATATTTAATACGTTTTCTCGTAAAAATAGAAAATATTACAAATAACGTATTAGAAAACATTTTTTAAATATGTGGAATATATTTCGTTTGATTGCTTTCCGTATCATATATGGAAAACATTTTTAGTATCATTTCGAAAATATTTCCCTTCTCAACAGTGAAAACATATTAAATTAGATCCAAAACAATATTTCTAATATATTTTGTGAATATTTTCCTGGTTTTATTTTCCGGCAAGCATTCTCAAAATGTACTCCAGGTAATTTCTAAAATGTTTTAAAAACATTTTTGGGAAAATATTTTCGGGAAATGTTCGGAATACATTGGGGAAACCAGCATGGAAATCTTCAGAGAAGGAAAACCTTTTGGAAACCAAGGAAAATATTTTCTGTTGATTGAGGAAATATTCCTTGCTGTGTGGGTACTTGGCTTGCCTATCTCACGCATTTTGTACATCAAGAATTTATGTGGCCCACTGTACACATCTTCTATTATAAAGAGTACATATCCAATAATGTCTTGAAAAATATTTTACGATATATGGGTTCCTTTCTCTGTTGAATCAAATATTAACGAACTTTATTTTCACATATATTTTTGTTTTTATTATTTATTCCGTCAATTACGATCTGTTCCAAATGACAAGTTAAAGGGGCAATAGAAAGCTGTTTCTCAAATAACGTGTTTGATACTTCAGAGAAGTAATTACGAAAAATTATGATAAAAAATGTCGTCCTTACTATTACAGAACGGCACTATGTTTTCAGACGCTTGAAAATTCCCTGACTAGTAGTAGAAATTCTGATAATTCCGTAACTTTTCAACATATTTCAAGAAATTTTCTAGAAATTCTTTTTCATCCTTCCTTTTTTTATTTCTGGTTTCGAAGGGGGGATCCGGACCCACCCCTTCGCTACGTGCCTGAAGAGGCTATATGTAGATTTTATATTCCGAAAACAAATTGTCTTAAAATGGATAGAACATAATCAAAAAGCACGAAACATTAATATTACTGTCAATGGAAAATCAATGAAAGATAATGAACTCATCCACACAACTCAAAAAAATTATAATAATGAATGGCTAATTGAAATATTATTGCAAAGACATAATGGAGGGCTTGAAACACGATGTATAGCACTTAAGGTAAATATGAATATAGGATTGTCAAAAGTCAAGTTGTTTCAGTAAAATCAATAACAAAATATATGCATCTTCTACGAATTACCCAGGGCATCCCACGCGGATGTTACGTGCTTGAAATAACTCACATCTGGATTTGGAATCTCCACACTCGATTTAGCACGCAACGTGACTTTTGACCTGACACACACACAGTCTAGTCCTTATAGCAAACCGGATAAGCCCTTTCTGAAACACGTTGATGAGTCTGTTGCAAATTCGTTGATGCAACGAAAGATTGCATTGGATTTCCTTCCTCAACAGGTGCATATTAAGGCTTCTGGCGTCCCTAGGCACTCTGATGTAAGGTTCCCCTCCCCAAGATACACCTACGCACTTCTTATAAAACACCAGCAGAACACGTTTAAAATGTATACATAGCAGTATACAAATCCTCCGTTCATCACATTACATAAAACAAGCATTAGGACGCTTTGAATCTTACAGTGCTAATAAGCTACATGTCAATATGGACGATAACACTATATTTTTATCTTTAAACATCAACAGTTACTGGAAACAGTACGATATTTGTTACAGAGTAAAACACTTCTTTCTGGCTTTAGCGTCTGCAAATAAACTAACAATGGGTTCAAAATCTATCTTTCTTAACAGTTCGCTTTCAATACACATTTTACTAAGAGCTTAAAGTTTTTTGTTGTACATTCTGAACCGTAAATGATTCTTAATGCTTTTTAACACAGAAATATATCTTTCCCCTGAACAGTTCGAAGATGGCTCAGATACAAACATTCGTAGGCAAATATCTACTTGGGAAAGGTGGTTTCGAGTTTCTTTATCCGTATGTACACTCATGTCCAAAATTATTGTCGCTTGTCTATAAATATTTGGTCTAGGAATTAATTCGTGCGGTTGGTACGCACACATTGAAGCTGTAGTACAAACACAAAATACATAAATACCTTAAGAAAAATATTGTCCATCGCTAGCCATCACTTTCGCCCATCTGTCAGGCAATGCACGGATTCCGTGGCGAAAGAAGTCCTCATCCTTGGAAGCGATCCAGTCAGAGACCCATGTTTCGATATCTTCTGAAGAAGTAAACCGCTGTCCAATCAAATCGTTGTTCATGCAATCGAACAAGTAGTAGTCCGAAGGAGCAACGTCTGGTGAATACGGCGGGTAGGAGAAAACTTCCCATCCGACATTTTCTAAATAGGTTTTGACCGGTTTTGCGACATGTGGGCGAGCGTTATCATGTTGAACAATAAGTTTATCATGTCTGTTCTCCCATTCTGGTCGTGTTCTGGCCAGAGCTTGCTTCAAACGCATTAATTGTCGTCGATAACGTTCTCCATTCATAGTTTCACCCGGTTGCAGCAGCTCATAGTACACCACACCTTTCATATCCCACCATATGCACAGCATAACCTTTGCACAGTGAATATCTCGTTTTGGTTGTGATGGACCTGGTTCACCTGGTTTCACCCAGGCCTTTTTTCGTTTAGGGTTCTCGTAATGGATCCACTTCTCATCACCCGTAATAATTCGATGCAGAAACCCCTTTCTGCTCTGTCGTTGAAGCAGCAATTCGCAAATGGTTTTTCGTCTTTCAACGTCTCTGTCTTTCAATTCATGTGGAACCCAATGTGACATCTTTTGAATCATTCCCATGGCTTTCAAGCGTTTGGAGAGTGTTGTTTGATCAACGCCTAATGCTGCTGCAAGTTGTTCCTGCGTTTGACACGAATCCTGCTCGAGCAATGCTGTCAATTCTTCGTCTTGAAATTTTTTTGGTTGTCCAGCTCGCTCTTGGTCTGCCAAGCCGAAATCACCACTTCTAAACCGTGCAAACCACTTCTGACACGTTCGCTCAGCTAGAGCATGGTCACCATACACTTCCACCAAAATACGATGACTTTCAGTCGCACTTTTCTGCATGTTAAAGTAATGCAGCAGGACACCCCGCAAAAACACTTTATCAGGCACAAATTGCGCCATGATCACTTAACTACAAACTGGTGTTGTTGACGCTTTAATCCACTGCCCTATACTACGAACGATACGCGATGACAGGGGTTTGCAACACATGTGTGGATACACGGAACTGTGGGACGCTCCGTTCGTTGCGCCATCTCTTGTCCACCCGCACGAATTAATTCCTAGACCAAATATATTGTTGTAGGAATATAATTTGATAACGAATTCGCCCGGTATTTTTTATAATGTTAGTATGTGTGTAATCGGCAAAGACGTATATGTGGCTAATTTCATGTCAACAGAGCAGTAAATAAGAACAATAAAACGAAAATAAAACTCTCTTGTCCATTTAGCAACATTTTGTTTTACTCATTCTAATTTTCGTATTTATAATTATTTTCCTTCGATTATATACATAGTATCAGTATTAAAGTACCCTGCAAAATCATTATTAAATTATATTCTTACATGAAGACAGTTATAGATAAGCGACAATCATTTTTGACATGAGTGTACTTCAGCATTTCAGATGCAGTTTTGAGGGCTACTCCACACACTTTCGAGTGGGTACATTCATTCAAAAAAGTCATCTTTGTAATGGAGAACCAATGCATTAGCTTTTGCTGGGATGGTTTCACAGTCGTTTTGCGAGGAAATTAAATTTTTCATTTATCATGTTGTATGCCTTTTTTCTTCTGCATAATTCAAGAGGAGAGAATCCACAATTGCGTTAAATGTCTACACACGAAATCGTTCTCTTCCTGTAAACACGTGTTCTCCCTCTTTTGTTTTATCGGGAACAGTTTTCCTACTTTTCTTCCGTCCCTTGCCATGCAGATATTCCTGACATCCACTTATGTTCTTTGCTTCTTCTTCGTATGCATCGAACTCCGTACGAACAATTTGCAAATATGCTTCCAATCCCAAGGCTTATAGCGAGTCACTTTTTTAAACTAAAAGTTACTTTTTTCAAGTTAGTCACTAAAAGTTACTTTCTTTTCAAATTTGTCACTAAAAGTTACTTTTTGGGGAGGTAAAGTGACTTTTTCGTGTGATTTATGTTTTGCATTGACAGTTTTCTAAGACAAATATAAAAATAAATGGAGAAAGGCAGAAACTTGTTACTCATTACTCTTCTGAAAGCTACAGTAGTTGCTACCACATGTGAATCAGTCACCTTTATTATAATTCTGTTAGAGTGGCGGATGGGTGGACAAGGGTATCCACTGGGTGGGAGGTCGCCCATCTGCACTCACCCTTGGCACCGTGCCTGCCAAGAGAGACAGAATTAGAGTTCATATTTGACCTTACTTATACCCTACTATGAATAGTTTCATTATTTTTATAATAGGGCCTATAAAATTATAAGAAACTTATAAGGCACCGGATTACTGAATCTAAATATGGAAGATGTGAAGACATACAAATAAATTTTGCAAAATTTTGATGTGTAGGTCTATTGTACGAACAAGTCATAAGTGGATCAGATTATCAGTAATTTTCTTATCTCCCTTTCTGTAGTAGTAGAGTGAGCTGCAACATGGGTATCGGTAAGCCTACTCTCAAGGTCTGTGATCACTATTTCGTTTGTAACTTTTTCCTGAGAGTCCAAGCAGTCGTTTCTTTTACCAGCCGTCTCAGTCGAACTTTCGGGATTTTTCAAAGTCACTGGAGTTAACTGCAGAACTACAAGCATTAACCCCATCTGTGTCACTGTCATTGATATTCACGTTCGATTCTTGCTGGATACCATCCGGAACTGTATCATATGCTGACGTGTTTGTTGTCTTATCACTTTCTCTGCCACCAAAGAACGTTTCGAGTTTAGGAATTATCTTCAGTTGCTCTCTTTCGTTTTCCTCCTTCTCTCTGTTTAACTTGCGTCTTTCTGCACCTGGTAATTTCTTTCTTAAACTGATACTGATTCAATTATCGACAAGACGTGTGCATATAAACAACGTAAACATAGAACTAGTTATACTGTTTCGTTCTTTGTTATGCGGGTGTATTTGAAACAAACATTGCAATGCAGTGCTCCATCTACAATTCTTTAAAAAAATCCAAGTCAACACCGCTCTCTGTTTAGTTTTTTATCTGCTAGAGAACAGGAAGGAAGCGAATACAATGTGCGTACATACGTGCGCGCTTCAGCAAATGAAATCGGTGCCTTATTGTCACCGAAATTGCACAGCGCTCTTAAAAAATAAAGCGGAAGTGCAACATTACATTAGTGCTTTATCCTAAAATTGTAAAATACTGTGTTATATTGGGCCATAATGGGTTCAAGACGTCAAGGTCCACGAAATTTCAAACCAATACATGTGTAGTGTTCATACATATATCAATCTGCAAAACATTAAGTCAATCTGCCCATGGGAAGTGGATGAGAGGTTGCTTGCAAACGTCGATTGGCATGACCTTCGGGCGGCCATATTGGATGTATTCTTTGCTGTCGGCCCGACATATTTCACCAGTATTCCTTCGTGGCCCTCCTCTATCTAAATATATGCGTATTTTCCGGCTCCCCGATTCTTGGGAGAGAACCTTTACTTGTCAGAAAGAAACATACAGTGGACCGTATGATGGAACATAGATTATTGGAGGAATTACAGATGAATTTAGTATGCGTATAAATTACCGTCTGAAAAATATACTGTGCTGGGGATAAGACACTGAAACCATTCGTAGGAGTTGAAGGGGTGACATGTAAAAGTAATAGAATACGAAAGATATTGGTGTCGAATTCATAGTTTTCGGGTTCGATGAGATGAATAATGGTACTCCAGATGAGAGCTCCTAAGGTTTTTTTTTTTTAGCCATACATAAATGGAAAATGGTTTTGAAATTATATTTTTCTTTCCAAGTATGATTAGTTAAAATAACTTGTCCTTCAACTTTACTTTTTAATTATTTTCTACTTCTCAGTTAGAATTACATATATTTTCTAGTTATATTTTATTCTGTGTTATACATTTATTATTTATATTTTATGTCTTATACATTTGAAGAGAAGCTTATTGCAATTCAGAGCAGAAGGGACATACATAAGATGTAGACCCTGGCAATCCAGAGCCGCGAAATCACTACTTTTCTGCAAATTTCACCTTATTTTAGAGATGATGTTAGACATTTTAGTACAGTTTGTACTCATATTGAATTTGAACACCTCAAAAAGCTATCGATCCCTGAAATAAATTCCTGCCTGTGCCTCTGCAAAGCAGTGACTATTTTAGGGAGTGATCAGGGGGTAATATCTCCCTAGAGCAACGACAATTCCTCAGAAGCCATATCTCTGATAGTTCCCGATCTGATACCAGTATTTTTGCATTACCACTTTTCACTCTCAGTGTATTGAAACTCACTCCAAAGGAACTGTTCTGAAATCTTCACTGGTTCTTTCCTCTAACCCCCACACCAATGGGGTTTATACCGCGCCTTGGACATATAGGGCTACTACATTTGGCATATCACTATTTATGTCAGTGACCACGAAAACTATGCGTTCGACACAAATATAGGGCGTTTTCAATTCGTTTTGCCTGTCGCCCTCTCACTCTGACCTACATGCAAACCAAGGCTTAACGTACACTTAAGCTGCATCGGCAGTGTCACTATTTATCTTTGCGACCCCAAAAACTATGAATTCGACACTAATATCGTTCATTTTCTATTACTTTTAAATGTCACCCCTTCTCCTCCTAGGAATGGTTTCAGTGTCTTATTCCCTCCACAGTATATTTTTCTGATGGCAATTTATACGTATACAAAATTCATTTGAAATTCCTCCAGCAGTCGATGTTGCGTCGTACGGTCCACTGTAGGTTTTTTTCTGAGTCAAAAATTTCTAAAAATACATAAATATATTACACTAAAAATGCAATATTGTATTACCGCCCGCTTGTTGTTGTTGTGCAAAACTCCATCATGATATGACGTAGGGAAATGAGTTAAATTAAGGTTGTACGATTTAATATCAGAGTTAAAACATCTGTATTTTATCCTATTAAGAAATGAACCGTCTTACGTTATGAAATACCTATATATACAATTATACTAACTTCCAACAGTAATAGATAGCGACCAGCTTCCCGTTGATTTTCAAATAATTGACGCCCATGAGTCTCTGAACTAACAGTATTTAAGCTGCGTTTAATAAATCTTTTGTACGCGCTAGGCAAAATAAAATGTGCACAATTTTAATACCATTCCAAATACACTGACCCTCAAAAGCATATACTGTTTTACCGGTTATTTTAAAATCAGCCGACCAACATTGCACAATATATGTTTATAAAATATTTATTTCAACCTTTACCCTCATAACATATTCATACTACGTTTTCTACCATTTCCACTGGCTTCCGTGTATCAAAAGAGGAAGTTTCCCCCATTCTCCTTCTAAAGATGATATATAATACATCTCAACGTACCAAAATGTACATATATAAAAATCCAGTACAAGTATATTCGCAGAAATATTTCTTGTGTCTACACAACAGTTAAAAAAAAAAGAAGAAGAAGAAAAAGAAAATAAATAAATAAATTTGAATATGGTAACAGTGAAGACAGGCCGCTTTCCCCTCGGCTTTAAACGTTTAAAAACCTACTGCGATCTTAAACAAGCGGCAACTGACAATTAAAAAGTAATATCTCACATCTCCATCCAATAACGTTTCATTCTTCTCTGACATCAATGAATCAGCCTTCAGGTAACCGAAGTCTCCTGGTTTGTGAGGTGAATCCCACTTGTTAATCAACTATGAAAATAAAGGGGGTATCGCACAAGAAGTAAAAGTCGAATGAATCCATAATTTGAGATCAAATATTAAAGTTCCACTTTTCAATTATAAGACAGTCCCAAAATATACACCAAACAATTTCCGTTTTTTTTTTTTTTTCACCGTAAATGAGCGTGTTAGAAGGTTGCCTACGACACACGAAATTACAAACCGCAAAGTTGGCATCTTCTAGTACAGCAAATAAACGAAGTTTCTATATCTTTCTTCTAAATAAATATTTCAAATACTATATTTAATACACTTGATTACCGTTTCCCCAAGAAACCAACAGCCGCGAAGCGATATCATCATAACGTTATTAGCGATTTGCTGGAGAAACAATCTCTTCAACGTTCATGACCACCGCAAGCTGTATGTTTCCAGCATGAGATGGAGAAATGTCGGCTGGGGTTTCCCCTAAATCTATCGCTGAAAAATAAATTTTCATATCTGC
This sequence comes from Thermobia domestica, assembly GCF_964235325.1. NCBI lineage: Eukaryota > Metazoa > Arthropoda > Insecta > Zygentoma > Lepismatidae > Thermobia > Thermobia domestica. The sequence goes on from NC_137469.1 coordinate 151,191,346, forward strand.
TAATTATAAGAATAAACAGAAAAGAAAAACAAAATACTCACGACTTCAATTAATTCTTCTAAAATATTCACACCACAAGTACTAAAACGGTCTTGATGTATCCTCGTCGCCAAAAGTGCCTTTACATCGCCGTGACGGGTATGTGACACCGCAGTACTCTAAGGAAGGGATGGTTGCATAAGAAATTTTGATTAATTTTGAAGAGTTTTTATTTTGACTAGGGAAATAACGTAGGTATAGGGAGTAAGGGCATAGATTTAAAGCATCAGTGCACTGTCATCTCTGAAAAGATTTGTATTCTCAGTTTTTCAAATTATTGTCTTATATGTTAAGTTAAAAACTGCTAACAACTGCTACTAGCGCTTTTCACTCTTCAGGAATTTACTACGACATGTTCGGGCTTGAATTATTTCATTCGCCTCACTGTAATTATTTGTGAATGGAAACTGATTACGCTGAACAAGAATATGTTTCGTTGTCGTAAAGCAAGGGCCGTAATAAATGTAGATCAGGTTCTTATTATTATATAAAACACATAAGTATTTATTCCGTGTATAGAATAATATAATACAGTAACTAAGCAACATCATAATCACTAACGCCCGCAGGATTTTTTCTAACGGGGGGGGAGACCGATATAGAGTTTTTCGTTTTATTCCCTATATATATTACGTTAACAGTCATAACACTGATAACGTATATCGTCTTTCGCCGCTGTAGGCTATTAGTCAGAACACTGATCTCCAGATATGTCGAAAGAAAAAATAAATTGATATGAACAGTGATGTGATTAATTTTACTGCGCCCTGGATCGATCTACCTTCGATTTACTCATACTTCCCCAGGCCCCCTGCCCCAGGTATTTTAGCTGCTGCGTTATATATACGGTTCCATGTCAAAAGGGCCTGACAAAAGGGAAAAGACCGAAAGGCCAGAGTCAATATGGCCCGCAACAAAAGGACCCGAGTCAAAACGGCCCTGCTTCAAACGGACCCGGGTGGAAAGAGGCCCCGCTACAAAGGGGCCCGAGTCAAAATGGCCCATGTGAAAAGGACCCAGGTCGAAACGTCTCCGCAACAAAAGGGCCCAAGTCAAAAGGGCCCGAGTCAAAATGGACCATGTTTTAAAAAAGCCAGACCATAATGACTCCGCAACAAAAGTGCTCGAGTCAAAAGGTTTCCGAAACAAAAGGGCAGGAGTCAAAATTGCCCGAATCAAAACGACCCTCATCAAAAGGGTCCATGACAAAAGGGCCCGAGTAAAAAGGGACTTGCTTCAAACGAGCCCGGCTGAAAAAGAGCCCTGCTACAAAAGAACCCGAGTCTAACGGCCCAGGCTAAAAGGCCTTCGCAACAAAAGAGCAAGAGTCAAAAGGGGCCGAATCAAAACGGCCCTCATAAAAAGAGCCCGGGTCAAAAGAGACCCACGACAAAATAACCCGAGTCAAAAGGCCCCGGGTCAAAAAGGGGCATCGCTGCAAAATGGCCCGAGTCAAACGGCTCGGCGTCAAAAGGGCCCTGTTCAAAAGGTCTCCGCAAAAATGGGCACGAGACAAAACGCCTTTCATTAAAAGGACCCAAGTCAAAAGGGTCCCACGACAAAAGGGCTTGAGTCCCAAGCGACCTGCGTCAAACGGGCCCGGTTCAAAAGGTCACCGCAACAAAAGGACCCGAGTCAAAAAGGGCCGAAACGAAACGCCCCTCATGAAAATGGCCAGGATAAAAAGAGTCCCGCTACAAAAGAGCCCGAGTCAAAACTTTTCCACGTCAAATGGGCCCGGGTCAAAATATCTCCACAAGAAAAGAGCAGAAGTTAAAAGTGGCCCCTCTACAAAGGGCACGAGTCGAAAGGGACCCGCGAAAAAAGGGCTTGGGACAAACTTCTCCGCAAGAAAAGGGTAGGAGTCAAAGGGCAAGAATCAAAAGCTCCGCGTCAAAAGGGTCCCACGACAAAAGAGCCCGAGTCAAAAGAGACCTGCCTCAAATGAACCCGTGTCAAAAGGTGCCGCGTACAAGACGGCCCGAGTCAAAATGGCCCGAGTCAAAATTGCCCGGGTCAAAACCTCTCCGCAATAAAAGGGTTTGAGTCAAAAAGACCCGAATCAAAACGCCCTTCATTTAAAGAGCCCGTGTCAAAAGGGTCCCACGACAAAATGACCCGAGTCAGAATGCCCCGCGTCAAACGGACCTGAATCAGAACACCCCTCATCAATAGGGCCCGAGTCAAAGGTTCCCAGTACAAAGGGGCTCGAGTCGCAAGGGCTCTGCGTCGAACGGGCCCGAGTGAAAAAAAGCCCCATTACAAAAGGACCCGTGTCAAATGGCCCCCTATCAAAAGGGCCTGGGTCAAAAGATCTACGCAACAAAAGGACCCGAGTCAAAAGGGGCCGAATCAAAACGCTCCTCATGAAAAGGGCCTGGGTCAAAAGAGTACCACGACAAAAGAATCCGAGTAGAAAGGGCCCTGCGTCAAACGGGTCCGAGTCAAAAGGGGGCCCGCTACAAAATGCCCGAGTCAAAACAGCCCCGCGTCGAAAGGGCCTAGGTAAAAAGGTCTCCGCGACAAAATGGCTCTGCGTTAAAAGGGCCCGGGTTAAAAAGGATCTGCAACAAAAGGAGCCGAGTTATAAGGACGCTGCGTCAAAAGGGTCCGGATACAAAGGGTTCTGCGACAAAAGGGAAAGAGTCAACAAGAAACTTCGTCAAACGGGCCCTGATCAAGAGGAGCACCATTACAATAGGACACGGGTCAAAACGGCCAGGCGTCAACTGGGTGCGAGTCAAAAGGGCCCTGCGACAAAAAGGCACAAGTCAGAAAGACCCCGCGTCCAAAGGGCCCGGTAAATACGGTTCCACGTGTAAAAAGCTTGAGATCAAAGCAAGAGTGGAGATCAATCATGCAAAAGAGGATTGTGTCCCCTTAGTAAGTTGAAGTGTTTATGCAAATGAAGGAAATATATCTGTGGTTATTAATAACAAATAGGAAATTTGAATGATAATATTAGTTTTGTTTGCTTGTTGATTGTTTTGGAACAATCGCTATCGCTTAAGTCGTTCTTCATGAAAGGTTGCTTGCACTCCCGTCATAGGCGGACTGGGTGTATTAGGGCCTAGGCCGCGGTTACTATGGAGGGAGTTCAGACTATAACACCAATTTCTAAAATAACGTACAATCAGTGGCGCAACGAGCTATGAACTCGGGGGCCCATGCCCTCTCCGAAGCAAACCTGATCTATCTTATACAGCAGCGTTGCAGACAAATTTTGGTGAAATTTCAAAATAGATCAAAGCATAAATGAACATTGAATTAAGTCAAAGCGCTGTACGAGAGGAGAAATACCCAGTGAAAACCCCTACATTAATTTCTTAGAGTAATAAACGTTAGTAAAGAGTGCGTCATTTTATGCAAAAATAAAGATGTTCAAAATATTTATTATAGCGCAACTTTTAAAACTTGTAACCGTTAATAATAGGGAATTTGTGAATTGGAATTTTCATTTTAAGGTTTTTTAGCATGTTAATAATAAGGATAACTAAATTGCTTGTAATGAGGAGAATTCAAAATTTCAATTTTGTCCACATCAAATGGTGCAGCACGTCGTTTGCAGACTACTGTACTGGATATTCTTGGCCCCTCCCGAAATAAAATCCTGGTTGCGCCACTGCGTACAATCAACATCTGCGATGAGCCATCGCGTTGTGCAGTTGTAAATTGGTTGTTACTTGATAGTTTTTGCAAGCTATAATTTATCATTGGTCGGTGAAAATTTGATGACACAGCAAGCACAGAATTTCCAGAAACAAACTTTCAAGAGAATATTTTATAATTATTATTGCATTGCCACACGGGGTGTCTAAAAAGTCCCCTGACATGGATAACTGTTGTTATCAGAGTTACAACAAAATGTAAGAGAGGAAACCGCCTACAAATATAATGTTTTTAATAGACAGTAACTTCATTAATTTATGTTGTGGGTCCGGGTAAATGGTAACGTTGCATTTTCATGTAACATTGGGCGCATATAGTGTACAGCCCAAACGGCTTGTCCGATTTGAAAAATTCTTTCACTTTAGATTGAAAACATCATATTTGGAGACCGTTTCCCCGCCTATATTTTGTTGTAACTCTGATAATAAGAGAGTTACCGTATGTCACGGGACTTTTGAGACACTCTGTATAGTAGCTGAAACACTAAAAAAATAATAGCGAATAACTTTTACTATGGAATGAACAGGGCAGCTTACTAAAAATTGTACCACTAAACAACTAATAATAACTTTTGACTGTGGAATGAACACGACAGTTTTACTGAAAATGATAAACACTGCTGAACCACGAAACAACTAATAATTTTAAAAAGTTAAGATTCTTTGCAGTTCAGCTTATGAATCGCGGAGTTTCTGAATAACTTCGTTCACAGACACTAAATTTAACATGTCTCTTTCCATATTCATTAGCAAAAATGTGTCCAAATGTCTTCACACAAACTAGCTCTGAGATTTGTTTACTCTAACTTTAACTTTGAGAAGCACCTTCCACATGTCACTTGTGTGCATGGTAGAGACAACGTATGTTTGTATACAATGTATAAATTATTAAAGCAACTAGACTGACGGAAATTGATGCAAAATTTCCCCTGCACATGACAAACAATTTTTATACAAGGTGTTTGCAGCATCATTATCACTCTTACCGTGAATCCCGTCCAAAGATGTTCCATCTTCCATAGCATGCTCAGATGCATAATCATCATCATCTTCTACGGATTCAGGGGCATCATTCTCTTCAGGATCATCAAAAACGAGAACGTTTTGTGACAGGGAAATACACGACAGAGAACTGCTGGAGCTCTTTGTATATTTTCTCCTGTTTTATATTTAGTTTTTTTTTTCGGAAGAACTCTGAAAGCTCTTGCAGATACACCATTCTTCTTGATTTCTGAAAAGTCCTTAGGTTCCAGTATTTGGAATTCTTTCGGCTGCTGAAATCTATCACTGACACATGTAACAGCTGTATTCAGAATTTTCGTTGAAGTTTTTTTATTCTGAATAAATCATTTTCACTTATATTTAAGTTCTTTTCCAGTTCATCTGCACTCCTGGCATTTTCTTTTTCTTTAAGATTCTTCTGTGCAAAAAGTTTTTTCCATTGCTATCTCTACACCAGATTGCGCAAGCTGTTGATTTATTTTCACACAAAATATTTTTGTGTTTTCGTAAAGCATTAAACAGACATCTTTTGCCTCTATTTTCTTCTGAAGCTGCTGCTGCAAATTGTCTAGAAATCTCCAGGTAGTAAGATAGTCCAATCCGTGAGACTGCAGGTATTTTGAAACAGGCTCCGTTTCCGTAAATAAGTCCTGAAACATAGAAGTCCTCATTACAGTGTTAAATTCTGCCCATTTATTCAGCAAAGTTTAGCTTAAAATTTTCATTTCGCATTAAAACCCCTGTTCTGTACATCATCACTGAGGAACAATAAAAATGAAAGAAATCTTGATGATAGACAGTCATCCTCGTCTTGGTTTCATGTTTCGTAGCGAAACTCATTAGTGTCCACTACTGCATTCAGTGCCTTGTTTCTGCTCCATCATCGTGTTGTACCAACTTGTTGAACTTTTCGTAGTCTGTCATGTCCCTCGTGGCTTGCATCAATCATTTTCTTACAAACATCCTTTCTTTTGTAGTATTCAGACAGAACATGGCACTGGTTTCAAATAAATTTGCAGCTTCAGGTATCTACTCAGTCGAATTTGTCATAACGAAATTAAGAGCATAAGCCATGCATTGGGTGTAAATAATTTCAGGATTATCCTTCTCCAGTAATGCTTTAACTCCTTAATAGCATCCACTGAAGTTAGCAGCTCCATCAAAAAAGCAACTTACAATATCATCACAAGCATCAAAACATTTTTGTCACAAAGTACTCTTTTGATTTCATTATAAGTTACTTGTCTTGTAGTGTCATTGTTTACCACTGGCGTCTCTGGCATATACAATTTGGGGAGGACATCAAAGAAAGTTATTTAAATGGTACTATCTAGCCCAACCTGTTTATTATCTTTAATTCCATTTGTTACATTTCTGCTTACCTTCACGGACCCCGTGAGGCATATGAAGAACTCTGTTACACAGCCTGAATATTATATGACAAATAAATATAATTATTATCATTTATATGTTATTCTGCCGTTAGTAAATAAATTAAATTAGAACAAAATATTGAATAATTTGTACTTCAAAATATTGGAGGGACGCGTCCCCATCGTCCCCCTGCCAGAGACGCCCAAGCTGTTTACGACAACTACTAACAGCCGCTCAAATACTTGACCGTTTATAACGCAGAGAATTACTATAGCCAGCTGATTAAGCCCTGAAACATCTTGGATAGAATCAACCATTATGTTGAAATGCCCACTTTCTTGGCGTCTTCCACTGCTTTCTCCTGTTATTTTGTAAACTTTTTGATAGAAAATAAATTTTTAAAAATGCGTTGTTTTCCCGTTTTTGAATTATCAAATATAGACCTACAAGGTGTATTAACATCCATAAAGAACCAACCAGCCTGTGGTTAAATATGAACCCAGCTACAAACCAGGCACCAGTCTTCAACCGTGAAAGGGATGCAACTACCCTACATTATGAAAAAAGGTCCCAGGTCCCAACAGCTCAACATGATGAAAAACATGCCTAGGACCGCAACTGCTCAATGAAATGAAAGAAGGGCCCCAACTGCCCAATATAATGAATAAAGGGCCCAGGGCTCCAACTTCTCAATGTAATGAAAGAAGGACCCAACTGTCCAATATATTGAAAGAAGGGCCCAAGGTCCCAGGTAAAAAACTAAATCACAGTTTCTGATAATAAAAGACCATAGTGAAAGATGGACCTAGCCACAAATCTAGTAACGAAAGGACCCTATTAAAAAAGATAACTTACTGATTGATGGAAGGGTGGAAGAGGAGTGTGTGTTGGTAGCATAATAACACTGAGCTACCGAATTATTTAGCTCTCTTTTGTTTTAGCTTTTCTTTCTCTTTCTTTCTTTATTTTTTCATTGTTTTCTTAGAGGGCCTAGGCCGCGATTGCGACCTAAGGGCCCTGGCCAGTCCGCCCCTAACTACCGTCTTTCTGAGTTTGTATTCTCGTGACATAGCTCAATCAAACTTTATCTATTGCTGACTTTTCCCTTACTTCTGGAATTCCATTTCTACTCCTGGATCAAAGTATAAAAATACATATTAGTATGAAAAATATTCTGTGGAAAACATTAGATTAATTTTGCTGTGAGAAGACATGTGGATCTGTATACAGGGTTACTGAAAAGTATTGGGACAGAACAATAATAACGACATAAATGATTTAGTGCACATCATGGCAGCCATCTTGAATTCCGAATATTGTATACCACACAATATTTTTAAATAGAAAGAGGTATGTGTTGAGTTTTGATTTAGAGTTTAACGTTATCAAACAGCGATGTTATATGAAAAGAGGTATGTGTGTCACATAAATTGATGCTAGAATCTTCGTACAAACTACATTCATCGTCCGTTTCAAAAGCATCGGAGTCTACATTATTTATTATTTCCATAATTTCTCCGGACGAAAATACGCCACTATCATAAGAACCACGACTTGTCGCGGTGGTATTCATTAGGGATGGCCTTTTAAAAAATCTGATTTTCGGAAATTTCATTTCTCGTTTTTTCGTTCGTTTTTCGAAAAAAAAATGTCTTTAGTTTTTCGGAAATTTTTTCGTCTTTCATTTTTCGAAAAAATTTGTTTTCCGTTTTTTCGAAAGATTTTTCGTTTTTCGAAAAAAATCGTTTTTCGTTTTTTCGAAAAGATTTTTTTCAAAAAATTCGTTTTCCCTTTTTTGATGATTTTTCGTTTCTCGAAAAGTTTTCGGAATTCGTGGAATGATAATGTGGGAGGAAATGGGAGTACCCCGGGAAAATACACGGACACGATGTTGTCTGCCACGAACTTACTTGGTCTGGGATCAAATGCACAAGAGGTAAGCGTTCTAACACTGAGCTACCGTGCTCCTTGGATTTGGATCTAATGAAATGTTGAATTGATTTTGAGTTTAACGTCCCGTTCAGCAGCGAGGCTATATGAGACGTGGACCTACTGATTAACGTGGACGTTCACCTCTGGTGCTTGGGGTCCCGGGTTCGATCCCAGCCTCCGCCAAGTGAACTTTGTGGTGGACAAACACCGTGCTCGTGGGTTTTCTCGGGGTTCTCCCGTTTTCTCCCACTTTCTTCATTCCACCATTTTCATTCATCTCTCATCATCACCGTCTCCTTTAGCCTAACCGGCATAACCGTGGGACGTAAAACTCAAAGATTTCATTTCATTTCATTGATTAACGTGGAATCCGAACCACATGAGCTCCCGCCGGGAATCGAACGCGGGTCTAACACGGCAAAGGCGCGTACGCTAACCGCTAAGCCACGGAGGAGCTCGATCTAATGAAAGGATAGTGTGTAGTGCTACTATTGACGAAACTCATCCAATCACGACCAAAGTTAGTATGGTTATGGACTGCAATGTATTTAGTACACATGTTAAATATTATGGTGTTTGGGACTTCGGTTCCCGAGTTATTGCTAATCAAATTTGTGTTTTAAGTTAGTGATATCAAGAAATTTCACCAAGTCACATTTGATTAAACTCAAATGATCTTGACTAAAGTTGGTAGGATCGTAAATATTGACAAGCTTGGTATGCATGGAAGCTCATATAAAATATTATGATGTGCAGACTTTTTGTTCCTGAGTTATTAGCTATCAATGTTAGGTTTGGAATCAGTGAAATCAAGAAATTTCATTAAAGCGCGAAAGATGGAACTCATCCAATTTTTACCAAACTTGGTAAGGTGGTAGATCTTGACGAGCTTAGTAACTATAAAGGTAACCAAGAAAGATCTGTCGCTTTTTCACCCAACACCTTCAAATATCGATATTTAACCTAAGACATACCTGGAAGATCAAAAATAGTCTCCTTCTGCCAACGTTTTGGAAGGCCATGTATTCCATCGCGGTAGAACTTGGTGGGCCGTGAATCGAAAAAGGTATCAAGTGCATTTTGCACCTCTACTAGGGATTTCAACTAGTGTCCTCTAAGCTGATTGTCCAAGGAATGGAACAGGTGGTAATCGGACGGTGCAATGTCCGGGGAGTATGGCGGATGCAATAGTGTTTCCCATCCAAAGTGTAGAATGGTGTCCCGGGTTATCCTAGCCACGTGGGGCTTAGGTTTGTCCTGTAAGAGGAGGACTCCTTTGCGATTCAGAAGTGCTGGCTCCAGAGTCTTTTTTTTTTTTTTTTGTTTTTTTGAACACGGCTCAACTGTTGACAGTACAGAGTTGCATTGATGCTCTGACTAGCCTGTAGCAGTATTTTTTCTCAAAATACTGTTCAGAAAATTTGGACTTGAACTTAGTTAAATGAATAAATTTCATTAAAACGCGTTAATCTCATCCGATATTGGCCAAAGTTGATATGGTCATAGACTTTAACAAGTCTAGTACGTGTGCGAGCTCAGCATGAAATATTGTGATCCACAGACCCTTGGTTCTCGGTTCTTGAGGGATATAAATTAGAAATAATAATTCACAAAGGTAAACAGTGTAAAATTTATATTTTACAGAATATTAAAAAATAATTATTTACTAGTGATTATTAATGTGTCATCGACAATATGGCATTACTGCTGAATCGCCGGATCAATTTGAAAATCGAAAAACTGGAACAAAATATACTGCATTCGGTTATATTTGGTTGGATTACATTACGTTACGTTAGATTATGTTATTAGGTGCGTAGGTTTACTATACGGATCCATAGTATAAGTAGGAGTAGCAGTAGTAGTAGGAGGAGGAGTAGGAGTAGGGGTAGTGATAGTAGTAGGAACGGATTAGAAGCCCCACAGGGGTTTGTTGGTTTCTGTTCTCGACATGAAATGGGAAAATTAAAGATTTGCTCAAATTTATCTATACATTTTACAATCTATGGATTCGTATAGTAAAACAAGTGTACCTCTCCGCGAAATAGTCCATCCGTCTCCACATACAGTGCCGCTTACAACATCAAAAACAACCAGCAAATGCAATCACTATCAGAGCTTTTGCTATTCCCCTTACCTGACTTTCAATCACTCTTCCTCATAAACTTAAATAAATTCTCCAATTGACCCGGTAAATTTCCTAAAATTAGTCCGGCGATACAGCAATTAGCCCGACATTATATTTTATAATGTAAAAAAAAAAGACTAATAAATTACCAAATAGAAGGATGCTGTATAAACTGATCGTGATAGTATCAGGCAACTCTGTAATAAATTGACTTTTAACAATTGATTTTAACAAAATATGAAACATGAAGTGATTATATGTACTGATACTAAAGACTTCTCACTAAGATCCCCCATTCATTTATCTTATTTTCTATAACTAATTAAGTCAGTATCAAAAACAATTTGATTGCTTTCAAAAATAGGCAATTTAATACTAACAAAATACTATTGAATGGTTTATTTGTTCTAAAGATGTTTTATATACGGTAAGACAAAGAACTAAGTATCTGACTATAATAATCTCATCAAACGAGAATTCAAATTTTAAATAGGTGGGTCTTCGTTTTCGTATTAGTTTTTACTGCTACTAACTTCAGTAGAAGAATACTACTAAGATAAAATGTTTTTTATTTGGTTGTTTGTTGAAGTTTAGCGTCCCTTTTCAGAATCGAGCAAGACTATACAAGACTTGGACCTACATTATAAAGTGGAATCCGAACCACCATAACACGTTCAATGTTTTCCCACTCGGGACCCTGTGCATCAAAGGAATACGCGCTAGCCACTAGACCAGTTGCAGGGCTTGAAATCTTTTCTTGGAATTATAAAATGATATATTGAAAAGAAACGTTTGTCGCTTCCTAGTACTTCTCTCGTTCTATGAGAAAGAAAGATTGTAACCAGAGATATAGTAAGTATTTATCACACTCGGTTGCATTAAACTTAGAGATGGAAACTACCATTGTGGCATAGAATCCATATCAAAAACTGCTTCCGGTTATAGCCTTTTCTTTACTATGAAATCGGAAATGGTAGTTTCTCACTATTTCCGGTTTACATAGAGGGATAGCGATCGATATGACAATCTTCGAATCCTGGATTCATATATATAAACATATCTCATTATCTCTTATTAGTTTTGCTCTATGGTGATCACTATTGAAATTAGAAGTAGTAGTAAATTTCTACCACAGGATAAAACTTGGACATAGTCTATTGCGAAGGTACTGAATTCATGCTTCTCGCTTGCTCTATGATGATCAATACTGAAACCGGGGGTTGTGATCAGGGGCGGATCCAGGACGGACTTCTGGGAGGGGGTTGTAATACTGCTACTTAGAGCTATTTTTACGAGCTCCAACTCTGGGATGGGTTTTATTTATATATAAAATAGGAGTGTTCTCTTCTGGGGGGCGATCGACCCCTGGATCCCCCCTGATTGTGATACATTTTTTCCTGTTTTTGTAGAGAAACAAATGAGATTCGTTTCACAGTGTAAAACTGAGGCAGACTTGCAATCCATGCGAATTGAATATTCAAAACTTCAGTACAACAAGTAGCACAACTAAAACTCTTGGTTGGAATAGGTTAATAAAATCAAAGATAGAATCTGTTCCTCGGATGCTGAATCCATATCAAAAAGCCATTATTAGCTATCACTTATCGTTTTTGTTCTATGGCGATAAAGATTGAAAGCAGGAATGGCTAATTTGAACCACTTCCGGCTTGAATAGAGGGTTAAGGGAGGAGACGGAATCTATTTTTAGGACGCTGAATCGGTTTCAGAGAACTTCTCGATATCTTTTATAGTTATTGTTCTATGCATATAAGTATTGGAACCGAAAGTAGTAGTAAATATCAAGCATTTCCGTTTCAGAAGAGTGGTGCAGGTTATGAAGATATGTTCTCTTAAAACCCTGAATTGATTCCAGAAAATTGCTTGTCGCTATCTATTACAATTTTGTTTTATCGCGACAAGTGTTAACACCGGAAATGGTTAATTTGAACACTTTCGGTTCAAATAAAGTGTTAACGAAGAAGGTGGAATCTATTCTTGGGATTCTGGATTAATTTTAAAAAATGCATCTCGATATCTCTGACCGATTTTGCTCTATGGAAATTAGTATTACCTATAAAATCAAAAATAGTAATAACCTTCAACCATTTCTGCCTTTGTGGAGTGTTGTGGATTGTAATTGTATTTCCTCTTGAGAACCTGAATCGATTGTAGATGAACCACTTGTCGCTATTTATTACCAATTTTCTTCTGTGGCGATTAATGTTGAAACTTGTAATCGTTAATTTGAACCACTTCTGGTGTGAATAGAGATCAAGGGAGAAGGTAGAGTCTATTCTTAGAACGCTTAGTCGATCGCGAAAAACCGCATCACTATTTCTTCAATCTTTTGCTTTATAAAAATCCGTATTGAATCCCTATTGAATATACTAGTAAATTCAGCCACTTTCAATTTCGATAGTATTGTGCGTTGAGATGATATATAGCTTATATACTCTTGAGACGCTGTATAGATTCGTTTTTTTTTTTTTTAAAAAAAAAAAACACTTGTGGCTATCTATTACCATTTTTGTTCTATATCGATCAATGTTAAACCGAAAATGATTATTTTAAACAACTTCCGATCTGAATAGAGGATTAATGGAAAAGGTACAGCTATTTCTAGGTAGTTGAATCGATTGCCAAAATCTACATCTCGATATCTCGTAATTCAGTATTAAAACCGGAAATAATAGTAAATATAAACAATTTCTGGTTTTGATTAAATGTTGTGGATAGTTGTATGTTGTCTAAGACGCTAAATTGTTTGCAACAAATCGCTTCTCGCTATCTATTACGATTTTCGTTCTATAGCGATACAAATTGAAACCAAAAATGGTATTAGAACCACTTACGGTTTTAAATGGAGGGTTAATTTAGGAGATCGAACCTATTTTAGGGGCTCTAAATCGACCGCAAGAAACGACTTCTCAATATTTGTTACTGTTTTGCTCTGACACCTCTCGACAGACAGACGGACAAAGCCATTCTCAAGATTTTCGACACTTATGCATAGCTTAAGCTGCAAGTGTAATAAGGGCGAACATTGAATATATTCTTGGGACACTGAATTGGTTCTGGAAAATCGCGTCTTTCTATATGTTACCGTTTGTGTTCTGTGTTGATCAACAATGTAGCAGAAAGCGATAGATCTCTACCACTTCTGGATTATTAAATAAAAGTCAAATGCATTAGATGAATCTATTCGTGTTGCAAACTTACATGTATGCTTCTCGCTATTTCTTGCCGCTCTTGCTCTGATACCAGCTGACAGACGAACGGATGGATAGGCAGACAGATGAACATAGCCCTTCTATAAGACTTCCTATACGTATGCATAGTATACTATAGTTTGGAAGTACTAACAAATGAAATAAACTCAGTTTGTTTTACAAAAATTATCCGTTTTCCGTTTTTCGGTAGTTTTCGTTTTCCGGTTTTCGGAAAAATTTCGTTTTCGTTTTTTCGAAAAAAATCGTTTTTGAAAAATTCATTTTTCGAAAAAGTATTTTTCGAAAAAATGTGGCCATCCCTAGTATTCATAGCCGAAAGCTCAACTAAAAAGATGAAGTGAAAGTGCTAAGCAAGCTACAAGAAGGATGTTGAGTTGAGTTGATTTTGAGTTTAACGTCCCGTTCAGCAACGAGGCTATATGAAACGTGGACCTACTGATTAACGTGGAATCCGAACCACATGAGCTCCCGCAAGAAGGATGTTGAAACAACGCTTCCACGCTAATAGAAAAAGAAAAACAAAAGTAGCTACAGGCTTTTGCCTTTTGAGTACTCATATCTTTTTGGGAATATATACTTGACACAGCATGCCTTTTAAATGTACGCCAGACGTGATCTGTACACATGAAGGTGAAAAATATTCGTGAAAAGTAAACAGATGAGACTAGTTATATGCTTCTGTTTTCTAACAGTCAACTTCGTGTTCAACTGCAGGAACTGACCTTGATACTACCTGACTCAACACCTTGTAACAAGAGGGCAACTATAGTTACCCATAGGTCTCTTGCAGGTACACAGCGAGGTGTGTGTTCTGTGTGTGTGTCTCTCTCTGCCCCTGGCTGTGTTTGCTTTTCATGCTTTGGGGGAAGGGGTAAGACACCCATGCACACCTTCGAACATAAAATGATCGAAAGACGACCTATGTTAATGTAGACTTCATAGTTTCAAAGAGTGGCGTATACTGGTTTGAAGGCATGGGCTACCACTGACCTTGCATATTATTATTAATAAAAATGGTAATAATAATAAAAGTAATATAATAATAATAATAATAATAATAATAATAATAATAATAATAATAATAATAATCACAATATGCATAACAATGAACAAAAAGTGATTGATGTGTTTTGTTTAGTGATGAGCAAATGCAAGGTCTTGATCTCAGCTCATCCGTGGCTAAGCGGTTAGCGTACGCGTCTTTGGCGTGGGAGACCCGGGTTCGATTCCCGGCGGGAGCTCATGTGGTTCGGATTCCACGTTAATCAGTAGGTCCACGTCTCATATAGCCTCGCAGCTGAAAGGGACGCTAAACTAAAATCAACTCAACTCAACGCAAGGTCTTGGTCTTGGTCTTGCACATCGAGCCTTGGTCTTGGTCTTGCACATCGAGTCTTGGTCTTGGTCTTGCACTGGAACCCTTGGTCTTAGTCTTGGTCTTGCATGCAAGAGTCTTGCAAGTCTTGCATTTAAGAGTTGAGTTGAGTTGATTTTAGTTTAGCGTCCCTTTTAGCAGCGAGGCTATATGAGACGTGGACCTACTGATTAACGTGGAATCCGAACCACATGAGCTCCCGCCGGGAATCGAACCCGGGCCTCCCACGCCAAAGGCGCGTACGCTAACCGCTTAGCCACGGAGGAGCTCTTTGCATTTAAGAAATCTCAAGCTTTTCATAGGTAAATTTTACTATAGATATAAGGGATAATAAACTCTACAAAGCACCAGTAGTAACGGAAATACAATGTATGTTTCTAAATGTAATATAATTTAACGTCGTGTAAGTATGATAGCGTACAACATAGGTTATGACCTTTATTTTTTTTAATGGGTGTCCATGCTTCACTACTTATAAGATATGCCTAAATCACAGGGTTTCGTAATCTGTTTATATATATATTTTTTAACAGATCCAACATTCCACTGGTTCCCAAACTGAGGAGGCTACCCCTGTTTCGCATGAAAGAAAATCAGACGGCACAGATTATTGAAATACCATGAATTGCAAAATTATTTTTACACTCTAAAGGCGTCAGATTTTTCTTTCCAACCACGATTAGCTAATTCTTGTATTAAACAAACTTCCAATTAAATATTGAATTTTTGTTTTACTCATTCCAATATGTACTCCATGGGGCAGAGGGGGCCGCGGTGGCTCAGTGGTAGAGCGTTCACCTCTGGTGCTTGAGGTCCCGGGTTCGATCCCAGCCCCCGCCAAGTTAACTTTGTG